>NC_056750.1:321957843-322010343 GCF_019279795.1 Protopterus annectens | reverse complement strand
TTACTTCAGTACTGTATCAGTGGGGTAGCAGAATCTTTGGAAACTATTGGTCATTGTCAGTGATGTGAATATCCAGTGGATAACAGCCTCATGGAAATAAGTAGTGATATCAGTTATTCTGAAAGAAGAGAAGAGAAGGATTTATTATTTCCTGGTTCTTGCTGGTCAATTTCAGTTTTGAATCAAGAAGGTAATATTATAATAGTTCTGTTCTCACAGATCATGGTTAGACAAGTACATGTAGGCAAATATAGCAGCAGACATTTGATAATGTGTTGAAAATATTAAAACTTGTCAGGAAAGCACAATTAACAGGTTGATTGTTGCTAGTTATTAGACTGGCTGCTGATAAAGACTTTGATAGGGTGTTTTGAGTCTATAAGTTTAAATGTGTATATTTATATGGATTTTCTCAAGCTTTTATCACCTTATTAAAGATTACTTATGAAGGTGCTATTGCTCAAGGAAAAGTTAAAACACAGCTTTCTGAAGTCTTTCCTGTGTACAGAGGTACTCACCAAGGGTGTCTGCTTTCCCACTGTTATTTACCCTCTACTTGAAATCCATGTACACTGGTACTGAGAAGAGGGAGATGGGCTGGATTTTAAGGCTGAGGGCAGATCGAGGAAGGTGTCTCAATGAGAGAGTCTCACTGAGACCTGTCTTGAAGGCTAGAAGATTGTTTGCCAGTTAGGCGTTCCTTTAGTTTTTTAATAATCTGCTATGTCCTTTTGGACCTCCCAAAAATATTTACTCGTCAATTATTTTTTGATGCCTCCTAGATATTATGTGGGAACATATTATTTGTTTGTCGTTTTATTGTATGATGACTGTTAGGTCTTATATGGAAATATATCCTGCTATATCTGTTTTTATAAGCATCTTTAACTTTTTATTTAATGTTAAGAACACATTAACTATGCAAATGTTTTTATACGATGCTAATATTTGTAGTATTTGTAGTTTTTAATGAATGCTATTATGTATGAATACTATAGCTTTAACAGGCAATTTGTTTAATTGTTTGAGTGATTTGTTTGGCTGTCTGTTACTATAAAAGAGAGTACTTTTATTTTTTGTGGTTTTAATGGTCTGATGAAGTGAACAGTGAAAGTGCTTGCCAGTGTTCACAATAAAAGACTTTAATTTACATAAGAGTGAGTTCTGGCATTTTTGAGAATACGTGGTTGCCTCTGCTGCTCGATCTGGTTTGGATTTCATTATTTTTTCTCTACTAGCAGCATGACATTTACCCTGTGGAGTGTTGCTTACTTTGTTTTACACACACACACACACACACACACACACACACATATATATATATATATATATATATATATATACATATATATATATATATATATATATATATATATATGGGTCTACTTTTCTACATCGAAATTACATTATTTTGAAAAATAAAAGTACGACCCACTTCCGCGAAAGTGCACTTTTGCAATAAATAAACAAAATAAACATTAAAAACACAGTTTTTCAGGGAGGCAAGCCCTCCTGCACCTCACACCCCCGCTACTTGAATATAATAACTCTGGGATCACACTACAGTGGGGAAAAGGATATATTTTCCCCACTGTACCTTGCTTCAGTGAATTGGCTTTCGTGAAAGTGCACTTTTGTTGAAGAGCAATTTCTCGGAAGTGGGGGTCGTACTTTTCTATTTTGAAATAATGTAATTTCAATGAAGATATATACATATACATATACACACACACACACATATACACACACACACACACACACACACACATATATATATATATATATATTTATTTATTTATTTATTTATATATATATATGGGTCTACTTCAAAAGAGCAAAAACATACATTACCAAAGACAACATCTCCGAGACGACATTGCTGAAACCTGACTTTACCGAACGAACACAATGCCGGACGATTTCACAGGGTAAGTATCCAGTTGGCCACCATCTAATAATAAAACAAATCGCACTCCTCAAACCCACCCAGGTGGGGGACTACACCCACCACACCCCCTAACTAAATATACCAATTCTGGGATAGCACTACAGTGGGGAAAAGAGCAAATTTCCTGTTGTTTGCCACCTGGATACTTACCTTGTGAAATCCTTCAGCATTGTGTTCGTTTGTTAAAGTTATGTTTCGGCAATGTCATTTTCGGTAATGTGGGTTTTTGTTCTTTTTGAAGCATTCCCATTTTATATATATATATATATATATGTGTGTGTGTGTGTGTGTGTGTGTGTGTGTGTGTGTGTGTGTGTGTGTGTGTATATATATTTATATATATATATATATATATATATATATATATATATATATATATATATATATATGGCTTTGGCTTGCCAGAGAAGAGGTGAAACTGGTGTCATATGCAGATGATTGTTAAGTTCATCTATGGGATCCAGTGTTTCATTTGGCTAGATTATTTGAATTGCTGGATAGATCTAGATGATTCTTATCATAAAAAATAAATGTCGAGCAAGAACAGGCAATTTCTTTAAACGTTCAGCCTTCTCCTGAATTGAAGAGCCATTTTACATGGTTTGGGTAGATGAACCTATAAAGTATCCTAGAGTATACTAGGCCCCCATATTAGAGGAAACAATTTTACTAATGTCTGATGAGTTGAAACAGAAGCATACATAGCAGTCATGAAAATGAGAATTGCTGGTTTTGGATTCTGACCAAATGTTCAAGCAGCATATAACTGTTTCTTCTGTTCTGTATACTTTTCAGGTCATTCATTTAGACTGTAGACACTCTTTTTTTCTAAGATTTGTAGAACATGGTTTCCAGTTTTATAAGGTCAATGAAAATCCTAGGATAAAACTGGATACAAAGATGCTGCTGAGAGTCTGAGTCAGGCTTAGCCCACAGTATTTATTTGTTGATTAAAGATGGCAAATTTCATTTGGGACATACACATGAGGGTTGAATCAGCTGGAAGCAAGTGGCCTTGGCATTAATACAGGAGCAAGGTTATGATCTATGGTTAGCTCTTTTGGCTAGGCATATATATTCTTATCCAGGAGTTTACAGGGAAGTAGCTGAAATCCATACTTGTGTTTTGAAGACGTTAAATGAGAAGCAATAGTGGTACTGGGTAAAGCCAATAAAGATAGGATTCTCAACAAGAAGGGAAGAGGCACTTGAGAATATGGCTGGACAGGCATCCTGAGTTGTGCTACTGGCCACAATTGGCTGAAGTCTCAGTCTTTATTGGTCACAGTTTCAGCATTGGTATTAAGATAATAACAACAAATTACTTAATCCATAGGACTCTATGAGAAAAAAATATTTAAAGATGCAGCAGGTCATAGAAGATATTTCAAAAGTATCTACAGGGAACACATTTATCCATGGAATCAGGACAACAGAATGGAAGCCATTTAAACTGGTGAACAAACTAAACAAACTGTACAGATTATTTTGAACTGCAAGGAAACATGTTAAAATCAGGTCTGGAGAAGTAGATAGCAAGATGTGCTGTAGACATTTACAGTTGGAATACCAGATGTCTGAATAAACTATGTGAGCCCAAAATATATGGATATTTGTTTGGAAATCGCTACACCAATATTTTAAACTTGCTGTGTTGTAGTATATCTATCCAGAACTTTTGTGACAGTATTGGAGATATCTTGAGCGCATCCAGGGGATGTGGCAGCATGTTTTTGGGACTGACCAAAACTGAATCAATTTAAGGTTTATTTACAAGAACTTGTTAATGACTTATGTTTACATAGAATCTAACTACAACTGTCAGCGTTTTATTGAGCTTCCTTTGATTGTGGATGAGAGACACACGAGTTAACTTTGTTTTGAATTATTATTATTATTATTATTATTATTACTATACTGGTATTGGCCAAGACAATAATAAAAAAAAAATGAAAAACGACAGACCTACAAAGTATGAATAGCTAATTAACCATTCAAAGAAGATGGAATATTGTTGAGAAGTCAGGGCTAACAAATGGATGCCATAATTACAAAGAAGATGTAGATGAACAGGTAGAGTTTGGCATTTTATGATGGACTGTGTATCATTGGCTATATAGTACAGTTACTGTCACATGTTAACAGAAAATAGTTGAGAAATGTTAAGATTGCTTGACAGAGTTATAGAAGTATCTCACTCACTGAAGCTGCAAGGGTTTGAAAAAATGTATATTTTTCTTTTTCACTTACTGTTCCTTCACTAGAAGGCGAGCTTCATATGCTTCATCTGCTTGTTGTGCTTACTAGCACAAGCACTTTGGAACAAATAGCTAGTAAAGACGGTGGCTCCTTTCTTACAGGTCCATGCTCTTAGATGTTCATTGGAGTAATGAAACTAGTGAAGAAAGGTTATCTGTTTTTAAGATAACTACTGATATGTTTTTTATAAATTTGTCAGGTGACTTTATATGGAAGCAGCTGTTGCTTTTAAAAATCTTTGCAGATGGCTGCTCAAATACAAGAAAAACAGAAGATGATTGTATTTCTGAGAAAGAGGGAATGAGTGATACGGATGGGGGGAGAAAAGAAAAGATTGTGAATTTTATGTGTGGATAATGAGAGTAGTATATTAAAAAGTATATGCCCCTTGGCTCTTCTTGATGCTACAGAACATCCCAGTTTTTGCTATATCTGTTTGATGTGTTTGTCACAGACTTTCTTTTTAGCAGTTTGCTGTTGATTATGGTCATTAAATAGTCACAGACATTTAATTTTTACATGTCCTATCCTTCAAAGCACACATACAACTACAGGACTTGTTACTGTTTTCTTAGTACCAAAGTCAAATCATTAGCCACTATATAACAGATTATGTAGCTTTGAATGTGAAAAATACTTACATCTTTTAGTATATGAGTAAATGTTTGTGGCAGTGGGTGAGGTCAGGTGTTAGTAGATTTTTTAGTTCTAATTACCAGCTGAGTATATTAAAATATTTGTATGAGTTTGTATCATAATAATATTGCTATTCCAATTACAATACATTAAATGGTGTAGTAGCTTATATTAAATGAGTTGTTTAAATGTAAATTTATGCTGTTTGTCTGCATTTTAATATATAATTGGATTAAGACTACAATTCACAGTTACTGTTTGAACAGGCTGAGGAATAGTCTTGATTATTTCTTAATATAGAGCTTAAGTTGTGTTTATTGGAATGGCTAATAATGTGGATTTGCAAAGACATGATTATGAAGATGATTCATTTTATGATATGATGTGTAATGGGAGATGCATGATGACTCTATTATACAAAGGAGGGTGGGTAGAGTGTTAAAACTGCGGGTATTGTAAAACCTTAAATTATTAGCAATATATATGCAGATTTTGCCTTATTTGAAAGAAGTTAAGGCTTAGCAGTATATTATATATATAAAAAATAAAAGAAACTGGTCCTGATATGTATATTATCTATTGTTTCTATTGAATGTTTATCTAAAGCTTCACTTTAAACTCTTTTATCTTTTGCCTTCATCCAACATTCCTTCCTCCTCTCCCTTTTATGTTCCCTCAAATTTAATGTGTGTGTGTGTGTGTGTGTGTGTGTGTGTGTGTGTGTGTGTGTGTGTGTGTGTATGTAAGTGTAATTAAGCACGTTAGAAAGTTGGATCTTTAAGTTTAGGTCAGTTTATATGTAATGGAGCCTTGTTTCACTATTTAAGATACAACATAGTTATGAAGGTAATCTAAAATGGTGTTTGTTACAGACTATGAGGTTCGTATGAAGCTATTATTAAAATAATAGAAACAAAGACTGATACACTAATTGCAAAAGATTGTACCAAGCATGAAGAAGGCAGAGTGTTGGAAAATAAATATGTATTTGCCCCTTCATCTCCCTCCGTCCCACCTCCATTTTTTCCTTATTCATTCTATCTTGTGTGCTCTATTCATTCCATTTTTGACACTCCGCTTACTTGTACTATTATCTATATATTTTTATAGTTTACTATATCTATTGTTATATTATTTTTTTTTTATAATTGCCATTCTTTATATTAATATAGTTAATTATTAACATTATATTAATATATTAGCTTACTTACGATATTAAAGAGCCCAACTGATTGGATTGATATAGAAGTCAATAAATCATTAATTCATAGATAAGCATTTAGAGGATAGTTATTTCTTCAGTAGTAGCATTAATAATTAATAGATTTAAGGTAACAGGGCAGTCAGAAAATTTAGTTTATTTAAGTTTTTAATTAAACTAAGGTGTTTATGAATGCTGAGATAGTCGTAGATATATATAAATATCTAAAATTAATTTTGATTTATTAATATTTTCTCTCCAGATTAACTTCTTCTATAGTGAAAGTATTTATAGATTATGTGAAGTACAAGAGTGATATTGTTTTAAATAAACAATATGTTCAAAATATCTAAATATGTTGCATGTTGATATAAATGGATTGAATACTGGCCAGAAGAGATTTGGTTTAAGTAAGTACTTAAGGCTAAGAAAATACATTTTCTTTTATACAATAATCTCATATTACTTATGAAGAAAAACATTTAATATAAATCAGTACGAGACAATAGCTGCTTCATGTTACAAACAAAAGAGAAGAAGTACATTAATATTATGGAAAAAGAGCATAATAATGCTTAAAAATAAGGTTTATGCTGATAAATATGGCATATTTTCCATGCTAGTTCATGAACATCAAAATAGAATAATTATTTTGACAAATATGTACTAGATACCACGCTTATGTGCTAAATATGCAAAGAAATATCTTGAAATGTTACTAAGCAATATGAAGAGAAACTTAATATTATGAGGAAATGTTAAATGCATGTTAGATAAAGAAGATACAAATGTCATCAAAACTCCAGAAATTTCTGCAGCAGCTAAGGTGTGGGTAGAATTTCTTAGTCTAAAAAGATTCACTAACATTTAAACATTTTTCATATGTTCTGACCCTCAAATAACTTTTGATGGGCTGTTTATTTCAAATGTAGTTCTTGCACTCCATTGACCACTTACCAAGTTGGCCACTGTCTTTGCTCTTGACCATTAGTTTATACTGTGTTGCCTATCATCAGTAAATGAAAGAAACCCTGTTCTATATATGCCTCCTTGCTAGCTGCACCAGCAGTAGCTATAAAACTGATTGCTTTCTGTAATAATTGGCCTAAGTATGGGAACCTCACTACCCTATCGCCAATTCCCACTCATTGCACCTTAGTACCATTATACATTCCACATACACCTTTCTTCTGTTACCCTTTTCCAAAACCTCCCCAGACAACTTTATTACTATCATAGATAAACTCCTGTTTCTATTCACCTATTTTTCAAACTACCATCTACCATTTAGCATCATTCTCAACAGCCTTTCTCCCTCCCATACTGCGTTGCACTATATATACTCCTACACAGACCCTTCCCAACAGTATTTCTAAGTTATTCATGAGAAAAACTCTCCCTTCCATTCATCTCTGTGATCTTGCTTCATAAAATATAATCAGATTAATATTTATCTGTCATCACTTTCTCTATAATATCTTTCAGCCTTTCCCTCATCTCTTTATGCTACTTACATCCTCTATCCTCAATCTCTCTACAGCTGTACAAAATTAAATCTGTATTTTTGTCTTACTACCCTTCCTTGTCAGTACCTATTCTACATTGACAGCTCGCCACCACATAAATTCATTTTCATTCATATCACTATTCCCCACACCTATAGTCTTAAATGTCTCCACATCTCAAAATCATGGATAAGCCTAAGAACACAATCTACTATTCTACTTTTCAACTTCTGGCCTCCCTACTTCCTATATTAGCTACATCCTCTTCCTCTGTCATTTCAAACCCTCTAGTTCTTACATTTCAGAAATGTTTCTTCTGTAATTCCTCATACTAGTACCTCTTCTCCTACTTGTGCAATTCAAATCCTGCCAACACCCATTACCACCAATAAAGCTCTTATAATTTGTCCTCCCAACAAAGCACTTCTGAGCCATCATCCAATCACAACCTATCTGCATCACCACTCATATATCCTACTGTTCAAGAACAATTATCCAAAGTGAAAGCCATTTACTCACAAATTGGGTATTAATCATAAAATCAAGCAAAAATGCTTCTACCAGTACTATTTTACCCCAATAACTATAAAACTTAGTGGTGGCATCTAACCAAACCAAAGCCCACCTCAGCATATTCAGGTATCACAAAGCATATATCCATCAGCTCCTTTATTGCAACTACCTCATCACAGTACCAAACTGGGCTTTATGTACACACACATATATATATATATATATATATATATATATATATATATATATATATATATATATGTATATATGAAGAACATGCATGGATAGCACTACACACTCCAGGCATCTTAGTAGCCCCAGAAACCTGGACCCACATTGAAAGGAAAAATGACATTGCCTCTGAAGGCTATAGTTTATCAAATTAAACAGACCCAACAAAAAAAGCTGGTTGCGTCACTATTTTCTGTAAAAACACACTGGGAATCTCCCTTTCTCTGCACCCTGCCAACTTTCTTCAACTCAGAACTTCTCTAAACCATGCTAAATCTGAACACTCACAAATCAATTGCAATCATGGATGTATACATATCCCCCAGGTAACAATACTAAAACACTTAAAAATATGCTGTACTGGTCCACCTTAAAAATCCCTTATGAAACCATAATATTTAGTGATGTTACTACAGATTGACGAACTATACAGTCTGATAATCCAACCAGTAATATACAGGTGTACAAGTTCACCAAACATATAATCACACCAAACAGGTGCATTGTTTTGGGACACTGCTCTCCCCACATCTATACCTCTAATATAAACTTTATGAAAGTCATTTTTGCAATTATCTCTGAACCTACTTTATACTCCACCTCTTAACTACAATAGTAACACTTTCTGTGCTATCTAGTTTCTTCCTTACCTCCATTTCTTTGAATTTCTAGACGGTAATCACATATTATCTGTCTGACGAACCCAATAATACACCTCTTCAGATGCTCAGTGTTTAACATCTACTAATGTATAAGTATCTCTTGTTCTGTAATAGTTGCCTGAATGCAATCTAATTAGAAAATATATGTTTATGCGTAATTGTGAATGACTCAAGGTCTGTTCATGTATATTACTGAATCTCTGTTTAAAAAATTTTGTAATGTATTGGAGCTTTTCTCCCTGGGCCTCTGCTGGAATTGTTTTTTGACTAAACTCAGTCAGACAAACCCAGAAAACAAAAGCAAAATAAATTATATAAAGTATCCAACTGATTCCTTTGAAATAATAACTTGTCATACATATATATATATATATATATATATATATATATATATATATATATATCATAATACTCTTCTTTTTTAAATTAACAATAAATAGTAAAAACTACCAATATGTTCTAGAATTCCTGTTTATATTACTAAAATAAATCTTTGCAACAATTGGCTTTCAATATAAATACACTTTTTTTTTAGTTTAATGATAATATCACCCTTTATATGAAATGAAATCTTACATACATATATGGCAAAATAAACTGCAATAAAATAAAAACAAAGGGTGGGCTAAATAATTTGTTGATCCATCCA
Source organism: Protopterus annectens (assembly GCF_019279795.1). Classification (NCBI taxonomy): domain Eukaryota; kingdom Metazoa; phylum Chordata; order Ceratodontiformes; family Protopteridae; genus Protopterus; species Protopterus annectens. The sequence goes on along the minus strand of NC_056750.1, from coordinate 322,000,739 downwards.
TCCATCCATCCATCCATCCATCCATCCATCCATCCATCCATAACCCCTTTTCCCATTTTTGCCCATGGCATCAGGTTGGGGTGTTACTTCAACAGTGTCAGTCATTTAGAGCCAAGGTTTACATTGCCAGGTGTCTAGCCCTGCCATGGAAATAATTAATAGATATCCATCATAAAATAAATACAGTCAAACATGAACTACATAAGGGAGTGTTTTAGATATGTTGAAACATTAAAGAATAACATAAAACTAATCCTGGAGCTTAAAAAAGAAATAATTGTTGAACATGGAAACTCACCATCTGTAATATTAACCATAGAGTAAATAAATTAGCCAATAGATCTAAATTGGAAAATAAATCCAACCAAATTAATATCATTAAATATTTAGAAAAATAACAAAAATATCAGATAAAGAATGTCGATCAGAACAGGTTTAAAAATAAAATAGAAGTAATTAAAATATATTACAAACAGATAAGTATCAAATAAATCATTCCTTGGTGATAATATCCTTAATAGTGTACCAGCAAATGCTAAAAAAGTATTATTAAAACAAATAGATACTCATTAGGTCATTCAGTAAATCAGAATATCCAAATTAAATTAAAGTTCTGTGTTTAGAAGAGCTGTTACCTTAAATTTGTAAGCTGTTTCCTTCCAAAGTAATACATTTGATAACAAACACATATGCTAGTATTCAAAGTAATAACACTATTCCTACATTAAGGAGCTACTCATTAAGTTCCCCAACTCTTAACCAGGATAAAACTAAATTTCCAGCTCCTCTAGATTCTCTTCCTCACTCTTGTTAAGGTATCATAGTTGCCAGGAAAGTCTAGCAGCTCTGTTTAATGCACCTGTACTAAACTAATCTGTATTGTCCTTAAAGTTTTATATTTACTTAGATAAAAGACTTTACTGGCCAGAAATGGATATAGCAGTGGGTTAGTTTTTCATTATAACTCTTCCTTGTTCTTGATATAAAGATGTATTTGACAACTAAAGCTTTAGAAAACAGTGTCACTTTAGCTCTTACGTACTCTATAGCACTAACTTTAGCAAATCAATCCCAAGATGCAAAACTGCGTGGTAAAAGTGAAGATTACAGAAAGTGTGTTGCCTTCTCTGTCATGCTGACTAAGACAAATTCCTTTCTGAAACATTTAACTTAAATGGGGAAATATAGTGGGAATTCCATGATCTGTGGCAGGAAAGCAGAAATGAAGAAATTTAAAAGGTTTCTGGACACTAAACGACATCTAGGTGATAGTACAGAAATGTATTTATTTTTGTTTTATTTAATCTTTCTTGACTGGGTTAGTCCTACTTGGTTAGTGCTCTCTTTTCAGGAGGTACCTAACTTGGTATTTATACTACTAGGGGAAATGTGGCCAGAGCATCAGGAAAATTCCTTTACTCTTTTTGATAAGTACTTCTGATCTTTTACATCCACGTGAGCTACCAGCTACTTAAGCAGATCAAATCTCAGTTTAACATCTTATTCGAAGGCCAACATATTCCATAGTGCAGCACCACCCTTAGGCTGCACTGCACAGTCAGCAATCCAACTTACTGGTGTGGGAATCAGGCCCACACCCTTCTGCACCAAAGGCGAGCATGCTACCTGTTGCACCACTGACACTGATAATTAGAAATAATGCTGGGATAAGGTCAACTAAAAACGGAGGATGGAGGTTTTTCCTTTAATGAAAAAGGCATGGATCAATTAAACAGCATAAGCCCATTTTCATTGTAAATTCATCAGATCCACTTAATTTGCTGATTACTTAAAAATGTTGCACATCAATCAAACTGTCAAATCTCTTAAGACGACGAAATGTGCAACAATCATAATGTAGAATTTCATGCAAAAATGAATACTATACAAACTAATTAGCTAACATATAGCCATTCATCCAACAGATTATGTAATGCCCAATTCCAATAAAAGGACAGTTACTTAATAGGTTATGACACAGCAAATTGTGAATTACCACAGTAAAACTCCAAACGACTTTTCTTCACCTATGTCTGTATAGGACCATTTGAACATTCTATGCCCAGAACATAGCAGCCTCTAAAATGGCAGTAGAATATTGCATAATGCAAGTGACAGGTTTGCATAGATGAAGACTTGTAGGGTCATAGGCGTTTACTAGGCTAATGACCACAAGGGCCTTTTTAAGCCTAGCCATGCATCCCAAATCTCTGACAAGTTCTGATACCCGTGATAAGTGTAAGCAAGGGCCTAGAAGATGAACAATTTACAGGTTACCTGTTTGCATTAGAGACATAGATGCCAAACCAGGGATGCATTTCTGGTTTCCCATCCAATTGTTCAAGTTACACTTGAATTGGATTAGGGAGGAACTTTGCTTCACATGGATGAGGAGCTTGTTCCATAGACGAGGTAATCTCTGGGATGCATACCTATCTCTCCAGCAGGTCCTATTTATATCATAGGCAAGGTTTAAGTCCTTAGAATGGGTGATTCTGGTACTATTTGTTTTGTGGATATGCAGGAGATCCATCAGAGTGGGGTTTGACAATGCTCTGTATGCCAGGCATAGATCTCCCCTCAAAATCCTGTAGGAGACAGAATACAGGGATAGGGCCTTGAGCCGGCCTGCATAGGACATATTACTTACGACCTGTATTCTTTTAGTGAGGAACCTCTGTGGACATTCCAGTTGTTGGATATGCCTGGTTAGGTACATACCAAAGGGGGAATTGTATTCAATGATAGATCTGATGAATGACAAATACAGTGGAACAATGACTTCCTTGTACTTGGATGCCATAACTTTGTTTATAGGTTGTGTGACATAAAATGATTTCCTCACCACTGTAGACACGTGATGATCAAAGGCTAGATTACTATGTGTGTCCCTTACTATGTGTGTCCCTAATTCCCTGACAACTGGATGAACTCTAAGGGGTATGTTGTAAATATGATAGTTACCAAGAGTGGATGACATCCCAAAGGATACTATTATGCATTTCTTGGTATTTAGTTTTAGTCCATGGATCTGACACCAGTTGTTTGTCTGCGTCAGCCCCTGCTGGAGAACATTTGTATCAGTGTGAGATTCATTAACTGCCCCTAATTTGCAACCATCTGCAAATGTAGTCAGCCAGAGGCCACTGATATTGGCCTTGACTTCTGAGAAGTAAATGCCAAAAAGGAGCGGTCCAAGGACTGATCCCTGAGGGACTCCACTTGTGACTGACCTCTTTGTAGAGATGGACTCCCCAATTCTAACTTACTGGGTCCTGTCTGTGAGCCATTTGGCTACCCACCAGTTGACATACAGTTTTATACCTAACCTCTTGAGTTTGTCAACAATGCCCGAGTGGGATATTGTGTCAAATGCCTTGGCCAGGTCAAGGTAGGCAGTGTGAACAATTTTCCCCTCATCCATTGCTTTGGTGACCTTCTCAAAGAAGTCCACCAGGTTGAGTAAAAATGATCTGCCCTTGACGAAACCAAACTGGGTTGGGTCCAGTGTCTTTCGGTTTACTATATCTCTATTGATCATCTCCATGATAATTCTTTCCATGACTTTACATATCAGGCTAGTGAGACTTATGGGTCCATAGTTCCCAGGGTGTGCAGATGACCCACCTTTGTGCAGAGGGATGACTGTTGCCTTTCTCCATTCATGAGGCATGAAGCCTGTTTGGAGACTACAGTTAAATAGTAATTCCATAGGCCCTGATAGGTCATGTTTCATGCTATTTAGAAAGCATCCTGGGATATTGTCTGGGCTCATTGATGCAGTGTTCTTGGTCTTAGAGAGAGCATTAAAGACCTGTTCCCTAGTGATAGTAGGTGGAGTTATATTTGATGATATTTCCTGAGGGAAGGTTGACGGGGAGAGAGGAGTAAAGTTGGAGCTGAATGTATTAGTCAGAAGGTTTGCTATATCTTCTGGCTCAGTATAGGAGGCTCCATTTACAATGAGCTCTGCACACAATTGTGTATTGACTTTGAGGTTGCGAACATAGCTAAAGAATGCTTTGCAGTTGTCCTTGGCCTGAGAGGCCAAACTTACCTCAAATATGGCTTTGGTAGACTTTATTTGCCCTCTGAGTTGTTTGTTTAGTTAGATGAGAGTGCTTTTATCCTGTTGGGCACTGCCCCTCCTAATTTTTGCCATGGTTTTCTTCCTCCTGTTATACATCTGATTGATTTTGTCATTCCACCAGGGTGGCTTGGTTTTTGAGTTAGTTCTGTATTTCTTCCTGGTGGGTACAGCTGACTCTATGCAGCTATTAACATGCTTGTACAGGGTTTCTGTGAACAGTTCTGCATGTGCAGAAGTGTCTTCAGGGTTTATGGGGGCTTGCAATTGTGCCAGGTTATCACTTAATACCAGGAGGTTAGCCTTAGAATAGTTCCTGAATATTCCTGGTTTAGCTGGGGGTCCAGGTTTTATTTTTACTTCAAAGGAGACAATTTTATGGGTTGACCTTGCCAGGGAAGGCATTACAGTAGGGGGTGTGCAGCACTCTCCCATATTAGTGAGGATCAGATCCAGTATGGCTGCACCCCTTGGTTGGTGTATTGACTGTCTGGTCCAGGGAGTTTGTGTTTACAAAATCCAGGAATCTCTGTGCATCTGCATTTGATGTCATGTAGGATTCCCAGTTAATAGAGGGGTAATTAAAGTCACCCATGAATATGGTATTGGGTTGGATGGTTAGTGTTTATAATGCATTTAAATACATGGTATGGGTTTCCTGGGTCATAGAGGGTGGGCCTATAGCTTGAAAGGAAGTGGTATTAGATTTTACGGTGATTTGAACATGGAGCAGCTCAAGTGCAAGAGTTCATTTACCTTACCCTCATGGAAAGCTCTACAGTAACACTGCTAATATACCACCCCAATGGAACTGCATTGTTTGCTTAATTTGGAAGCATGTTATGTCACAGCTTACTACAACACTCTGCAGTTTAAATATGTTTACAAACTATCCTAGCAAGCTGTGGAATGACTGAGTTAATTAATGTAATATTTCATGCTGTGATCACAAACCTCTCCTATCCTGCATTGCACTTTCAGATGTGCCCAGTATGGTGGAAGGAGAGTTTTAGTCCTGGTCTCCAAACAGGGGTGTATACCCATATCTGTACAGTAGAAAGAGGTTTTAGACCCACATTTACAGAGAAATGAGTTCACTTACTCCACTTACTCCATGGTATTAACTTATGGAGAAACGAGCAATAAAATTAAGGAGATCCTTAAGAAAAACTAGGTACTCTTTAAAGGAAATGATGAACTTATGGGGATTGTTGGTAATGAGCCTATTTTTTCCTACAGGACGAACAATAATTTAAAATATTTGTTGGAACACCTCATAGAGCAGGAAGTGAAAAATCCCAAGGGTACCACTAAATGTGGAGCCTGTGACTACTGTAAATTTATTATCACTACTCCCACTATACAGGTTATCACTATTGGATTGGAGGTAAGGTTAGCCACGGGTTCCTGTGATACTTCAGGGGTAGTATATATTGCTGTCTGTCAGGATTGCCTTAATTTTTATATTGGCAAAACTGAAAGGAGGTTCAGAAGAAGGATCTACGAGCACATGTATAGCATTAAGAAACAGGATGATAATAATGCACTATACCGACACATTAAAATTAATTCTAACCATACCTTTCTTTTTGGTATATTGGAAGTGGTGCCCCAGGACCCTGGGGGGGGGGGTGATTGGAAGAATAGATAGGGCTGAAATGAGGTGGCAATTACATTTTAATGCCACTATTATCCCGGGGATTAATAACAACATTTCAATTAAGCCCAAATTGAAGTATAGGGCCACACGGCTTTAGAAAGGTTTGACTAAGGTGGAGAATTTTTATTTTTATTTTTTAGAATTAACTGTCTAAGAAAGGTTAGTTTCCTTTTCATAAAAAGAACTTATGTTAAGTTGGATTTCAGTGTTAGCCTTTAATTTACTTTCTTGGTTTGGTACAGTGTTGGTAACTACTTATTTAATTAACTGGACGTTTTGATTGGGGGAAGGTTCTTTATTAAGACTTATGTTGCATTTTCCCCACAGTTCTGATGAAGTCTTATTGATGAAAGCGCTTGACTGGGGATGGTGTTTTTACCACATTGTATTTCACAAGTTATTTGTATCTGCATTGTGACTTTTTACCTGCATTGTGACTTTGGATTTTACTCGTGGAATTAAATTTGGACATTACATCTGGTGAGTCTGTTGTTTGGCAACAGATGGAGTGTTGGTTGTTTCTAAGTGTTCTATTTACACTCCAATACCAGAAATTTTGTTTTATTGGTCATATTTGTACAGTACTTTACCAACACTGAATACCACAGGTGGTCATAAAAGACTTGAAAACATCTTCCATACTTTCTTTTGAAACTTGTACCACCTGCAGTGACAGGTAATTTAATTTGGTAATTGGAGTAACAGAGTTTCCCTTAATGTGGCATTGAGGTGCTAGGTTTTCTCTTTTAACTTGTAAGGTAGATGTACTCCAACTCCAGCTATGCCTGGCAGATTTACCATCATAATGCTAAAGTGGGAGTAGCAATAATCATAAAATATATTACTGGTGCAGGACACCTGTAGCAGTGTTGTCCTAAGCAAGAGTTAAACCAATAAGCCACTTACACAATCATAAAAGTGTTAAGTATCTTCCCACAATTCCAATCATCCAAAGGACTATATCAGATGATCAAGAGATAAAAAATAATACTTTTGGGACTGATGAGTTCCAAACATCCAAACATTTAGATGAGATATGACAGAGGTAGCACTCATGGCTGTGCGTACCACCTGGTAATGGGTGATATCAGTGTAACTCACACTGTTATTAAGTACTGTGCCAGGCATACTAGCTTTTTTAAACAACATATTTTGCAGAAAAGAGAGTAAAATGTTTCAAAAATGAATGAATCTGGGACTCATTCTGTATATATGTAGTACATGTTGAAATGCATCTCCCAAGGTATTTAAATGCTTTACTTTACTGGCTGTCCTATCCCAGAAGACTGCAGAACTTCTTATCAGATATTAGCAGATTCTCAATAGGTTATTAATAAAAGTGCACTCAGTTCCTTAGAAGCTAAATCGTATATCTTAAATCATGTGCCAGATATTCAGAAACTTTCCTCTTTATCAGGGAGTTGTGATCCTTATTGTGTTCGTTGTATAAAGTTGGGACATTTGTTACAACTACCCATCTGTTCCCCATACAAGTGGACTTGAATCCATTAATTTTGTTGGAAAGAGAAATGGCACCCACTCTGCATGCGTAAGCATATGTCCACTTGATTTTTTGTAATTGTGCAGTTTAGGCTACACGTTCTCTGAATGCATAAATATGATCAAATTCTGCAGTACATCTGACAGACAGCTTGTTACTTTTTACTTAACTGCTTATGAGGGGAAGATGTTAAAAATGTCACTACAAAGTTATAGTCTCTTTGATGAGAATTAAGAATCACACAGTGGGTACACTGATGTCTGTTTACTAGCTGCTAATTTGCTATGCCATTCCCTTTCTTCTGTCAGATGAGCTTGTTGGGCATATTGTTTGTTCAAGAATCAGGCTTGCTACATTTACAGCTGATATGCCTTATAGATCCCATCACTACCAGGTACTAAAACAGACACAGTGGTTAGAATTGCCTCACTATCTACTATTCACACAACTAAAAACTATTCACTGTCTAATTTTCCAACCTGAAAATTAAAAAAAAAAACAATATTATCCAAACTGGCTTTCCATCTAAGACTCTTCAGTGTACTGAAAAATTCTTACTGCACCCAGTTAAATCAAACAAAACTGCAGGTGGTTCACTGTATGTCTCTCGTGTCTCTAAAGTCTGAAATTCCATTCCAGTCTCACTTAGACAAAGTAACAATCTGAAATTCTTCAAGCTACAACTGAAACAACACCTAAAGGTCTCATGGCTTTGGTCATGCGCTACACCTGGCTAATTCCCCTAAACTCTCCTTATCCACTCTATGCCAGTCTGCTCTAAAATGACTACTTAGCCAGTAATGTTCTCTTTTATCCTGTACTAGTATGTCGACTTGGCCATGTACACTGTACCATAAACTTGTCAGCTTTACATTTATATGAAAGTTCACTTTACCATTGTCTTTTTATTATAAAATACTATGGGTCAAAACTTTGACTAAATACTCACTCTGATCTACCTTTAAATTATTTCTGATATCACTGCATTGCCTGTATCATGGTTATAATATATTTGTATGCAGGCTATCTATAGGGTCTATGTCAGAACAATGAAAACGCAAACTCTCGAACACTCACATGAGCGAACAATCAGAAACTCAAAATTGGTATTGTGGGAGGGCTGCACCTCCCACACCCCCTGCTAAATATATATTCCTACTCCGAGATCGCACTACAGTGAGGAAAGGGAAAATATTCTGATGTTAACTGCACTGAGATCCCAAAATATCAACAATGATTTTCTGCTTTTTCGCTCATGTGAGCATTTGAGAGTTTTTGTTTTCGTTGTTCTGAAGTAGACCCTATCTGTATGCATTTTGTCATTGTTTTTGTTTACTAGGTATATAAGCATGCATGTTACTTTCTATCTGTATCTTATGGAGCTTTTCTCCTCGAGTCTACTCTGAAAAGAGGTTTTCCACCTAGTCGGACTTTCCTGGTCAACAAAAGCAATAAGTAAATAAATAAATAAACTGTAGTAGGAAGACTGGAGCACCAGTCTTGAGTTGTGGACATCAGTATTGTTATTGGTAAAATTGTGCGCAGTTTTACTGTCATTTGATAAGCTGACATAAAGCTGAACTGAAACAGCAACAGTGGAGTTTGTTATGGATGAACAGGGTAAGTGATGGATTTTGTTTTTGCATTTAATTTTGTGATTTTTGTTAACTCTTGCATATACTCCATTTGCTAAACTATTGCTACTCAGTTTAGCTTAATGGGATGCCATTTCAAGATTTTTTTATTGTAGTAGTAAAAGAAGAAGACTGTAAAATTGTGTGTCTAAACCTGCCTGCATTCCGTTTGTTTATCTTTATATGGCTAAACATGCTTTGCTTGGTCTCTTGCTTTAAAAAAGATATTGCATATGCTTATGTTTAACACAGTATCTTGCATATGTTCATAGGTCTTTACTATGCTAGCACCCACAAGGGCCTTTTTAAGTCCAGCTAAGCATCCCATATCTCTGACAAGTTCTCACTGGGAGATGAACCATTTACAGGTTGCCTGTTTCCATTACAGACATGGGTGCCAAGCCAGGGATGAATTTCCTGTTCTCCATCCAGTTGTCCAAGTTACACTTGAATTGGGTTAGGGAGGAACTCTGCTTCACATGGATGGGGAGCCTGTTCTAGAGATGGGATAGTCTCTGGGATACATGCCTGGCTCTCCAGCAGGTCATATTTATATCACAGGTAAGGTTAAGTGTTCCACAGATGTAGATTCTCAGAGCAGAACTGCTAAACAGTTATGTGTCTCAACCCAAAAATGATTTGAAATGGGTGTGTTGGCATCAGTTCATTTCCCACTGATCATACGGAATATCTATAAACAAAACCTAAATTTTGTAAAGCAGTGCCATTTTGGCTTACTCTTAATGCTTGCTAAGGCCAAAATCACTGTTTTAATGGGCTCCAACAATATCCTCATCTGCCTCCTAAATATATGACCTAAAACATGATCTGGCAAGACCATTTGAGGCACTCAACAACAGCTTCAAAAAAGGTTACATGCTAGGTGAATGGAGGGCTGCAACAGTCATCCCTCTTCATAAGAGTAGACCATCAACCTACTTGAGGAACTACAAATCCATCAGTCTGACAAGTCTGATATGCAAAGCCATGGAACAAATTATCATGGAAATTATCAGAAATTACATTGGCAACTTACAGACTCTGGACCCATTCCAGCTTGGCTTTGTTAAGTGAAGGCCTTGCCTACTGAACCTAGTAGATTTATTCAAGAGGGTCACCAAGGCTATGGATGAGGGGAAAACTGTACATACCACTTACTTTGACATGGCCAAGGCATTCGATACAATATCCCACTCAGGTATTGTTAGATATATATTTAGACATATATATACTTCTGTTTAATAGAAAAAAAAAAAAATATATATATATATATATATATATATATATATATATATATATATATATATATACATATATATATATATATATATATATATATATATATATATATATATATATATATATATATATAGTGAAAATAATAGTGCATGTACACCAGTTTGCTAGTTAGATGCATATACACTTCTGTTTGGTATAATATATGTAGGATAATATAGTCAGTTAGATGCATACATTTCTGTTTGCTAAAATACATATATTAAAGGGTTAAACTGCTTTTAGCTAAGAAGCAGGAAAAAATGTCATCCAGCTGTATATGTAATACAAAATATATTTTGTGTCCGGTACTTGGTACAAACAGATAAGAAACAGGTGCAGGGAGTATGGGAAAACTGCTTTCATATGGAAACATTCACAATAAAAAAGACTCCCTTAAAGTCATTTACCTTGAAACAGAACAGACTATATGACATTATAAAATTCCAAAGTAACAGACTGCAAATTCCAAAGGTATTAAAACAACAAGATATTGTTTCACAGACAAGATTCGGATGAAACAGAAGAATATATAAAGGACATTAAAAGTGTATGATGTTAGATCTGATTTCTTGTTAGATCTGAGCACTGGAAATCATCATCTGTATTGTATGAAAAGTAAATCTGAGACAGTAAACTCTGCAAACTGTACAGTATTGCACGTTGTCTGTTATATAGATAAGTTATTTTAATAGTACTGCACAAAATTTAAAACGTTACTAGCCTGCAAAGTTTATGTGCACTGATCAGACTTTGGTTTTCTACAAGGCATGCAGTATTCAGCAAAGACATCTGCACATCTGCAATTAACTTTTCAATTGCAAGCCTTGCCTGCATTTGAACACAGAGGGAGTGGTACTTGAGCCTTGTATAAGGTCACTTCAGTAAAAGCGCAGTAACTAATATTTATGTACGTAATTGAGTCTGGAATAGGAGCACTTCAATCTCCACAGTTTGCAGGAGTACAGCTCCTCAGACGTCTATCTCCAGAGTAGGACTTCTGTGCAGGAAGTAAGCAGTGCCTTAAATTCTCCAGGTTGAAATCTTATATTTGAACCTGCAACTGCCAGCTAAGTTTTACCAGCCTTTCAAGTAACTACAGAAATTTTCAAGCCATCTACAGTAGGTAGCATAGCCAACTGTCTCTGTAGACATTGGTAAAAAAATGTTCCTGTTACATGACAGTATGGATGCCAGTAAACAGGCTAGATTTTTCATGTTACATGAGAGTATGGATGCCAGTAAACAGGCTAGATTTTTTCATGTTACATGACAGTATGGATGCCAGTAAACAGGCTAGTAAAAAGGATAGTAAACACATTATTATTTTTAATGTGTCAATTTTAGATAGGCTACAGAAGTTGCATAAACAGCATATTAGCAAATGTAAAACCTTATTAGGATAAGTTGACCTTCAGAAATTATGTAACTGGATTACGTTTGACTGGTATGGCAGTAAATGTTTATTGTGCAAGTTATATGAAACTGATTTCTGTGTGCAATGTCATAAAAGTACAGTTCAGACCATTGTTAATGGTAAATGACCAGAAAAGGGTCATACACTTATATTATGTCATGTCATCACATATGAAATATCAATTTCAGAGTTACAACAGCAGTCAACTCAGTTATTGACAGAATCTCCTGTACATCTTGCTAGACAAAAGTGGAAAGCCACTACACAGTACAAAACAGATGACAGAGATGAGGTTCATGATGAACTGACAGAAAATTTTAATAAACTTCTAAGATACAGAGTGAGGTCAGAAAGTTTAGACAACATATGCAAACACTTTTTCAGAAGTGCATAAGAGCTTTAAAGTCAGCAGAACATAATACAGAGAAATATCAGACAGCCTGTGCAGAATCACAAGACAAGAAAAATATGGTTAGCAAAGAGTTGAGAGGAATTACATAAGACAGAGTCCCTCACTATCACTCTTCAAGAGGAACCTTGATGAGTGGATGGGTAACAGAAAGTTCACACCGGGGATTATACCAACAGCACTAGTAGATAGGGCCAAGGGTACTAGCTGCTAGTACAAGGGTCTAGGGAACTACTAAAGGGGTGGTGAATACCGCACAACGTGGCTGGGCTAATATATGCCTTCGGGCAGATAGCCCAGTACCAACCTATGAACCTATAATTCCAGATCTGACCCAGCAGTTAACTACACTGACAAAATCAAATTTGCATTTAGAAAATGGTTAACGTAGACAGCAAAATCTGATGTATAAGCACATGCATTATTCAGATGTTTCTAAATTTTTATTCCCAAATGTTTTAAAACTTTCATTCAGTTAAAGCAAGATACTTATCAGTTAAACAGCAATGTAAAATGTATGATGCTGTTCTCATAGTATACACACAGGTGCAGCCTCGCATAGCTCAGCTGATAAATAATTTCAAAATCACTATTTCAAATAACAGAACAATTCTAGTGCATAGAAATCAAATGACAGTAATCAAAAGCAGTAAAGACATGAGGTCACAAGACTGACATGCATTTATTTTCTTTTCACCTAAAGTGCATCTGTTTAAAATGCACAAGAGCAAAAGGCAGACAACAGCAAATGTAAATTTGACCTGGCCAAATGTAAATAATATCTGTTTTAAGCATGTGTTAGTTAAGCCAATATCTGTTTTGTTTCTTACAATATTTTGTAATTATATAATAGCATCAAAAATAGCAGAGACTACAGCAAAAACAGTATTCAAAAGCAATACCATTAATATAAAGTTGTACTGAGTACATAATACTACAAATAAAACCCAAGTTTAAATGTATGCATAATTATGCAAATTACAAATACTTATTATGATTCTAAGTGTTTTACAACTGTATTCTGATATCAAGTTGCAAGTGTATTAACAGATGACTGAAGGTAAAGAAAGTGCTGAAGGGGTTAAGGAATGTACTATGATCTACAGAGTCTGAAATGCGCAGAAAGGGGGGAAAAAAGTAAAACGTTTTGTTTTATGTGAGCTCGGATTTTCCCAGGCTGGGATGGGTAGTTACAAGAAATGTTGGGGAGGTAAAATGTTACTGGTACTGAAATTTATTGTTACTAAAACATAATTGTTAAGTGTTCACATGCAGCACTAAACAAAAAGCACAAACGTTTGTAGAGATCTTATTTGGTAGTTGTAATAAAATGTCACAATTGTGCATGCATGTTATTAATAATCTGTTTGCAGATAAATGTTAAAAGTAAAAAGAACCCTCAGTTACACCAGGTACAGTCAGTAAATGGGCCATGGTATGCAGTTCAAATTAATTATGCAGCTCCCTTGCCAACAATAAAGGGAGGGTACAGATACTTAATTTTACACTGACTGTGTAAATATTACTGCAGAAGGGATGAAAATAATGGTACAAGAAAAATATATTGGTCTACGTTAATTATTAAAAGCCAGCCATGCCTTTTTATTGTCATTAAGTAATTAGGGTACCATAAACATGTATAGTAGTAAGACAAAAATACCAAAAATACATTTTAATGTTTCAGTAATATTTAATTAGCAGACTTCAGTTTAATATGCTTGTAAACTTGATTGAATGTATATTACAACCCATGCATGTACAAATGCAGAAGCATTCTATACAAGCAACCATATGCTGTACAATAAATAGTTCAATAAGTAAACAGCATTCTTCAGTCTATAAATCACATATTCATTATGTGTAAATGGACAATTTTGATGTCAACTGCTCACAGAAATTGCTCCTCAATTCATTTGTATGTATAATAACAAATCAAAGCTTGACATTTATGACATATGTGTTTATTTCTTTGCAGTAATATTCACAAGCATTGTCAATAAATCATTGTATAAAGTCATTTTTACAGTATGGTCTTCAAAAGAAAAAAGTTGTTAAATTGGATAATTCATCCAGTTCTAATAGTAATGCTTGTTATCATTGTGTTGACAATATAAAATTGTGTTAACTTGCTGCATCAAAAGAAAACTAAAGATTTTGTTTCCTAATATGTTTCACATAAATCATAATACCAAACAGTATATACCAATGCAGACTGTTTTGTATTGTAAAATAAAAAAGGGAAAACTGTTATATATTTCAACATATATACTTCTGTTTAATAGAATATATAATTTTATATATATATATATATATATATATATATATATATATATATGTGTGTGTGTGTGTGTGTGTGTGTGTGTGTGTGTGTGTGTGTGTGTGTGTGATAAAAATAATAATACATGTACCCTTGTTTGCTAGTTAGATGCATATACACTTCTGTTTGCTATAATATATGCAGGATAATACAGTCAGATGTATACATTTATGTTTGCTAAAATACATAAATACATATATTAAAGGGTTAAACTGCTTTTAGCTAAGAAGCAGGAAAAAAAATGGCATCCAACTGTATATGTAATACAAAATATTTTTTGTGTCTGATACTTGGTACAAACAGATAAGAAACAGGTGCAGGGAGTATAGGAAAACTGCTTTCATGCGAAAACATTCACAATAAAAAAGATTTCCTTATTCACCTTGAAACAGGACAGACTGTATGGCATCAGAAAATACCAAAGTAACAGACTGAAAATTCCAAGGGTATTAAACAAGATACTGTTTCATGGACAAGATCTGGATGGTACAAAAGAATATATATAGAGGACATTAAAAGTGTATGATGTTAGATCTGATTTCTTGTTAGATCTGAGCACTGGAGATCATCATCCGTATTGTTTGAAAAGTATAAATCTCAGACATTAAAGCTGTAAACCGTACAGTATTATATGTGTCATCTGTTATATAGACAAGTTAATAAGTACTGCACAAGAAATAAAATAATATACTGCTAAAAGGTTATAGTCTGCAAAGTTTATGAGCACTGATCAGACTTTGTTTTTACAAGGCATTAAAACAGCAGCTAATCAGACTTTGGTTTCAGCATGCAGAAGCTGCTTAGACTTTTATTTCTACAATGCACACAGCATTTAGCACAGATGTCTGCACATCTGCAAATAACTTTCCAGGTATTGTTGACAAGCTCTAAGAAATGGGCATAAATACCTACATAACTTGCTGGATTGCTTGTTGGCTCACAGATAGAACCCAACAAGTCACAATCAGTGAGACCACCTCCACCAGGAGACAAGTGACCAATGGTTGAGCCCACTCCTGTTTGACATCTACTTCTTGGAAGTAAAAGCTAATGTTAAAGGCCTCTGGCTTACTAAGTTCACAGATGACTGTAAATTGAAAGCTATCATAAATCCCCTCCACCCACCCATGACAGCAACATCCTTCAGGAGGGTCTAACACAAATTGACTGACGCCAAATCCACGGATTAAAACTCAGTGTGAAGAAATACATTATAGTCCCCAAGCTAATTACTCAACCAATAAAACACCCCTAAAAGTTGACCCAATAGTTAGGGATCTGGGAACATATGTAGCCAATAATCTGGCCTTCAACCAACACATAGCCAAGATAGTAATAAAATCATTCTATGTTGCCCAGCTCATGGGCAAGGGCATAGCATCTAGGTCCAAGGAAGTTATCGTACCACTCTACTCATCCCTTATCAGGCCCATCATTGAGTACAATGCCCCCTTTTTCATGTACCTAACCAGGCAGTTGCAACAGTTTGAATGCTTTCTAAGGTTCCTCTCCTGGAGAATGGATACCCTGTTCTACACAGATTGTCTTAAGGCCTCATCTCTGTACTCATTCTCCTACAAGTTACTGAGATGCAATCTATGACTGGCATATAAGGCATCCTCCGACCCAGCTCTGATGGATTTCTTGCACATCCACAAAACAAACAGAACCAGAAATATTAGATTCAAAGACCTGAACTTTGCCTGCAACATAAATAGAACATGCTACTAGAGAGACCAATATGTGCCTCAAGGGATCAGTGTGCTATGGAACAAGCTGTCATCTATATGAAACAAAGTTCATCCCTGACCTTATTCAAATGAAACCTTGCTCATTAGATAGGAAATTGTAAGTTCACCCTAATCTGGTCAGAGCATGGTCAATTGGGACCCTAGACAAGATAATGGATTAGGACCCCCCTGCATCTCCACCCAGCAGCCATTCTTGTGTCCCATTACTTACTTCTCTCTCTCTCCCCCCAGTTATCATAAAACACTGTTCAAACCTGCCAGTGTGCATACTATTTTCTTCTTTACTTATGTGACGGTCCCTACTTCAGTCCAGTAATCAAGGAGCCTCAAACCTCACCACTGACACCGGTGAGGGATGGCCACTAGGAACCAAAATGGATACACGCAGTATTTCCAGATACAGCTGTCACTTGTCTAGTCAGGATACAATAGATGAGACGTTGTGGGTTCTGTTCAAGAAGCTTTATTATGGACAAACTCATCAGGATTGAAGCTTATTAAGTTTAACTTAGATAAACTTATATACAAACTAGCTATGACACTCATACATGCTCACTCTATAGTTGCACTCTCAAAATGGCATGGATGCTAGCACATGCTGGCTATTTATATGCACGTGTTCTCTTTGAAACTCTTCTTAAAGATACAGCACACACACTCTATTCTACATCCTGCCCTTTGAGAAATAAGTCTTGCAGTGCTGATGACATTAATTGATGTGCAATCAATACAAATAATTCTTTGTCATGCAATTATACAGAACTGAATACATATAAACAAATATGTATACTTTGCTGTGTATTTCACACTAGGTCTGAAAATAGGACCAAATCGTGCAACATAAAAATTGGAATTAGATTGAGCAACTGGGACCGTCTCTACTGAATGTTCAACTTTAGGGACATCAGGAATGGAAGTAGAAGTTAAGATGTTCTGTAATAGGAACATTGGATTGCTCTGATATCTAGAGTCAGTATCACAGAAACAATGCTGTGATATCAAGTCTGATACAGGAAGAAGATGTCTGCAATTTCTACTGTACTCCACACCCTCAGATTCTACAAAGTAGGATCTCGGCTTGGTACATATACCTGTTACTTGACCAATCCAGGCGAAACCTTTCACCATTTGTATCTTCACTGCCTCTCCTTTCAATGGATGAAGAAATCTGCTTGAATTGTCATAACTGGACTTCTGGAAAGAATGCTTTCTGAATAGCTGAGTTTTAATTGTCCTGTTGTTCTTAGCTTTAGGCCTCAACAAACTAGAACTGATAGGCAATGTTGTTCTGGTTTTCCTAGATAGAAGTCAAGTGAAGTGTATCGTCACGGGGTATGTTCCTGAGACTGAGTAAGTTCAAAAAGGCATTGGTATTGTCACACTTTGACCTCTCAAATAATTGCTTTGCGCTCTGTACTGCACATTCAGCAAGTCCATTTGACTGTGGATATTCTGGACTACTTCCCAAAACCAAGTATGCCAGTGCCACAAATCAAAACACCGTAGTTAACCACAAACACTGTTTAATCACAAGTAAAGCTTTCACAGACAAGCTGCTTCATCAGGCTTCAGACAGATACAACGTGATTAATACATACTACTTTAAATACTGAGCTTCAATTAAGATAATTAGTTAATAAAATGCTACTCATTCATTTAAAGTAAACGCTTAAAACCAATGTACAAATTGTATAAAAATATATATATAAAAACATATATGTAAAAATTATTTAATATAACTTTGTAAAAACTTTAATTCTGGACTACTAGTAACATGTACAAAGTCCCATACTTTTGCAAATTTCTGAAACAGCTGACTAGTAAGTTGAGTACCATTGTCAGAAATAACTTTGTCTGGACTCCTATGAACCGAGAAATGATGTTTCAACTTGGTGATAACAGCAATGGATGTTAGGTTAGGTAAGAGTCTACCAACACTAAGTAATGCTGATTGTTCCACTCGAATACATCAGTGGCTACTATTGACCACGGTAGTTCAGGAATTGATTTAGCTGAAGTGGATCTTTTTGCAGATGCAGTTTAGTACTGTTGCATACTCAACAAGAAGAAAGTACTTTATCAATGTCTTTTACTATAGAAGGCCAAAATACTAGTTCTCTCACCCTTCTTTTGTAGATTCGGAACCTGGGTGACCACGATGCAAAATCTGGATATATTCATGTTGTAAGGAAGCAGGAACAACAATTCTAGGACCTTTGAAAATAATGCCATTTTCATCAATATCTCTATCTCTGCAAGGAAAATAGGTTAGCACTTTAGGTGGTACACTAGATTGCTTTGACGGCCATCCAACATTAATGTAGTGGCTGAGCTTTTGCAAAATTGGATCAGTCTTTGTATGATCTCTCAGCTCATCAAGTCTCATGATAGAAAAAGTATGCACTTCCGTGATGTCAAAGTCAAAATGCTCTGCATGAAGCTGTTCCATTGTATTTCTGGGCAATCTGGATAAGGTATCAGACAGATAAAGAAGTTTGCCTTTTGTAAAAACCATTTTGAAGTTGTACTTTTGCAGTTTGAGCATCATTCTTTGTAATCTCGCTGGAGCTGAATGCATTGCATAGGCTTATTTAAAATAGTAACTAGCAGTTGGTGATCAGTTTCAATCTGAATAGCTCAACCATAGATCTAATCATGAAACTTTGAACATGCAAATACTATTGCCAAAAGTTCTTTCTCAGTTTGAGCATATTGCATTTCAGTTTGGGTAAGAGTTCTTGATGCACAGACTACTGGTCTGCCTTCTTGAACAATAACTGAACTAAGACCATATTTTGAAACATCACAGGAAAGAGTTACTGGTTTATTCACATCATAGTATGTTAATGTAGGTGGGATGGCAATTTTCTACTTAAGGTCTTCAAATGCTTTCTGGTGCTGTTCCAGCCAAGACCAAGTAACAGTTTTGTGCATCACTCTCTCAAAGGTGTTGTCAACTCAATGAAGTCTGCTATAAACTTGCCTAAATAGTTGACCATACCAAGAAAACGTTGTAGAGCCTGAGCATTATCTGGTGCTAGCATTTCAAGAATGGCTGCTTGCTTAGATGGGTCTGGTTGCAAGCCAGTTTGTCTGAATTTGCACTTTAGAGGATTGAGCTTTAAGTTCACTTCACTTGCTCTGTTTAAAACTCTCTTAAGGTTTCTGTCATGTTCTGCTTCACCATTGCCTCGAACCAATAAATCATCTACTATTATGGCACAAGGATAACCTGAAAAAATGTACCCCATTGCACTCTGAAAGACTTCACTTGCTGAATTTATTCTAAATGGCATCCTGAGTAATCTATATCTGCCAAACAGGGTACTGAAAGTAGTTAGTAATGAGGATTTGCGATCAGTCATCACTTGCCAAAATTAACTTTTTGCATCCAAGACAGAAAAAACAGTGGCATTCGGTATTAGGGCTGCGACTTCCTTGACTGTACCCATGGGATGATCCAGTCTCTTTAATGCTTTTTCAAATCTCTCGGGTCAATACATATTCTGATTTTACCTGAGCTTTTTTGTGGGCTGCTACCATGAACAACACCCATTCAGTTGGTTCTGTGACTGGACAAATTACACCTTGCTGCACCATTTTAGCCAAATGAGCTTTAACTTTATTCTGCATAGCTATCGGAACATTTCTTGCTGGTCTGACCACTGGACTGACCTTTGGGTCTAACTTCATAGAATACACAACTGGAAGTTTGCCCAACTTGTCATCGAAAACATCAGCATACTCTGAATAAATAGCTTCAGTAAAATTGGAACTAGGAGATGTAATTAAATGATGAACTTCTTTTGTAAAGGAATGAAGATTCATTTTCAAACTGTCTCTGAGACCCAGTAATGACTGCACAAGTCTTTGGACTACATAGAATAACATGAAAACACTTCTGAGCCTACGGTTTGAATTTCTTCACCTCCATAAGCAACAAGTTTCGCACAACTAGCCACATTGAGTTATTCGTTAGTTCTCACCTTAGAAAAAGTGTCTGCTGACATAACATTACACTTTGAACCAGTGTCTACTTCGAGCTTGGTGGATTTACCATTAATCTGGACATTACAAAACACTTTATTCTGTGTCAACAAATTCACTGCATCAACATTTTTACCAATTACTGATACACCATCTACATAGAAAGCAGAATTGCAGCTCTGTATGTGATCAATTTGCTTTTTTGAATGAACCTGTGTGAGGTTTACTTGATTTGCACAACTTTTGAAAATGGTTCCATTTTTTACACTTGTAGCATTGCTGTCAAAATGCTAAGTATTTCTCTCTTTTAGACTCATGATTGGTACCACAGTTGCGACAGTTAACAATAATGCTGGATTTGAGTTTTGCTGACTCATGCCTATACTGCCCTGAGCATGCTTCTTTCTTAGAACTTACTGGAAAACTAAGTGGTTTATCTAGTGAACCAGCAGGGACTGTGGCTGCCATATGCTTAAGCCTGCATTTGCTTGCCACATGTTGCATGCTGTCTACATTTGCTCTACAGCCTGCTGAAATCATGCTGTTGTCACTTGCAAGCATACTTGTGTGCCTTTCTATAACTTCATGGATTGGACAAATCTCAGGGGCTTTACTTAGCATTAAATCACCGTCATGAAGCAAAATATTTCTCACAGCAGCACTATTAATACCACACACAAGCCTGTCCTTTATTACCTCATCTTTTCAGTCACCAAACTGGCAAATTTTAGCTTTGTTTCTCAAGTCAGTTATATAAGCTGCAAAAGTTTCCCATGGTCTCTGATTTCTTGTGTAAAACAAATGCCTCTCTAATGTAATATTCATCTGGGGTTGCACATTTCTCTGAATTTGTACTTCAGACACTCAGGGTCTTCCCTTGATTCAGCCTGTACAGCAATTTAACAGTTTTCACCTTCTCCCTCATATACTGCTGGTGCATACACAAACAAATGAATGCCCTCTTTCAATGGCCTCTGACCCAGCTAGGTTTAGCAAAATGAATGCCCTGCTGCATGCATCTTTGTCAGAATAAGCTGCTTGTATAAAAATATCATACTCTTGCTCAAATATTCTCCAATTCTCTGCAATATTCTGATCAAATACCAATGGTGATGGCTTTTGAAATCCGTCTGCCATATTAACACATACCAGTGAAGGCTTTTGCAAATATGCACATACATACACACATATACATATGACAGAAATTTATGTCAGTACTTTTAACTATGCCCAATAGCATAACAAGCCTCTGAATAACTGAACTTTGTGAAATAAGTCTCTCGGGCACTGTAATACTCTTGAAATTACTGTACTGTAAGAAATCACCTCTTACCAGTATAAGAAACATTTCAAAATAACTGCACCATGAGAATAAACTGGGCAGAAGAAGCTCAGAGTAGGAAACATTTTGAAGTAATTGCACTTTGCGAATAAACAGTACACAGCACACTGAAACTTTCCCAAAATGGCAGTACTTTTCTAAATAACTCTGTACAGTGCAAGAAACACTCTGTAATGGTGGCACTTTGTGAATACACACCCAGCGCAAGAAACATTTCGAAATGGCTGTATTTTGACAGCAGTTCATGAAATAGCTGCACTTTGCACACAAATAAACTCTTCAGAATACATGCACAGTAATAAGCACAGACTGTAAGCACCTTTACATACTTTGAGATACTTCAAATTAGTCTAGTTCATAGGTGTGTACTAGGCTAATGGCCCTGGAGCCTTTACAAGCCTAGCCTATAGAGGTGCCCTGGCATCATGCCGCCTGACATTAGTTCCCGGTGCCTCTGTTGAATAGAGCCACTGGAGTGATCCCTGGGGTGAACTTTCTATTTCCCATCCACTCATCAAGATTTCTCTTGAAGAGTGCCAGTGAGATGCTCTGCCTGACATGTATGGGAAGTCTATTCCAGAGCATGGGCAGTCTCTGGGTTATGAACCTGTCCCTCCAGCATTTTCTGTTGATTGACGTAATGAGGTTGGATCTCTAAAGCATGTGGTATGGAGGGATTGGGATTTCTTTAGGTGTAGCATTTTTAACAGAGCTGGGTCAGACATGGCTTTGTAAGTCAAGCAGAGATTGCACCTTAGTAGATGATATGAGACTGAGAAAATCTGGAGGTTTTGCATCTGCCCATGTAGGACATGCGTTTGAGGCCTGGGATCCTCTTTGTGAGGTACTTTTGTGGCCTCTCCAGCTGTTGCAGGTGTTTAGTGAGGTACATGCCAAATGGGGCATTATACTCAATGACTGGTCTAATGAGGGACGAGTAGAGAGAGACAATAACCTCTTTCTTCCTCGATGCAAAACCATTGGTAATGAGATGTATCACATAGAAGGACTTTCTGACCACAGTGGCAATGTGATGGTTGAAGGAGAGGTCACTGTCAATCTGTGTCCAGAGATCTCTTATAACGCCTTCAGTGTTCAGTGGACTACCATCGATGTGGTAACTTGTGGGAACTGAGTTTTTCCCAAAGGGAACGACAAAGCATTTTTTGGCATTGAGCTTAAGGCCATGGCTTTGACACCAGTCATTTGTTTCAGTGAGGCCTTTTTGTAGAATGCCTACATCACTGTGCAGTAACGCAGAGCAAATCTGGGTGCTGCCGTGGAGATTCTTGACATAGCTGTAGAAGGCCTTGTGGTTGTCTTTAGTATCTGCTGCAATTTTACCTTCATAGCTAGCTTTAGTGGATTTTATGCAGGATCTCAACTTTTTATTGAGGCTAATAAGGGAGTTTTTACCTTTCTCTGCAACAGTTTCTTCCTTCTGTTGTAGACTCTATTAATGGCAGGGGTCCACCAGATTGGCTTCTTTTTTTGGAGGAGAGTGTCTTGGTTCTGTTGTGTATGGCTAGTTCCACGCATTTACGTGCATGTTTGTACAGTGCATTGGTGTATAATTTGGCAGTCATGGAACTATTCTCCATTTGCATGGGTGCCATGAATTTAACCACCTTTGTTTTTAGCAGCCCAAAGTTAGTTTTGGAGAAGTTTTTCATGGTGGTTACTTTTGCAGGGGGGGGGGGGTGGATGTGGATTTCTATAGTGATTAGTTAGTGGTCAGATCTAACTAGGGAAGAATTGACTATTGGTGTAGTGCAAAGATCCCCCATGTTGGTAATAACCAGGTCAAGAATGTTGCACCCTCTAGTGGGGGTAAGAATGAGCTGGTCCAAGGCATTGAAATTAATGAATTCTAGGAATACAATGCGAAGTAGTAGTTATGCCAAAACACAACACTTTGCCAAACATGCACTCATCTTGCTTTATTTATGCTTAATGTGCCCTTTTTGCCCTTATTATATTTGTTTTGCTCGTTTAATCTCTTTTCATGCCCATTGTACTTTTCTTGTGCTTGTTTTACTCTAAACATGCCCATTTTGCAATTCCAAGGTAATTCCAAACCCCTTATGTGCTTTTCTGACAATTGTTTTATCAAACATCTTAATTTTAAACATTTTGCTTAATTAATAAACCTTTTGTGCCTCTCACTTGTTTACTAATGCAGTTTGTGCCCTTTTATCTTTTTTACAAAATAAACTGTTCATGCAAGTTTTCATTACCTTTGGTTCTTTTCTGGCTCTTTTTTGTGCTCATTTCTCTTAGTTTATCTTCAGTGTTAACTCTGCACTTCATAGCTCTGGATATCAGTCCCTGTAATCCCAGTTCTGGCACCATGTCACTAGTCTGGTCAGGATACAATAGACGAGACTTCATGGGTTCTGTTGAGGTAGCTTTATTAGGTGCAAACACATCAGGATTGAGGCTTTTTAACTTTAATTTATATAAACTTATATACAAACTCGCTATGATACTCATACATGTTCACTCTCTGGCTGCACTCTCAAAATGGCACCAAAGCTATCACATGCTGGCTATTTATATGCAAGTGCTGTCCTTGAAATGCTTCTTAAAGATACAGCACACACATACTATTCTACAACAGCTCTCTGCACCAAGCACAATTTCCCTTAACAGCATACAGGGAACACACTTCAAACCTAGGGCTGGAGTCTCTCTCTCTCTCTCTATATATATACATATATATATATATATATATATATATATATATATATATATATATATATATATATATATATATATATACAAGTGCCAAGCAAGACACTACACTGACCACTTTGGAGCTCTGTGTCCCTGTTCCAAGTAGCTGACACACATTTCGATATTTGATCTTCACACACACACACACACACACACACACACACACACACACACACACACACACACACACACACCGCACATGCACACACACACACACACACACACACACACACACACACACACACACACAAAACCACCTGGGAAAGGCTGGCACAGATTTACCAGCTGCGCCCCCTCTGCCCAGGTTATAAGGTAATTATGTTGCCACCAGTCAGCTACTCTAATGCTCTTACACGAGTACCCAATTATACCAAGTAAAATGAATACGAATACAAATAGTAGAATTTGACCAATGCAGCAAGGCTTTCAGGAGCGGACACAGTGTCACTAAGATAAGCATAAGTACTCTTAAGATGCTAAAAGTATTCTCTGAAAGACCAACCACAATGAAAGGTATATAAATATTTAATAATAAATAATACAATAGAAAACATAAGAATACTGAGTATCTTGTTATAATAAACACCAGAGTTTCAATCACAGGAGATATAAAAATAACATAGTTGAACAGATTCACACAGAAACAGCAAAAGAGTACTTAATTAATCTCACTATATTTTTCTAACTGACTAAGAATTACTGTTCCCTAGTTAAGTTATCCCTACAGCAAGGCAAGATGATGAATGTTGAATTGCTTACTACAACAAGGCAAGATGAGATGTGTTTGTGTGAGATTATCTGTGAGAGATCTTTCTTGGCAGGTTCTGAAAAACAAGGTGCTGCTGCAAGAGTTCCAGAATATCTCTCACTAATATCTACAAAAAAATCATTTCAATGTTGGTTATAGAATGACATCACATCTGGTCACCTGACTCTGGTAAAATGCACACCCGGAGCATTGCTAAGATCTGTTGCAGCACCATCCTTACAGAGTAGCATTTAGTTCACCCCTAAAGACAATTTAGTAAGATTCCTATCCCTGGTTTTCCCAGACATTTTTGTCTCTGGCTACAATCAGACCTGTAAGATAAAATCTTTATGGCCTAAATCAACCCATTTAATTTTCAACCTATTTTTAAAAATTAGCTGGACTGAGATTAACCTCCTCCCTTCCAGAATTCTCTGTTAAAACATATACATGTAATCAGTTATAATAATATTGTCTGACATACATGTATATCTCTTTTCTGCTCATCAGGACCCACTATTGATGCATTTCATAGGTTCATAGGTTTGTACACATGCTACTTTACAAATACATTTTTAACACAATTATTTGTGCAAATCAGTGTGATAGTCAAATGACACAAAATTCTTTACAAAACTCCAGTTAGTCATGCTGACATATGTTACACATGCACTGCCCTACTCTCTATGGCACAGATGGCACTACCTCATATCATCACAACTTCTATAATGACTGCAGATATTTGGATTTGATTTAAAACTTTTATTTCAAATTGTATAGCACACACACACTGACAGCCACTTGCTAAACAAAACAGAACAATGCAGTCTCACAGTGAAAACAAACAGCACAAGCAGCAGTAAAGTTATCTCCCTTTGAAACTCACATTCATTGAAACTGCATTGAAATCGACATTCATAAAAAATGCATCTGACCAGTGGTGGATTAAGTGTTCCTTTGGGCTGTTTTCAAACCACAGATCCCATGTACACATTTTAGGACAATGCATAAATGCATATGTTCTTTGATTTATCTTCCTAATAGTGTTAAATTATATTTTTTATTTAATATAGGACCATTTGTTAGAGTACATGTTAAATATGCAGCTTTGAAAATTGTTCCCATAAGCAGTAAAGTAAAACATACATTGACAAGGCTAACCATTTCAGAACATTTCAACCATAAAAGACCACTCAAAGTACTGATATTATAATCCACCAATAACAGTCAATATGCACAATCTATGCAGAAGTAAAAGTCATCTAAGTAATTCCACATTAAAGAGTTCTGTGGCTAATGAAGAGGTTGTTGCTGGCAAACAACTTTGCATTTTAGTGCTTCATCTATAAATTCAGTGTCTGCTGCCCTTGAAGAATAGAACTGCTGTGCTGGTGATATGCAGTATGGAATGACTGGCAAACAGACAAAAGTTAATAGTTACTAGGTATCTCATCCAAAGAAGAACATACTCAGGAGTGCAGCACCCCCTTCCCTATTTTGCTGCACAGCAGTGTCAGCAGTCACTGGTGTGGGAAGAGAACCCACAGCTTTCTGCAGCAAAGGCAAGTATAGGTTCATAGGTAGATACTAGGCTATCTGCCCTAGGGCATTTATAAGCCTAGCCAGAGTGTATTTGGCTTCCGCCTCCCTAATAGATTAGCCTACTGTGCCTCTGTAAAGTAGGTCACAGAAGGTACCCTTTTAAGATTAGTTTACTGTGCCTCTGTCTAGCAGGGACACAGGAGAGATCCCAGGGGTGAATATGCAATTTCCCATCCACGGGTCCAAATTTCACTTGAAGAGGGTCAGCGAGGGGCTATGTCTAACATGAATTGGGATTCTATTCCAGAGTGAGGGGAGCCTCTGGAAAATGAATCTGTCCCTCCAGCATGTCCTATTTATTTTTTTGCTGAGGTTTAGGTCCCTGGAGCATGTAGCTCTAAGGGACTTGGATTTTTTGAGGTGGAGCATGTCCATTAATTCTGGGTTTGACATGGCTTTGTACGTCAGGCATAGATCGCCTCTGAGTAGCAACTGAGTAGAGCTGGAGTTTCTTTAGTCGAGCTGCATAGGACATCTGTTTGTAGCCCATGATCCTCTTGGTGAGGTACTTTTGGGGTCTCTCCAGTTGCTGCAGGTGTCGGGTAAGGTACATCCCAAAAGGGGCATTGTATTCAATTATGGGCCTGATGAGTGATGAGTAGAGGGACACAATGACCTCTCTTGATCTAGATGCGAACCCTTTCATGATAAGGTGGGCTATATAGAAGGTCTTTCTAACCACTTTGGCAATGTGATTATCAAAGGAGAGATTACTATCTACGTTGGTCCCCAAATCTCTAATTATTTCTTCAGTACTTAATGGATTACCACCTATGTGGTAATTTGTGGGCACCTTGTTTTTCCCAGAGGGGATGACTATGCACTTTTTAGCATTTAGCTTGAGGCCGTGGCTCTGGCACCAAGCATCCATCTCTGTGAGACCCTTTTGGAGGATGCTTGTGTCAGCTGGAGATTCGATTATGGCCCCCAGTTTGCAGTCATCTGCGAACTTTGTCAGCCATAATCCCCCCGTGTTAGCCTGAACCTCAGAGAAGTATATACCAAACAAGAGAGGTCCCAGAACTGAGCCCTGTGGGATGCCACTTGTAACTGGTTTGGATTCGGACATGGCACCTGCGATTCTGACCATGTGGGTTCTATCTCTGAGCCAGTTTGCAACTCATCTTGTGATATAGGGGTTGATATTTAAGCTGGTAAGCTTATTTATGATGCCTGAGTGGGGTATTGTGTCAAAGGCTTTTGCGAGGTCCAGGTAAGCTGTGTGGACTACCTTGCCCTCATCTATGGCTTTGGTAACTGTTTCAAAGAAATCAACTAGGTTTAAGAGGCAAGATCTGCCCTTAACAAAGCCGAATTGGGTAGGGTCCAGTGTCTGGAGGCTCCCAATGTCTTTGTTTATGACTTCCATGATAATACGCTCCATAGCTTTACAGACCAGACTAGTCAGGCTTATGGGACAATAGTTTCTGGGGTCCATTGTGGCACCACCTTTGTGGAGTGGGGACCACTGTAGCTGTACACCATTCTTTGGGTACATATCCTGTAGTAAGGCTAAGTCTGAACAGTGACTTAATGTGAGGGTTCAGTTCTTGGAGCTCGTGTAAGACACAGCCTGGGACACCGTCCGGTCCCATAGATGCTTTTTTTTTTGCTTTGGAGAGGGCAGCTTTCACCTGTGCATCTGTGATGTCAGGGAGGTTACATTCAGTTGGGATAGGCATTTGCTCCTTTGGGGGGGGAGGGGGAGAAGTTTGCACTGAATCTGTCTGCCAGGATGTTGGCTATGTCTGTAGATTTGGTATATTTTGTACCGTTATGCAACAATTCAGAGCATATCTGGGAGTTTCCGCCCATGTTTCTGACATAACTAAAGAAGGCCTTGTGATTATCTTTAGTGTCTAGGGCAATTTTTCTTTCGAAACTGGCCTTTGATGATTTTATGAGGGATCGAAGTTTCTTGCTAATATTGATCAGAGATGCCTTCCTTTTTTGGGATTTTGCTCTGTCATGTAGTAGCTTCTTCCTTCTGTTGTGTAGCTTATTTATGGCCGGGGTCCACCAGACCGGTCTCCTGTTTTTGGAGGAGTGAGTCTTGGTTTTATTTGGGATAGCATGATCCATGCATTCCTGCAGGTGCTCATAGAATGCATTTGTAAAGGATTGCGGATTGGGCTGTATTATCCTCTGGCCCAGGGGCTTTGAAGAATTCCACCTCAGTCTTGAGAAGTGCAAAGTTGGCTTTTGAGAAATTCTTTACATTGATTTCCTTGGCTGGGGGTGGGGATGGGATATGGATGTCCAGGGAAATTTGTTTATGGTCTGATCTTATCAATGAGGGGTTTACCTCTGGTGTGGAACATAGAGTCCCCATGTTGGTGATGACCAGGTCCAATATGTTGTTCCCTCTTGTGGGAGTGGTGACCAGTTGTTCCATTATGTTAGAGTTTATAAATTCAAGGAACCATTGGGCGAGGGTGTTTGGGCTTGAGTAGTTTTCCCAGTCAATGTTTGGGTAGTTGAAGTCACCCAATAACATAGTGTTTGGAGAGACCTTCATATTCTCCAGTGTTCTCAGGAATGCCAAGTGGGGTTCCTGTAATAGGGAGGGTGTTCTGTAGCAGGCTACAAACTGAAAGGCAGTTTTGCCCACTGTTAGTTGCACATGGATGGTTTCCGATGCTTCGTGCAGTGCCACTAACCTGGAGGTGTAGAAGTTGATGAATATAGATACTCCCCCTCCTTTTGTGCTTCGGTCCGCGTTTTGGGGCCAAAACGCATGGTATGAGTTATAATCTGGTAGTGCTGGGGTGCTCTCAGGAGCCTTGAACCAGGTTTCTGTTACTGCACAGACATCGATTTTCTCTATACTGAGGAGAGCCTCGAGTGCATGCATCTTGAGGTTTAGACTTCTGGCATTGAGTAGCATTACCTTTAGTTTTTTTATCCTTGGGTTGTCTATGGAGGTGGGTTTGTCCTTTGAGCCTTGCCTAAAAAAGGCACTATGGGGTGGCAAGAGCCTTGGCCAGTATACGAAAGCCTAAGGGTGACAGGTGCAAGCCGTCCCTAGCGAAGCAACGTGGCTTGTCGAGCATGTCATCCCAGGCTGACAGACACTGGATCCCCTTTGAATGACACCAATACTTTAACCAATTGTTGAAACTGATCATTTTCTCTTTATACTGTGGCATCATTCTTGGTGAGAGCAAGATGCTACTCAAGGTCAGGGTCATACCAGCCTGGGCTACATGGTCAGAGAGCTCCTCTATGTCTCTTTTCATGTAGTCCAGGGAGGTACGTCTCAGGTCATTCACACCAGCATGGACAATGACGGAGTCATACTTGTACTTGCTTTGGAGTGACCTGAGTGCCTGTTACACCACTTACACTGAACAACATAACTATGAATTTCTATGACTAACACTACTAGACTGTAATCCTCAGGGATTTACAAAAAACAAACAAATGCATACATATATACATACGTACAAACATAAATAAAAGGAGACCTGGAG
Source organism: Protopterus annectens (assembly GCF_019279795.1). Taxonomy (NCBI): domain Eukaryota; kingdom Metazoa; phylum Chordata; order Ceratodontiformes; family Protopteridae; genus Protopterus; species Protopterus annectens. The sequence goes on along the minus strand of NC_056750.1, from coordinate 321,970,800 downwards.
GTTTGTGTGAAGGTTTAAAGCACTTACTTGCCAATTATCAAGGCCCAGGGTTTGACTCTAAGCAAAATTAGTTAACTAGACAGCCAATTATCTGGGGCATTACACACACACACACACACACACACACACACACACACACACACACACACACACACACACACAAACTTATTTGCTACTGCTGCCACTGTTTTAGCTTCAGTACAGCACATGCTGTGTTCTGTTTCCTGGATACCATATCTAAATCCCCCTTTCTTGCTGTGTTGCTGTCCTCAGGTCTTTATATCTAAATCTCTGTTTGTTGGTTGTTAAACCAAATCTCCTGTGGTTTATGTTAGTATGTTGTCCTAATGCCAAGGATTCTATTGCTTTTTCTTTTAGAAGTCTTCTACAAGGTCCTAAAGCCCTCCTGTGTTTACAGAAGTCTTCAGACTTGTTTTATTTACAGATTATTTTATTTTTTATTGGCACCACCAAGCCAAATTGGGCCCTAGGCAGCAGCCTAAGTCTCTGTGCTGGATCTGGCACTGGGTCTGGCTCCCATGTCTCTGATGGATCAAAATTGTCAGTAAGAAAATTAATGCCCAACCAACATACCCCCAAAATAACCCCTATCTACATCTTCATTAACTTACCTCGCCATGTAGGAATCCGAGGAACTCGGGGACAAAACTGGGTTGGATTGCATGGCTAGGATTGTAAAGACCCTGGTGGTCATTAGCCTAGTATAAACCTAGGAACCTATAATAAAATGAACATCTACTTCTTATGTAAAACACTCTTCATGAGATAACTATAGATTTTTTCTACTTCTGAACAATTAAATATCCATGTTGTGGCCACATCAGTGATAATAACACCACTGGTATCATATCCATATAAAATCTGTTAATTCATTAGTTGCTGTATATGTTCTTGTGTTATAGCTTATAGTTCATAGGCTCAGAGTTATATACTGGGCTAATAACTACCAGGTCTTTATAAACCTAGCAATGCAAACCAACCCAATTGTGCCCCTATGTATCATGGGCATTTATTAGGAGGGAGTATGTTATTTAAGAAGTTTCTAGAGGTTATGGGGGAGGTATACTAGCTTAGACATTACTGACTGCATGAGGGCCAGACCTGGGGTAAATTTCCAGTTTCTCATACATTGATTAAGGTTATCCCTAAAGAGGGTTAGGGCTGGATTCTCCTTCACATGGATGGGGAGCTTGTTCCAGAGCATGGGGATCCTCTGAGGTACATATCTGTCTCACCAACATGTCTTATTTAGTGGGGTTTTAGGTGATAGTGTAACTATGGGTACAACACTGTTGTTGTAATGCAGATTAACAAGTTTGAGTCTGGAATCTTTATTGAATTTTTAATGTTCCTTTTCATTTCATCTTTCTATGTACTGCAAGATCCTTTATTCATTTTCTGAAAACTACATAATCCTTTTCTTGAGCGAGGAGGAGGAGATATAGCCTACCCTGGCAAGCAATAGTCATGAGGTATTGAACAAATCCTGGACAGGATGCATGCACATAGATGCACATACTATGGATAATGTAAATAAGCACAACTTGCGTAAAGTACTTACAGAATGCTTGCTTTATTCCAGTGTCTACCACATGACTATGTGCTTACAGATTCATTCTGTCAAAAAATTATACAAGGCCAAGCAGACATGCATGTAAGTATGCCTTATCTAGGCATACCTGAAAGTAGGTTAAAAAGTTTAATGTTGAGTACACTGTAGTACAAAATACTCTAAAGACAAACTAGCAAATGACTGTTAACACATTAAGAACAATATTTTGTTAAATGTTTGTTTACTAAACACCACAATGCACCATTTCAGTTTGCATTTTCAAAAAAAAAAAAAAAAGAAAAGAAAATATAGGACCTTACCTTCATACCTCTAACAAGTGTACTTGCTTATAAATATATGTTATTTTCTTAAGTACGCCAGTCTAGTCTTGTAATCCTGCCTCACCCAAGTCAGGTGTAGCCTTGTAGTATCTGCCATATGCTGGCATCTTCCCTTATCCCAAACAGAATGACTGTATAGGAACTACAGCGTGCTATACTGCTTTCCCCCTTCATTATCCTTTGGGAAATGAGCAGTAAGATTCAGTGCTATACTCATATTGAATCCCAATCTGCATGCTTCTCTGCCTCAGCAGAACTGTACCATACAGTGTGCTCTTCACTTCCTCTATCCACAATGTGCAGGCTTGTTTTCACTAGTTCTGTTTCAGCACCTCTACCACACACTTACAAAGTCAGGCTATTACCAAAATACATAGAACTGAAAATGATGGAAGCAATTTTATTTTTAATTTAATGTATTTTTTTTATTAACCGTGAAGGTATGCTGGTCTAAGAACCTTTCCAGCAACAAGATTGCTTTTTGCAGTAACTGCTCGCATCATAAAATTTAGTATTTTACCCTGAATTTACCTTAGCACAAAATAAGTGATAGTTATAAAGTGTGGCTTGGTGTCCAGGACATTTACATTTGCCATGATTGTATGTTCATTGTGGTAATGTAATGTACTGTCTTTGGTTCATAGGTTCATAGGTTCACACTAGTCTATCTGCCTTAGGGCATTTATAAGCCTAGCCAGAGTGTGTGTGGCATTCGCCACCCCTTGGAATGAGAATACTATGCCCATTTAGGGTTTAGTTTACTGTGCCTCTGTCTAGTAGTGACACAGAGATGACCCCCGGGGTAAACCTACGATCTCCCATCCACTCGTCAAGGTTTCTCTTGAAGAGAGTCAGTGAGGGGCTCTGCCTAACATAGACTGGGATTCTGTTCCAGAGTGTAGGGAGCCTCTGGGTTATGAATCTGTCCCTCCAGCACGTCCTATTTATTTATGTGTTGAGGTTCAAATCTCTCGCTCTCATGGCTCTGGTGGATTTGGATTTTCTGAGGTGGAGAATGTCCATTAATTCCAGATTGGACATGGCCTTGTACGGTCTTGTTGGTCCCCAATGTCTTTGTTTATGAGTTCCATAATGATCCTCTCCATAGCTTTGCAGACCAGGCTCGTCAAGCTTATGGGGCGGTAATTTCCAGGGTCAATAGAAGCACCTCCTTTGTGGAGTGGGACCACTGTTGCTGTAAGCCATTCTTTGGGTACATATCCTGTAGTAAGGCTAAGATTAAACAGCAACCTTATGTGCGGGTTTAGTTCCTCTTGGAGTTCATGTAGCATGCAACCCGGGACACTGTCTGATCCCATTGATGCTGTATTTTTAGCTTTGGAGAGGGCGGCTCTCACCTGGGCATCTGAGATGTCAGGGAGGCTACACTCTGCTGGGACAGATATTTCTCCTTTTGGGGGGGGGGGGGATTTGCACTGAACCTGTCTGCCAGTATGTTGGCAATGTCTGTGGGTTCAGTGTATTTTTTGTCATTTTGGACTAACTCTGAGCATATCTGGGAGTTTCCACCCAGGTTTCTAACATAACTAAAGAAGGCCTTGTGATTGTCTTTAGTGTCTTTTGCGATTTTTCTCTCAAAGTTGGCCTTGGATGATTTTATGAGTGAGCGTAGTTTTTTGCTAGTACTGATCAGAGATGCCTTCCCTTTTGGGGATTTTGCTCTGTCATGTAGTAGCTTCCTCCTCCTGTTGTAAAGCTTGTTACTGGCTGGGGTCCACCAGACAGGACACCTGCCTTTGGGGGAATGGGTCCTGGTTTTATTTGGGATTGCATGATCCATGCATTCTTGAAGTTGTCCGTAGAAAGCGTTTATAAAGGATTCAGCAGTGTGGGCTGTGGTTTCCACTGGCCCAGGGGCCTTGAAGGATACCACTTCAGTCTTAAGAAGTGTGAAGTCAGCTTTTGAAAAATTCTTCACTGTGGTCTTTTGTGCTGGGGGTGGGGGCGAGATGTGGATTTCCAGTGAGATTAATTTATGGTCTGATCTCACCAATGAGGGGTATACTTCTGATGTGTAACATTGTGTCCCCATGTTTGTGATGATCAGGTCTAGTATATTATCTCCTCTTGTGGGAGTGGTGACTAGTTGTTCCATCGCATTTGAGTTTATGAATTCTAGGAACCTTTGGGCTAGGGTGTTGGGGCTTGAATAATGCTCCCAGTCTATGTTTGGGTAGTTGAAGTCTCCCAATATGATAGTAACTCTCCAGTGTCTTCAGGAAGGCTCAGTGGGGTTCCTGAGTTTGAGAGGGTGGTCTGTAGCATGCTACAAACTGTAGGGCAGTTTTGCCTATGGTTAGTTGCACATGGATGGTCTCCGATGCTTCGTGCAGTGCCACTAACCTGGAAGTGTGGGTATCTTTGATGAATGTGGATACTCCCCCTCCTTTTGTGGTTCGGTCCAAGTTTTGGGGGCAAAAAGCATGATATGAGGTATAACCTGGTAGTGCTGGGGTGCTCTCAGGAGCCTTGAACCAGGTTTCAGTCACTGCACAGACATCGATGTTCTCCATACTGAGGAGGGCTTTGAGAGCATGCATCTTGCGGTTTAGACTTCTGGCGTTGAGCAGCATTACCCTTAGTTTTTTTCCACTTGTGTTTTCTAGGGAGGTGGGTTTGTCTTTTGAGCCTTGCCTAAAAAAGGCACTATGGGAGTGGCAAGAGCCTTGGCCAATATCCGGAAGCCCAGGGGTGACAGGTGCAAGCCATCCCTTGCGAAGCAGCGTGGCTTGTCAAGCATGTCATCCCAAGCAGACAGACATTGGATCCCCTTAGAATGACACCAGTAATTGAGCCAATTGTTAAAGCTGATCATTTTGTCTTTGTACTGTGGCATCATTCTTGGTGAGGGTAAGATGCTGCTCAGGGCCAGGGTCATACCGGCCTGGGCTACATAATCAGAGAGCTCCTCTATGTCTTTTTTCATGTAGTCCAGGGAGGTACGTCTCAGGTCATTCACACCAGCATGGACAATGACTGAGTCATATTTGTACTTGCTTTGGAGTGACCTGAGTGCTTGTGTTATGTGGCAGATTCTAGCGCCCGACAGGCAGCTTACTGTAACCCTTTCCTTGTTCAGTCTGGTGAGCGGGATGTCAGTGTGTGTCTGACTATGGAGTCACCTATTGCAAGTGTATCAGGCATGTTGTTTGGCCTTAAGGGCTGTGACTGTTTGGCACACTGACTTTGTGAACTATGTGTTGCATGTGCTATGTTTTGAGGTAGTGGTTGCTTGGATGTCTGCTTTGGAGGCCTCTGTTGTTTTGGTAGATTTTTAATTAGAGCCTCCGAGTATGTTTTTGTGTGTTTATGTGTTTGGTTTGCAGTTGTGATAGGTCTATGTGAGATTGGGTTTGTGGTGTGCGTGGTTACCTTCTCCTCCTGACTGGTTTTGCCAATACTGAGTTGAGAGAGCTCAGCCTCCAGTTTGGCTATATAGTTGCATCTCTCACATATATTTGTATTTGTTGGGAGGAGGAGAAGGTTGTCTGTGTACATGAGGCAGTTGTAACATTGCCTCAAGATTCCCAGATTCACCAGCTGAACTGGAGAGGATGCCAGTAACTGACCCTTCGACATGCTAGAATAGTGTAAGTGATTGCTGTGTAACTGAGTCAGAAAGGACCTATAGGGAAATGGGTACTCAAGGGGATTGTAGGTGGATGTAGTGCTTTCTTTTTGTTTAAGAGTGCTTTACCTGTGTAAAAATGCTTTAGGAGCAAGTGCTGGGCTTTTCAGATAGAGAATAGACTGTTTAGATTGAAAGTAGAGCAGTTCTAAGGGAAAAACTGAAGAGCAGACTTAGCAGAGCCAGAAATAGTTTAAACTTGATTAACCGATGCTGCCTGATGCTGCGCTATGCACAACTTCACGCAAAATCGCGCAAAAGCACGCTAAAGCGGGCTTTATAGCAGGGGGTTAGAAAGAGCTAGGAAATGGCCCAAAATGGCCAATAAACTACAAGCTGCTGGGCTGGAACCACTCCTTTAGGGACAAATAGGCTGCTCAGTGCTCCCCACTCCCACTGGTGAACAAAGAAGCTTCCTCCTATCCAAATAAGGATATGGACAACACAGGAACTATGACACAGCCTAGAGATCAGCAAAATCTGAAGACTGGACTATTCTAGTTCAGTAAAGGCGGGAAAACAAGGATATTTTTGGGGGTACTAATACTAAAATAAGAGTGAATACATTTCACCAAACAGTTAAAAGTATGTGCAGAACTATAATTAAATATTTCATTTAATGATTCATGATTGCTCTGGCTATGACTGAGCAAACAGGAGGGGGGCAATTTAAGGACTAGTAAGACACACAGACTTAGAGAGCAAGGGATGATTTTAATACCTGTTCATTCTCTCTTCAATCATGTGCCTTTATATTGTACTTACAACAAAAGGGAAGATTGCCTTAATTTTTACCGTTTGGAAACTGTCATCAAGTATTCTTGTTTTCCACTCCTGTTCTGTTATAAGCTTTCCTTCCAGGATCCTGGATCATCCCTATCAGTGAAGCTTCTTTATATGCATTATTTCACTGTACAGATAACTTTACATATGCTTCCACCTGTGAATCATTTCAGGGGTAGTGCTTTCCACCCCCATTATTCCTGCATAGTCTACAAAATGTGAACATCACCACATAACGCGGTAAGCTCCAGTTAACTTTCTGAGTTCTGCTACAACATAAATTACACCAGCACAGCTCTCTTGAACAATGTTCAGGATCACTGAATTGTGCAAATAATCATTGCACAGACTATTATTTGTAACAACTTGTAGCAAATGTGAATGTTTTCTATGAATGGAAGTTAGATACTGTTACTATGGAAACTTTCCTACTACTATTAGACTTTTGGCACTGGGTTAACTATTTAACATAACATGCCCCTCTTATGGATTGTTTGAATAAAGACTGTAAGAAGCTGATATGAAATTATTTCTTAACAATTAACTTGAACTAGTAAATGACATTATATTTGCCCCATTAGTATTTTATATGACATAGTAGTGAATATCCTCTGAGGTCAGATAATGAATTTGTATCAGAAAAGCTTTTCCACGTATACTGTCTGAATTTAACCCATATTTTTAAATAACTTAGAAAGGAATTATAGTTGATTTGTGTGAGTGCAATTCATATGGGTAAGTGTTGAGAAAGCTTTTCTGTTTAAGTAAACAAAACTAAGCTTTGTCACATAGTTGCATAACTGTGCCATTGCTTATACCAGTTACAAATCTGACAGCCTGTTTCCTGTTTGTGGTTAGTTGTGATGCTACAAAAGATAATTGAACAAGACATACAAGTTGACTTGTAAAAAGAGTGGCTTGACTTAACTAAATATATAAAAAGCCTTTTCTTTGCATTCAAGTAAAATTAACAGAAAATTGAGAAATCTCTCTCTCTCTCTCTCTCTCTCTCTCTCTCTCTGTTTTTGCAGTTACTGTTCCACTTATAAAATATCTTCTAGAGAATAGAACATGAATGATGGAGAAGTTGGCACTTAAAGAAATACTGTGCCTCTAAAGTGTTTTTTCCAGTTTAATGAAAATAAATTAGGCATCCTACCTGTATAAAGTGTCTCACCATTACTATAGATAGATTTTAGGTTCATGGGTTAATATGAGGCTGTTGATCCAAAGGACCATTAGTAGCTTAGCCACAATAACCCATCTCATTGGTACCCATTAACATGCCTAATTTATATCTAGTTGCAACCCCTTTCTATGAGAGATTAGGTGGCCAGACCTGGAGTGTATTTATAATTGCCCATCTATTCATCCAGATTATGCTTAATGAGGGTCAAGGAGCTAATTTGCTTTATACACAAAGGAAGCCTATTCCATAAAAGGGGGATTGTCTGAAATATATATCTATCTCACCAGCAGGTCCTATGTAAGTTTTGGTGGAAGTTAAGATCTATTGAGTGGGTTTTGAGGGTTATTAATTTGCAGACATGCAGGAGGTCCCATAGGACTGGATTGTTTGAGGTTCTGCACGGTAGACAGAGGTCACTTCTCAAGAGTTTGTAGGAAGCAGATACAAGAGAGAGAGAGAGAGAGCACTTTCAGGTGGTCTGGGTAAATTAGGAAGATATGCCTGTGATTATCTTAGTGAGGAAATGCAGCAGTGTCTTAAGCTGGATCATACGCTTAGACATGTACATTTCAAAAGGGTCATTATACTATGTTATGGACCTAATGAGGGAGGAGTAGAGAGGGATGATAATTTCCTTAGATCTGGAATAAACAACCTTAGAGATTAGTCTGGCAGTATAAAAGGATTTTCTGACAACAGTGGTTACATAATAATCAAAGGATGGTTCATTGTCAAACATAAGTGCCATGGTCCAGGCATTGCTGATTGATCCGTATTAGTCCCCGTTGAAGAATTTTGAAGTAAAATGAGGAGTTAGTGACAGCTCCAAGCTTGCAGTCATCTATAAACATGGTCAGCCACAGGCCCTTGATGTCAGCCTTCACATCAGAGAAATAAATACTAAATAGAAGTGGTCCTAGTACCAATACCTTGGTGATACCACCAATAACTACTTTTTTTTTAAAGAGAGCATTCCTTCTATACTAATAGATTGGCCTCTGTCAGTTAGCCAGTTTGCTAGCTGGAGGCTAAGATAGGAGTTTACATTTAGTTTAATTATCTTGCTGATAATGCCAGAATGTAGGATAGTATCAAAGGCCTTGGCTAGGTCCTGGTAGGAATTCTGAACTGATTTGCCCTTGTCTAATGCAGCAGTAGTGCAATCATCAGCATGGTGTGTACAAATCTGTGTTTATAAAATGTTTTGAAAAAAGGGGAGATATTTTCAACTTTTGCATTAATAATCCAAATATGGAGTGTGATACTGTCATGTTGGAGGTGGGGTATGCTAGCAGTGGTTGTTAGTAAAAGGTGACCTTAAACACGATGGGTGTAATGTCAAGACATTCTAAGAAATTAATGGGTTTTAGTAAAATAATTATGACTATTTGCTATATTTTTATAACTATATTAATTTCATAACTGCTGTGTGACATACAGGAGAACAAATGATGCCATCTTATACAAAACATTAAGGCGCATAATATTGCCACTGATACTTGCCATCTGATTGCTGTAGAACCTTGAAGTGCGCTATTTTGCCATTGGCCAGTGGGCTCATTTGAATACTTTTAGCTTTTATTTTTATTATAAGTTTCCTGTGTTTGTACTGTCTAGTATAACCAGATACACCCAGTCAACATGGCTATGGGATATAAATTTTATTCAAAAACAATAAAAAAGTAACGCTTTCGCAATCTACAAATTGCTTCATTAGACTAATGAATACAAGAACTAACAAGGTATTTAAACCACATGTAACCAATCAAAAAGCAAACCTACATTCTTAGCACTAAAAACTTTCTCCAGAAATAAAATAAATAAATCTTATATATATTCCTGAAAAAAAATGTCCCTCACCTAAAAATATTCCCACAACTGAAATAAAAACAAATATAATAACAAATTCATTTACACATACACTAAGCCATCAGTGGGGGGAGTGTACGTGCACATATAGCTGGTTTTAAATAGACAGAATCATTAATACCAGGAGGTCTGTCACCACTGAAATGCAATATCCATTTCTGTTCTATCAACTCTGTTTTATTCTCTAAGTCCCCTCTTCTAATATTTTCACCGATCATTTCAAGTACAAAAAATCTAAAACTATGTTGTGAGACTTTTAACTTCATATGTCATACAAGTGCATTACTATCCTTAACATTCATTATATCCCTCAAATGCTCTAATATACATTCTCTTAAAGAACAATTAGTCTTACCATTATAAAATGCACCGCACACAGAACAATAACTATAATAAACAACATTCTTAGATGTACAGTCAGCATAAAATGTGCACTCTCTGGAATATCCAAGTAGGGGACGAATAAAACGCATGCCTGAATGAATGAAACGGCATGCACTACAGCTTCTACATGGATAAGTACCTTGTCTTTGTGAGCTCACAAATGACCTATCTTTATTTGTGTCTTGTAACACAATTGTCTCTTAAGAGATAGATTAGAGATAGATTATTTTTAAAAGAAAAAATATGGTCTCACACTCATAATATTTCTCAGGTCATCAGACACACATAAAATATTCCAATTCTTTCTTATGATGTCACAATAAACGTATATTCCTAGTAACTTGTAGCTTCTCTGAAAAATATGGTTGCCCCCTATTTCCTCTTTCAGCTAGTGCTTGAACTATACAGCCATCTATCTCTTTCTTCTTTCTGTTTGTAGCCTCTATTAAAAAATATTTCTTCAAATCTACAAGGCTGCTTCTAACTGCGTGTCATCGTTGTGGAGCCTCATGACCCTAAGGAATTGTCCCTTTAACACGTTCCTTCAGACATGCATAGGGTGCATGCTGTTTTTATGTAATAAGGAATTCTTCTTACTGGCTTTCCTGTATAAGCCTGTCCTAATGCATCCTAAGTCACTTCTTTTAATAGTGATAGCCAAGAACTCAATCTGCTCAGCTGAGTATTTATACGTAAGGGATGTAGTAGCATGTAAATAATCAATGAACTGGGACAATAACTCAACAGAAACTCCTCACAGAAAAAAAATGTCATCAACAAAATATTTGTACCAAAGTAAATATGTACAGAAATCATTGTTATATAGCATTGAACTCAACTCCCATTGTATCAGTGCAAGGTTGGGGTAGCTATTGGCACAAGCTGTGCCCATGGCCATGCCAACCTTTTGCAAATAAAAGTCATCCTTGAAAACAAAAACATTATTTTCCAAAATTATTTCAAGTAAAATACATATCAATCTAATCTTATCTCAAGAAAAGAATTCACCTTTGGTCAAAAATTCTCTAATATTCTCAATGCCTCAAATGTTGGGAATGATGGTAAAAAAGGAGCCTACATCCATGGCCACAAAATAATATTTCTTATTCTGACCAAAGCCAGAAGTGCTGATGTAAAAGTCTTCTAGAAAAGATTTTGTATCCTTCAAGGTTGTGTTTACTGTGTCTGTTACTGGGTGCAATGTCTTTTCTATATAAATATATTTAGAGTCAGTAGCTCACCCCTTGCTGGAGACAATCGGATGCATGGGTGGGCAAATCAAATGTTTATGAATTTTTGGAAGGCAGTACGACACCAGAACAAGAGTGTGTTCCACATTAAAGTATTTAAATACATCTTCTGTGATCATACCTGTCATCAGGAGATAAAAAACTAAAAAAGAAATCTTCTCAATAACACCCTTAACCATATTTTTAGAAATTAATGCATAGGTGGAAATGTCATTTTTTTATTTATCTGTTCGTACAGTGGTACTTAGTTTTTACCTGGTGGCATGTTCGTTATCATACTTTTGTACTGTCTACTGTTCATTCATTCAGAGCTTCTCAAAGCTAAGCAACCACAATACTGATACTGATAATTTTACACTGGATTTGACAAACTACCATACTTGAAATACCTGGAATAAGTACTTCTTGCACTCTTACTGAGTTACTCTGATAGCTCTGCACTCATGTTTGGTATTTATTGTAATCTGATTAAGAATTATGTTGGTTTTTACTCTAGTTAGTGAGAGTACATAAAGAACCTAGTCATTTCTGGGCTTCTGTTTGCTGTAAAACCTTGACATGTACCAATTTGCTATTGGCCAGTAGGCTGCTTTGAATATTATTAGATTTCTGGCATTATTATAAGTTGCCTATGTAGGCAAGGTGCTGCTCATTGTGCTGATGAGTTTAACAGTGCACTGTGTAGATGTAGGCACTTAGAACCTTAACTTTTACTATATTGCCAACCCCACACAGCCCCTGGATTGCATGAAGAGGTGTATTCATCTTCATCTGTAGGCTTAAGATTGTTTTTTTTTTAGACAGGTAGCATCTCAGCCCACATTAATAAGGAACTTGAACCACTGATCTGCACTTTACAACCTTCTCTGTAGCCAGCTTGCTTGAAATGGGCATCCAGAAACAATGTAGCAATTATTTCATGTTTACTGACAACCACCTATTACTTGGTAACAGATGTGAAAACATATTGGACCTGGTCATCACCAACATGGGCGATAGGTGTTCCACACCGAAGGTCAACCCATCACTGGTTAGATCAGGCCATAAACTAATCACTCTGGATGTCCACACCCCACCACCACCCCCAACTAAGGAAACCACAGTAAAAAACTTTTATAAAGCAAACTTCACCTTACTTAAGACAGAGGCGGTAAGTTTCACAGCCCCCAAGCTAAAGGAGAACGCTGCCCAAGATGCAGAAACCATTACAAATGCACTCTATGAGCACTTACAAGCATGCATGGATCATGCCATCCCTAGCAAAACCAAGACTCCATCCTCTAAGAGAAGGAAACCAGTCTGGTGGACCCCTGCCATAAACAGGCTATACAATAGAAGGAGGAAACTTGTTCAGAAAAAAAGCAAATCCCAAGAAGGAAAGACATCCCTGATCAGTATCAGTAAGAAACTAAGGTCCCTCATGAAATCATCCAAGGCTAACTTTGAAAGAAAAATAGCCAAGGATTCAAAAGATAACCACAAAGCCTTCTTTAGCTATGTTAAGAATCTAAGTGGCAACTCGCAGATATACACTGAACTTGTGCAAAATAGCACAAAATATACTGAACCTAATGATATTGCCAACTTCCTGTCAGACAGATTCAGTGCAAACTTCACCCCCCTCTCACCTCCAAAAGGGCCCACAACAATACCAGAAAAGTGTAGTGTCCCAAAAATCACAGATGCACAGGTGAAAACAGCCCTTTCAAAAGCCAAAAACACAGAGTCAATGGGACCAGATGGTGTCCCAGGCTGCGTCTTGCACGAACTACAGAATGAACTAACCCCCCCACCTAAACACACTGTTTAGCCTCAGCCTCTCCACAAGCTACGTGCCCATAGAATGGTGTACAGCAAGGGTTATTCCACTCCACAAAGGAGGAGCCACAACTGACCCTGGTAACTATTGCCCCATAAGC
>NC_056750.1:321792843-321952843 GCF_019279795.1 Protopterus annectens | reverse complement strand
GTTTTATGACTTATTAACCCTTTTTTTGTTCCCATTTTGGCTTTTGGCATTTCTTTGGGTCTTGTTTTTTTTGGCGGCCATATTTCTATTGGTCCCAATGACATTCCTTTTTTTGACCGATATTGGAAGTGACTTTTTGAAATCACGGCAGGGTCGGCTCTCAAATTGGGCAAGGTTTGGTGTGTCAACAAGTGTTTGTGAGATCGGGGATCATTTGGATATATGTTTAGACTTTGTACTGTTTTTTGTTTATGGGCTATACCAGAATGGATTGCGATCAACAAGGACGGCACTAGCGAAGGATTGTGTGTGAACAGAGAGCATATACACTCCATGGAGGATTGTTTCCAATTGCTTTAGGCAGACTTTCATAAGAAGTCATTTTGGTGCTTGCCTAGACACACGCTGATTATTATATATTTTTGGTCCAGGACTATTATAATTTTGGCAGAGCTTTATAAATGGTGTATATGTATATTTACTCATACTGTTTAGTCATTTAAACAGATGATGCTCTTGTTATTAAGCAAACAATGAGCAATTTGCCCAATTAGAGGCGTAGGGAATCAGGGTTCACTATCATTCCACACACAGTTTTTTAACCAGTCGGTTTACTGTTGGGGAAAGTACTCTTCTTTGGGTTGGATGGTTAAACAGATGTCGGAGGGTATGTTTTGAAACATTTATTCTCCCTTTTTTTGCTGAGTGGGCACCAGTTATATTTTTATAGCCCTACGAACTGATATTTGCATATACGGTTTATAAACATTACAGGCAACTTTGGTTATTTGAACAGGGGTTGAGTGTATGATTTTCTTCATGTTGACTTACCTTTTTCTGGCTCATGATTTAGGAATGAGTCTATATGGTCATGACTAATTGCTAGTTACCATCAGATGGACCTATCCTGCTCATATGGATGATATAATTGGGGGAAATTATGATTCTTTAATCATTTTTGACTAACTTACCACTAGGAGAACCCAAATTAAGTAACCATTATAAAATTATCCCTTTTTTCATAGTGTCTATCTTTTCAGCACATTAGCTTAGACGTTGCTTTTTAGGGGACAGTGAGCTCTTTAGATTATATATGAGATCAATACAAATAGGGCCTGATTTCCGCACACTGTATCACAAGTGGATTACATACTGATACTTGGTTAATGAATATTTCATTTATCTTTAGGGCAATGATTCTGTATGTTGATAGGGCATTATTAATATTGGCTGTGACATATTTGACAACAAGGAAATGTGTACTTATATGTAGTTAAAAAGCTCCTTGCCTGTGAACATTTTTTACTATTAGGGATCAGTCAATAGTTACTATGTTACCTTTGACTTAGAACAGTGGTTTGTTTATCCCTCCCAGTGGTGGGCATTCATAACCACATCTAAATGGTGAACTTTATAAAATAACAATGTTTTGGGTTTTGGGTTGTTGATTTGCCTGTTCTGGGTGGATCTTTATTTGTGCCTATTAGGTTAATTGTTTTTTTTACTTCTTTTGTTCCTATCAGCCAACTTTTGCATTTCTGTGTGACTCAAATGGGCTTCACATAACAATTTATTGCATCAGATAATCAGGTTTAAGCATAAGGGGTTTATTTCCCAGCACCCTTGACAGTCTGCCCAGTAGATGTCATATAGCTTTTAATTTTTGGCATTCTCACATCACAGTTGACAAACTGAGTTTTTGGATTGACTTAAGCAAATTAGCAACTTATGGTCATGGATCTTAATAAGCTGCTTCAGGGTCTTTGTGCTGACAAGGATGATATCCATGTATTTGAAATTAAACTTATGGATGAGGGCTCTAAGGAGAACAGCCAGATTGACCCAGTTGATGGTTGTAATTTGCTATTCACACAGCTTGGCAAGAAGGTAAAAACTTTACGTACTAACATTTGGCATTTAAAGCTTTTTAAAGCTTATCAAAATCAAAATATCACCCCGAGGGGTTTAAGGACCAGACTACAACCAATAGTCAGTAAGCCTGATGATATATTATTAAGGGATTGGGACCTGGCACAGCAACAGGAGTCCATGTATTTTGTTAACATTCTAGCATCTTACTATGAAAGAACAATTGAGGTCAACATTTGTGATGTTCAAAAAATATGTGAGGAATTGAAAAAATATGAAGACCAAGCAAACTTTAAGGACAATCTGAGCAGACACTCAAAGGAACTGACTACCTTTAAAAATCATTTGAAAGATAAGAAGCTACATAATTTTTCCAGAGATATCGAGGACTATGAAAGGGGTAGGCCATTTGAGTCACAGAGATGTTATGTTTGTGGATGGAGCAAAAAAATACCACTCAAATATGCAAATAAAAGACAGAGATCTATATTGAAAAAAGGTAGACCACATACTACAACCTTGGGGGAGGAATCCTCCACTACTGACACCGAATCAACATACATTAGTGATTCCCCTGATTCCAAGAGGGGCTGGGGTCCAGAATACTCTTTAGGGGTAGGAGCCACAGGGGGGATGCAAACATAGGGGTAAAAACCATAGAGGGTCTTTTTCAATCAATAGTGAAATAAATCTGGAATGCTCAAATGTGCATAACATCTCAAAACATGTTTTATCATCTGAAGAGGAAACATTGTTGAATAAAGGTCTTAGTTTTATCCCTGTTTTTTTGTGGATGAAAGCATTTTTGTTTCTGATATATTATCTTTTTGTAGAAAGATTACTCTAAAATTGTTTTTTGGCCAACAGAATCAGTCTCAAAGATTTACAGATTTTAGATTCCACAAATCTAATTTCAGTCCACCCATGGACAAACATGTTGCCATTTTCCAACAGGCAGTGATTAAAGATTTGCATTACCATTTAGGCTACTTAAATATTATCAGACATAATTTGACAAAGGCAGAACAAAAGGCTCTTATGGATCTTAGGGCTAACACTGATATTTCCATTCTACCAGCAGTCAAGGGTGGGGCAGTGGTGGTCATGGACTCCAGTTATTACTGGGCTGAGGGAAGTAGACAGTTGTCCAACCCTCAGCATTATATGAACATACCCACTGACCCAACTCCAAACTTTAAAAAAGAAATTGACAATTTTTTGCAGGAAGCTGTTGAGGAGAGAATTATCAGTGTTAAAACCAAACAACAATTAATGGTCAATGATCCAGGTAAACAATATCTGTACTTACTGCCCAAAATTCACGAATCTTTGCATACGCCACCAGTTAGGCCTATTGTTTCGGGCATAGGCTCCCTCACGGAGCCATTGTCGGCATTTTTGACTGAATACTTGAAACCGCTTTTGCCATATGTCAGAGCCAGATTAAAGGATACGACAGAATTTTTACAAATTGTATCTGATTCTCAATTGGAACCGCATTGGTTGATGTGTACCCTGGTTGTTAAATCACTCTATACCAGCATTCCACATTGGGCTGGACTAACAGCATTAGAATTTTGGCTAAACAAGACTAGCATCTATAGCCCAGGTTTCAACACATTGCTCATTTGTATGGCCGAGCATGTCCTTACCAAAAATGTCTTCTATTTTCAACATGAGTGCTACTGGCAAATTCAAGGCACAGCAATGGGGACATCTTTTGGCCCAATATATGCTGATTTATATATGGGATATGTGGAGGAGCACATCATATACAATGAACTACATAATCTGTATTTGCCAGAGATAGACATATGGAGACGATTTTTGGATGACTGTTGGCTTGTATGGAAAGGAGGCAGTGAATATCTGGAGGAATTCATTGAATATCTCGATGGAAATAAATGGGGGGCTGAATTTATAGTAAGTCATCAGATAAATGAGATTCACTTTCTGGATGTTCATCTACAGCCTCAAGCAGATAACACATTATGACCCACTGTTTACCGAAAATATCCACAAATACAACAGCCTGTTACATGCCACCAGTCTCCACCTCAAACATAACATTAATAACATTCCAAAATCCCAGTTTTTGTGTTTGGAGAGAATTTGCTCTTCACAGCAGGATCTTACACAATCCCATCATGATTTAGCTAACAGATTTCTAGCTAGGGGATATGCTAAATAGAATGTTAACTCGGCCATGCAATGGGCTAAAAACCAATCCAGGAATACTTTATTAGAATATAAACATCAACCTAGGAAGGATAACAAGGACACCTTGGGAATGGTCACCACATTTGGTAGAAACACAGCACATCTTGTTGATGTTATTGACAAACATTGGAACATTTTGAAGACCAATGAACAATTGAATGACCTTTTGGGGGACAAATGCCTATTTTCTTACAGGCAGGGAAAAACTTTAAGTTCCCTTTTTTCTCACTTCAAAAAAATCATGCATCAGGATGCAACTTATCACCAAACAACACTAACAGGGGAGAAATTAGTTGGTTCTTACCCTTGCGGACATTGCACCTTCTGCAAACATGTTTTCAAAATGAAAACCTTTACCAGCAAAAACACTGGACAGGTGTACAACATTAACTACTTCACCAACTGTGTAACAGATTGGGTCATATATTCCGCCACTTGCACTTGTCAAGCTTTCTATGTGGGCCAAACGTCTAGACAATTTAGATTTTGAATGTCAGAACATTTAGGGGATATTAGGAATGCCAGAGCCACCAATGCTCTTTACAGACATTCACTGATTCACCATACAGCAAAATTTACTTTTACAGTCATTGACAAAATATCAGGCAATAGATCCTTTAAAACAGGGTGGCATAATATATTAAACATGAAGGAAAGGAAATGGATTGTAAAATTGGGTGGTCTATTCCAACCTGGATTAAATGATAAATTGTAACATTTTCCCTTCCTATCATGAGTTGGATACCATTAGGTATGATTCAGTACTTTGTGGTTTATATCAAGAGCACAACTGTTCTTAAACAAAGAACAAAAAACAGTATATTAAAATATTAATGAAAAGCATAAAGGGGAAGAAAAGAGTTATTCCACGTGGATTTTTATGCGGTTCCATATTGTTTTTTGTGCCTATTATTTGGTATCAGAACAGTTTTGATTTGGACAGGAAATTATGTCATGGATACCTAGTAAGATTAAGTATTTATTGCAGGGTTATTACTGCTATTTGAGATGTACCACTGATGAAAGCTTTATGCTGAAACCAGTCTGGTTCTAATAAATCTTCATGCTTCCAAGGTGCTGGCTTTCTCTGTTTATGTATACTAGGTTATCCACAGTAGGGTGCACACTAAGTGTGTTGTCCCATAAGGGTTCACCATTACTGGAACCATTTAATCTACTACCAAGGACTGTTAAAAAAAATGTCCATTTTTTTCTCTTTTCTTTTACCTCGGCCATCACATCGCAAACTAAATCTACTGGGTACCCATGCTTTAAAAACATCTCTTTTAACTTAACTCATTCATCAAGAAATGTTTCCATTAAAGTGACCATGCAAGCCGCTCATACAAATTGACCCTTTATGATGGTTGACTTCTGTTTGTATGGATGGCCACTATCAAAATGTAGGAAACTATTCGAATAAGTCTCCTTATGAAAAATCTCAGAAACAAACTTTTGTTGAGGACATCTTTCCTCAACAAAATATCCAAATACAGCATTCCTCTGTCATTATGCTTCTCATTCCCAGTGAAGTTTGACTACAAATTTATGATCATCTCCTTTACACTTACAAAAGTCCTTACAGGAAATCCCACTACATTTAAGGACTACAAACGTGCTAACCTCAATTTACATTGTGATGCAATATCAAAATTCACTTTGGACTGCACCTCCCCTGACCATGATGCAGCAGCAAGATACAGGAAGGAATTCCATACCCAATTAGAAAAATTCATAGAACTAGCAGTTCCCATCAAAACCAGGTATCACAGGAAATTCAAAAACAAGCCACAGCAGTGGTCCACTCCTATTAATGAACTATACAGCAAAAGGAAGAAACGCCTTAAATTATTTAGTAGCTCCAAAACTTCTATTCTCAAGGATCATATCAAACACATTAAAAAAAGCTGAAGAGCAGTATCAGGTCCACTGAAGGAGCCCATGGATTTAAGGGGGTTCCTATCATGAAATTGAACAGGCTGAAGAGCGAACGGCTTTAATATCGGAAATACTATTCATCAATGTGTTTTTTTTGTGAGATCGCAGTACAGTGAAGATCAGAAAATGTGCCCTTCCACACTGTAGTGCGACCTTAGAGTTGGTATATAAAATTAGCAGGGGGTGCAACTTCGAGGCATGGTATTTTTGATGTTTAAGCCTTTCTCTCTCCGGTCTTTTTTGATTTCGTAATATAGACCCGAATTTAAGTTGGCCGCTGAAAAAAAAATAAGTGCTTCTTTAGGTATGTTATAAAACTAAGAAATAATATTGTACATTTCTCTGAACGTATTCATAAGGATACTTCCCAGTCTGATGCAATAGACATTGCCAGTATCTTTACAAATAAATTTATTACCAACTTCACCCACAAGATGTCTGTCCAAAGCTGTGATCCCCCAATTATCCCAAAAGACCATTTACTGAAAGTGCTAACCAAGACCAAAAATACTTCCTCTATGGGACTTGACAATATACCTGGCTGCTAAATTAATAGTGTTAAACATACCTTGCATTTACTCTGCTTAAGCTGTTTAACCTAGGTTTGGCTACTGATTTTGGTGGTGAACTGCACTGGTGATATCCCTCCATAAGCTCAGCCTTAAAAATGACCCATGTAGTTACAGAATTAAGAGCCTTACAAGCTTCATCTACAAAGCCATGAAATACATTCTAACTGAACTTATAAACTTTGATATCAAAAATATTATTAGACTTATTAGACTTGACCCCCAATAGTTTGGCTTTGTAAAGTCTAAATCCTGTCTGCTGAATCACGTTAGCATCTTCAAATGGCTACAAGGGCTAAAAATGGTGGCTATACAGTGCACACGGCATATCTTAACGCAGAAGAAAAGATGTGTGAGTTGGAGAGAGTTCTCACTTCCCATTCTAATGCTGCAGTTGACTTGCATTGGGATCATAAGGAGTCCCATGCTCATATCAAGTCTTGCTGAAGTTGTTGGATTCAATAGTTGCAGATTTATAAGACCAAGCAAGGTGCAAGAGCTTGCAACTGATAGGCATTCCAGTAAAAAGATCTGGTTGTACTTAAAGGGCTGTGTTGCTGGAATGCACAGAACTACAGGGCTCTTTGACTGAGATATTGCAATTGAAAGAATGCACTGTATTTGTGTACCAAATGAGGTGAAGGCACATAATAGTCAGGTTCTCAGGCCTTCCATTAAAGGAAAGATAGCCATCTCATTTATGGAAACATTAAAAAATTGCTTTGTAATAGGGCTCATTTCTTTATCAAGCAAGATTACACTTTAAGATAACTAAATATGTATTGCTCTATTCGGTATATTTTACAGTTCATTTTTCCACAGGAACGCATATGTTTTTGAATTCTCAATATGCTGTGGATGCAAATAGGTCATGGAGAAGAGTGAGCAATGCCAAACAGAGAAACAGAAACGGAAAGGTGATTGGTTAAAGCAGAGAATAGGATTCCTGATCATTTATGTTTGCGTAATTAAAGGTTGCAGCAGAAACATAATGTGAATAAAGCAGGAGGATCTGTCTAAAGGGATTTTTGTTTCATTATTGTCTTCAACAGACATTTATGGTTGGCGCTTGTCCAATCAATGGAATTTATGGATATGTCCATACTTTTCTTTGACGATATGACTAAATCAGAGACAGGTAAGACTGAAGAGGTTAATATCAGTAAGTTACATTTGACTTGCTCTATAGACTTAGCTATGACACATTAAAGCAGATGTCCATTTGCCAGAGAGTGTGATATATTACTTTAAAGAGGAACCGTTCCTGAGTATGGATTCACTCTGTGTTGGGTTATTAAAAACTGCATCAAATTCTGGATGATGAATGTTATTTAATTTTAAGAAGAAAATGTTGGTTGAAAATTTAGATTAGGAAGTCGAGAAAGTGTAGAAGGAAGTTACCAAGGAAATAGATTAGGGAACTCAACAAAGTCACATAGAACTTTAGCCACGCCTCTTAGACAATGCAGAGTTGAATATTGTATGATCTGTCAAATTCAGGGCCCAGAGGTGGGTCCAAAAACAGTTAACCTAGATTATATTTTGTCAGTATTCCACGACTATTTTATGGGTCTATATGTGTAGGAAGCAATAGACAACCTTATGTGTTGTACATCTGACAGGCTTGGAGGAAAGTATGAATTCCAGATGTTGTCTCTTGTCCAGGTGGGAACATGGTTAGCACAAATGGATGTAGAGGAACTGAGATGGGTTCATAGGTGAGTACTAGGCTAATGGCCCTGGAGCCAACACAAGCCTAGCCCAAGAATATTCCCAGTCGTGCTGTTGCCGGACGTTAGTTCCTTGTGCCCCTATCGAGCAAGGCTGTTGAAGTGAACCCTGGGGTGAATTTCCTGTTATCCATCCACTTGTCAAGATTTTTCCTGAAGAGGGGTAGTGAAGTGTTCTGCTTGACATGAATGGGGAGTTTATTACAGAGTATGGGAAGTCTCTGGGTTAGGAACCTGTCCCTCCAGCAGGTTCTATTTATTGTGGTGATGAGATTGAGGACTTTGGAGCGTGTGGTCCGGAAGGATAGAGACTTTTTCAGATGAAGCATGCCTAGCAACACTGGGTCAGACATGGCTTTGTATGCCAAGCAGAGATCACTTCTAAGTAGATAACATGAGACGGAGTATAGCTGGAATTTTTTGAGTCTGTCTGTATAAGGCATGTGATGGAGTCCTAGGATCCTGTTTGTGAAGAAGTTCTCTGGCCTCTCCAGTTGTTGCAGGTGTCTAGTGAGGTACATGCCAAATGGAGCAATGTACTCTATAATGGGTCTAATGAGGGATGAGTAGAGAGGGATTATGACTTCTTTCTTCTTGGATGAAAAACCTTTTGTAATTAGGTGTGCCATATAGAAGGACTTTCTAACTACAGTGGCAACAATGTTGTCGAAGGAGAGGTTGCTATCTACTTGTGTCCCTAAATCTCTTATCACACCTTGGAGTTGAGAGGGCTACCATCGATGTGGTAGTTCATGGGTGCCATGTTTTTCCTGAAGGGGATGACGATGCACTTTTTAGCATTGAGCTTAAGACCATGGTTCTAGCACCAGTCGTTGGTGCCTGTGAGGCCTTTTTGTAGAATGCCTATGTCAGCTTGAGAATCAATAATAGCTCCCAGTTTGCAGTCATCTAGGAATTTGGTCAACCAGAGTCCTTTGGTGTTGGTCTGAACATCAGAGAAGTAGATACCAAACAGGAGAGGACCCAGGACAGATCCCTGTGGGACTCTGCTTGTAACTGCCCGGTAGTTGGATGTGGAGTTCACTACTTTCACCATGTGTGTTCTGTACGTGAGCCAGTTGGCAACTCATCTTATGATGTAGGGGTTAATGACTAGTATAATGAGTCTGTCAATGATCCCTGAGTGGGGATGGTGTCAAAGGCCTTGGCCAGATCGAGGTAGGCTGTATGGACTAGCTTGCCTTCATCGACTGCTCTGGTGTCAGATTCGAAGAAGTCTGTCAGGTTGAGCAGATATGATCTGCCCTTAACAAACCCAAACTGTGAGGGGTCCAGGGTTTGAAAGTTCCTATTTATGAGGTCCATAATGATGCAATCCATGGCCTTAAAGATCAGGCTCATCTGGCTGATGGGGTGGTAGTTTCCTGGTCAGTAGTCTCTCACCTTTTGTGGAGTGGAATGACTGTAGTGGTGCACCATTCAGTGGGAACAAAGCCTGAAGTGAGGCTGTGGTTGAACAGGGCACTCAGGTGTGGTAACAGTTCCCTTTATAATTCATATAGAACACAGCCAGGTATATTATCAGATCCCACGGAGGCTGTATTTTTGGCTTTGGATAGTGCAGCTTCTACCTGTGCAGCTGTGATGTTAGGGGATTGGCATTCCTCTGGTATTGGGATGGGTCCTTTAGGGGGTGAGGGGGGTAAAGTTTGCACTTAACCTGTCGGCCAAGATATTGGCAATATATGTTGGTTCAGTATAAGAGGTGCCATTGTGCAGTAGCTCAGAGCACCTCTGCGTGTTGTTATGCAGATTCTTGACATAACTAAAGAATGCCTTGTGGTTATCTTTAGCATCTGTTGCAATTTTGTTTTCAGAACTAGCTTTGGATGATTTGATGGGGGATCTCAATTTTTTGCTGAGACTTACAAGGGAATTTTTCCAGTCTTGGCACTTTCCTCTTTTCTGCAACAGTTTTTTTCCTTCAGTTGTAGAGTTTGACAGGTTCTTGGTTCTGTTTGGTATGGCCTGATCCAAGCACTTGTGTAAATGCTCATACAATGCCTTGGTGTATGTTGTAAACTGTCTTTTAAAAGCTAAGTCTCCTGGACCAGATGGGATTGTACCGGAGTTGCTCTGGGAGAAGTGGATGTTATTCAAATGCTTAGGTAGGATTACTGAAGCTCTGCAGTCTTTGACTCTTTCCTTTTGTTGGATAGAGGCAGTGGTTTCAATAATAACAAAAGAAGGGAATTAGCCTGTTAGTCCCATCTCATAAAAGCCTACTTCAGCCTAAGTCAGAACTATAAAATAATGACATAAGTTTTGCCATCGAGGTTAACCTTAGCATTCGTCTTATTAGTACAGTCATATATTGTGGGTTTGTTCCAGGCAGGAAGATATTTGACAGTATTGTTAAAATATTGATTTTTCATAGGAGATGGAAATATTAAATAAACTATTGTTAGTTGTAATTTTGCCTTGTGCTGTCTACAGAACATGCTGATAACATTGTGAAATGTATTTTATCCTCACCGGAGCAAACACACAAAAAGGAACATGTTGCCACAAGCATATGTACTTTGTAAATTATGTTGGAAAAAGCACAAATGCAGCTACTCTCAGACTGACAATCAGCAGTATTGCTGCATCATAAGACAGTGGAAAAAGATATCCTTCCTTCCCATATTACCTGCTGGTGCTTAAGGACTCTAGCTTTATCACATCTTTTGAGTGTCAAATTTTCCAGTAGTGGAATTTTATTGTTTGTCATGTTTTCAGTATATAACAAGTTGAAACATGACTTATGTTAGGTAATGCATGTGCCTCTATTACAGTGCAACAGAAAATACCCAATGTACTGAATGTGTGAAGATGATTTATTATCAGAAGTGGGAGAAATGATATTGTGAGTTTTGTCGCTTTGGAAAATAAACAATAAGCTGTAATTCCAAAAAAATACTGAAATTCACTATTCTGCCATAAACGTGCTTTTAGAGTAGAGGCTGTTGCATGTATACACCCCTGCTACTGAATATTAACTCCATGGTCTCTGTACCCCAGAGAAAAAAATTGTTGAAATAGTGCAATCACAGACTTGGTATGTATTCCCTCATATTCACATTTACAGGTCTGGCCTTCCAAGGATCATAATTATTCTGTGAGTTTCACTAAGCACAGATGTCACTGTCCAGTTATTGATACTACCTATGCATTTTGAAATCCCGTTTTTGTATTAGTTCCACATGTTTGCATATCATTTCTTACCACTGGAGATTTTCTCCCAAGGCCTCCTATGAAAATGGATTATACTAAGTTGTAATGTCTCAGTTAACTATCATAAATAAACAAATAAACTAGCAAGATAAAGGCAGTTTTACTGAAACAAAGACAATTGTTGTTACTGGGGTTTCTCAGAAAGGATTAAAAACATGGGCAACAGAAATAATCGGCAGCTAATCTTTCCCATCAACATAAATAAATGGTGCATATCTCAATGAGCCACAGAGCATTATAGACAACGTTGTACATTTTTTGGTCAACAGCTCAGCAGTGCCACACCTGGCAGTGATCATTAAGGTGGCAGAAGTGTTCAAAGCATATATGGATTTTTCACAACCTTTTCACATTTTCAAGGTTTCAGTCTTTGTAGTGAGTAGCTATTAGCTGCTGTCAAGATGGTTCAGCATTCTAAGATGGTGCTGAGTTCAGTTTCCAGTCTCCCTTAGAGGACTGGGATCATCTCCTACTTCTGGCAAAGTTAGTCTGGGAGTTATCAGAGACAGTTCAGACTAGGAGTTGCTTCCTGTCATCCATGGTATTATTTCATCAGTCTCCTTTTACCTGCTGTGTGACTGTCCAAGTCTTTTAAGCAGACAGTGCTGTATAAAAATTGGGCTAAGCTACTGAATGGCCTCCTAGACTACATACCTCATAACTGGGAGCCCTAATCTTTGCGAGATGGAGTTGGTCAATGCTTAAAATATTGAAATGGGAAGACCACCAGAAGCGTGTCATGACAAAACAAAAAAGAGAGAAGCTGAGTGCTGTATTTTCCTTACTTTTCCTTTTGCTCTGAGTTTGTGTGATCACATATATATAGTTTGTGGATGTGGGACTTAGCATCACATGTTGGTGAAAAAACATGTTTTTGTGTTTTGTGATGCTGGGGGTATGCCCGTCGACTCCCTAAATTTGAAATGTTTTGAATTTGAAAAAAAATATGTTTTGATTAAATGAGACTGATGAATCATTATGGATCTATAGTAACTACCTACATATCCAATAAATGGTTATAGGAAGTACCCAGTTTTGGGCAGATGGGCTCTGACAATCTGTAGCCAATTTTTTTGTGCTTATATGACTTTTATAACTTTATCAGTGGAACATATCTTCAGTATCACTGTCATTGGCTATCCTTTCTGAGCTGTGAAAAAACAGTAAACTTTGTAACGTTTGCTTAAACAAGGACTCCAAAACAGTGGTGACCCCTTCAAGCCAAGTTAATTTTTGTCTCTGTTATTCAAAAATTGCAGAGAAAGCCTTGGTTACCCATATTAAAAGCCTTATAATTGCATATGGTCTGTTCAGTGACCAAAAACATGGCTTTAGAAAAGATGACAGCACTTGCCCCTTGTCTCTAACTGGTTCCATACTAAAGGTAAGAAACAATGGTGAAACAGAGAATCATTTTTTCTGGACTTAACAAAAGCATTCAGTACAACAGCTGCCACTTTATGGGCCTTGCTCAGACTGAACTAAGCTAGTTCTCCAGTTACCTGAAGATCCTTCCTAGTAATAATGAGCCAGTCCCAATCCTCCCCTTAAGAAGTGAGAAAATGAATTATGTGGATTTCATTGCTGGAATCCCTAATATTTACCTTGTTCCTTGCCTTTATGCTATTCCTTATGTCACGTTCTCCCTTACAAAGCACTAGCAGTCTACTGTAGAGGGATAAAGCCCTGACTACAGTCCAGGTGACCCTTGTTCAAGTAACAGGTTTATCTGTGGTGCTGGCAAGGAAGGATGGAAATGCCTGTCCTAGAGTAGAGAAGGAGAGACACATAGGTGTTTTGATTTCTGTGTTGGCAGCTGGGAAAATTACCACAGATTGCTCCCTGAAGGTAACTGGGATGGCTTGCTGATGTCAGCTCCTTAAAGAAGTGAGAAGTTGATTGGTGTATCTGACTGGGTTTATATCAGAATGTCGAACTGTGAGAAGTCCGAACACCACAACATCGAACTGAATACTCCCAAACATAAGTAGTTGTTATTTGATAGTACGGGTGTAAAGCTGTCCGACCGTTGTTTTCAGAGTTCCGTTTTTTGCAGTTTTGAGTGTTCAGACTAATTACGTTTCGGAGTTGTCAGTTCGATGTTGTGGTGTTCGGACTTATCACAGTTCAATTATATGATATAGACCCGTCTGACCATTGTACACTCCACCTACAGGGTGTTAATGGGCATGCATGGGGACTGGGGGCAGTATTAGGTTAATAGGTTAAAACACTCCTAGCAGCAATATCCTGTAGACCCAGGATGCCTTGATTTCTTCACTTTCCCCATCCCTTATTGGAGCTAATCTTGGGGAAGCCAGGAGGGGGATGTAGACCTTGCTATCAAAGATAGGCACTGGAGTTTGTTGCTGATGAGCTGTGGGAGACAAAAATAACTGTCTGCCTTGCAAGGATTAACAATATTCTGTATGCCAACATAATAATTACAGTGGAATTACCTCTAAATTGATCACAAACCTGGCACAGGTATTCCACTAGTTGCACAAACTGGGTCTAAAGATCTTTCTAAAGAAAGTAATACCAGTGTTGCTTTGAACTCATGAATGGTTTGCCACTTTAAAAGACAACTGGAGCATCATAGGTCCAGAAGGTTTGCAAGCAGAAGCAGTACTGCTCATCAGGTGCCTGGGAGCCTGCATGTACTCAGCATTCACTTTTCTCAGCATATCAGTGAATATGTAACTAAAATCAATGTACTAATGTCAACATAATAAAGAATGTCTAAAGTCTTACAAAAGGGGCTATTGATGCACTGGCACTAGATTTTCTTTCCCACAATGGAGCATGTTTTGCCATTTATTCTAGCACCATAAAACAAGCATTTCAGGAGGCTTCAAATATCCCAAAATAACATCCACTGACTCATCACAGGCAGTTTAAGATCAGCAGCATTCTACCATCCTAGTAGATGCAAAATGACTCCCAGACAAATTGTGAGCTAGAACACTCATTTTTACCTAGCCTAGATCAGTGAAGCTCTTTACATAAACTTCTAAAACTAATCTCATTCACCATGACACTTTAATACCAGTGTTTCAGCAAATTTAATCCTAACATACGTTAGCATTCACTGGTGCGCACAGAAGGACCACAAGCCTAGAATGCCCTTACACATTAGCTAAAGTCTGTACCCACTCCAGAAGCTTTCACAAGTGAATTCAGAAATACGATCACAGCTGAAATCTCTTGTAAATATCTGAAGACTGTTATTTAATTTCACTTTTCATATACAGATCACAATAATTATTTCCTAGATGAGTCGAAAGTCAGGATGGTATCCATATTGCTCGTTCATTCATTCATTCATTCATTCATTGTATTTGGCATATCCAGTAGCATTATGTTAAGTCTGTAAATATACTACAATATAAGGTAAACCTAATGGCATATATATTTATCTCATAATGCCTTCACATATTTTTTCTCTGTAACAATGACATGTCTGAAAAGAGCCTTAGTAGTCCAGCTTTCTATCCTGCACAAATAAATAAATTAGAATAAAATCAGACTAGACTATTAAATGATTACTTACCATCTATATTAATGGAGAAGAAGGAAGGCAGGTTACCATTCTGGGAGGACATAATAGTAGATGAGTACTGTTACAAAGATTAGATGATTATGGTTGGGGATGTGAAGAAGGCGATAAGGACACTAAGGTAAGATAAAGTGCAGAAGTTTAATGGGATCTCAGGCAGAATCTCCAAGGGGGCTGCTGGGACGACAGAGCATTTTGGAGAAAAGCAGCAGTTTAGGGAGATTGAAAGCAAAATGTTATGATGTTGTCCATCTCCAAAGGTGGCATAATGAGCTTCCCAGGAAACTAATGACCAGTAATCCTCACTACAGTGGTTTAAAAAATGCCCGAGGACAAACTTCACTGGATTTCTAAGAGAAAATAGTCTGCTTACCAAATTTCAGTGTGGGTTCAAACAGGTTGATCCTGTCAAACTAGCCTGATCTAGTTTTGTGAATGAGTCACTAGGAAGAGAGGCAGAAGAAGCCCTGTGGATGTCACTTAACTTGTTGTTGTTTGTCTTTTGGCTTTTCCCGGTTAGGGGTCGCCACAGCAGAACTCCGGTCCGCTAATGATTGGCAGTAGAGTTTGATAAATGCTGAGGTGCCAGCTAGACATTCAACCTTTAACGAAGGCATGCCCATTTACGCATGTCTTTTGAACACCCACCCAACCGCGGGGAGGACATGCAGACTCCACACAGAAGGCACTCCCCGCACTCCAGCTGAGAATCGAACAGGAGAACCTCTTGCTGTGAGAGAACAATGCTACCGCTGCACCACCACGGATGTCTGTGGATGTCACTTAACTAGACTTCAGTATACCCTTGACTCTGTTTCTCATGACAAGCTTCACAGAATTGTTTGGGGGGGATTGGGTAGCAAATTGTGCAGACAAGTAGTGAGTGAGTGAATGCTAGGGCACAAATGGTGACAGTAAAGGAGCATCTCTCGGAGGATAAAGAGGTGACTGGGGGTGTCCCACAAGAAGCAGACCTAGGTTTAGCTCCATTTAATGTGTTTGTCTATGACATACCTTTCAACTGTACAGATTTTTGCAGAATGTCCTGATTTTTGCCTCATAGTTTTGGTCTGTTTCTCATAAAATTGTGTTTTTTTCTGGCAAATCATTGGCAAGTCATTGCGGGTTAAAGACAGAAAATAATAAAAGACATTTGAGTTTCAGACTTCATACCCTTCAGAAAATTCATGCTATTACAAAACCTGTTATTCTATCAATTTTCTAAGTTTGTAAGAGCAGTACTTAAAAAGTGCCACTATGTGTGTGTGGGTCTTTGTCCCCCCATTATTGATGGCTTTGTCCAGATTTCTTGCTCTAAGAGGTTGAGAGGTATGATCTCTGACCTTACCTGGGATAGAGAAAAGTGGATCAAACTATTTGCTAATGACACCAAGCTGATGAGCAGTGGCTGGTACAGTACAGCCTGGCAATAGATATGAAGAACCTGGAAGTTATGATCCAAGAGGTGACAGATCTACTTCCCTCTCAACAAGTGAAATCTGATTGAAAAAAACAGAACATTTAGCACTAAATGCATAAAACAGAAATCAAAAGATCACAAATAGACTATTGTCCCCGAACAATGTTACCCCCTACATCCCTTGCTACTTATTTTACCTACCTGTCAGGCCATCATTACTCAATGGAAAAGAAAATCCATATTTTTTTCACAAATACCAAGTGTTTGATTTTCTCATTTCATTGCCAGTTTTGGAACATTAAAGAACATTTATGAAATATCAAATTTGAATTTGTCTATTTCAAACACTTTATGTCATAAGAAGCTGTTTGTCCCTTCCAAGTGCATAGTCATAGCATCTATATCACGTTATCAAAAGTTCACTTAATTGAATCAATAAAGGTCGAACTTTATTGATCGATTAAGTAAAACATCGAATAACGTAAAAAAACCCGAAATGGCGTAGGCAGGGGGCAAGCCCCCTGCACCCCCCACACCCCCCCTACTTAAATATACCAACTCCGAGACCGTACTACATTGAGGTAAATGGAAATCTCCCCTTACGGAGATTTCCGTTTACTTGCACAATGTTTTTTACTTTTGATATTGTTGTGCCGATAATATCAGATTCGATATTGTCAGCTTACGACAATGTGAAGTAGACCCTAGTCATATGCCTGAGGAAAGACAGCCCAGTGGCAAAATAGCTCTTCACAGGACTCAGTCTGTCACAACAAAAAAGGAGAGGGGTTTGGGGCTATTATTACAGAAGGTATAAACAGACAGGATTAGAGTAAAATGGTAACAGCAAGATCAAGCCAAATGTTCAGGTAAATATGCAAGAGTAAAGTAACTAGGGATAAGAAGGACCTTTTGCATCCCTTTATCAGGCCCTCATAATGCACATCTGGATTACTGTGTACAGTTCTGGAGACCTTAAAGAACATAATGCTAGAAAGATACACAGAAAATCAGCCAGGATGTTAAAGGAGGGGCAGAGGGAATGATGTATGAAGAGAGACATAGAAAACTGGACTTGTTTTCCCTTGGTAGAAGGATAGATAGGCCATGACTTAGAAATGGAAGGCAGTAATGGAGATATGATGCATTAGGCTGGAAAGAACTGTCAGGGTATGTACAAGGAGGCATGCCTTCCCAGTTTAAGAGTAGCTAGTTCATCCTGGATATCAGGAAACACTTTTCATGGAGATTGTGATAGCTGGAAGAAGTTGACAAAAAGGAAGGTAAAGGCTAAAACGTTACGAAATTGAAAGAAGTTTGTGTCACCTGTATTGAGAGGAAGGAAAAAGGGGAGGGGCAGCTGCCCTGCACTGGCTGTAGCACTCAGGCACACCAACAGATAGTATTACCTTATTGTAATATTTTTATAGTATAATATGGTAATGTGACAGTTAGAACAGTGGCATGATATGATGTGGAAGGATGCATGTAAAAGAAAGAAGATGGAAGTGGTATTTTCTTTACAAGACAGAAATCTGTAAAACGTAAAGCAGCTGGGACTTTCAGTATGATGGCTTATATTTTTTTGGCCTTGCAGAGGGTAGAAAATAACAAGTAGCATGAGTCGAAGCCTTATGTATTGTAAAAGAAAGAAAATAACCCTAAATAAGAGGCAGCAAATAAAACAGTCTTAAGAGATTAAGAGCACAACAGCTGAGAAGAAAAGAACAGCCAAAGTAAATGAGCTGCAAGCTCCATCCAGGGAAATGTCTGAGTTGGGGAGAACAGACAAATTGTGCTGTAAAGTGGTGAAAATAGGGGAAAGTCTGAGAGGTTATATCTCAGAAAATGATAAAATCATTCAGGAACTAAAAACAACCGTAACATACCATTCAAATACACTGACCAGACTTGCAGAGATGGAAAAGTGAACCCAACGTTGGTTGTTGAGTTTAGAAACAGCTAAAGTAAAATTAGAAAAAAATATGCAAGAATTAGAAGACAGAGAGAGACAGTACAACCTCTGACTGATAAACTTGCCAGAAGGTAGGGAGGGTAAAGACTGTTGGCAATATATAGAATTAGTGAAGGATGAGATCCCGGTGGACAGAGTACACAGAATTTACTCCCCTGTGAACCTGACAAGGAAATTCCCATGCCCTATAGTACCAACACTATAAAACTGCATACCCAAAGAGACACTGTTGGGACTACTTTGGAAGAAGGGCAAGGTGTTACGAATTGGTGAGCAATGGGTTATGTAGAGCAGGACTATTCAATGGGGACACTGACAAGCATAAACAGGTTCACCCTCTATTTAAACAGGGCAAGTTACTTGACCTGAGGTTCAGACTGCTCTATCCAGC
This sequence comes from Protopterus annectens, assembly GCF_019279795.1. Classification (NCBI taxonomy): domain Eukaryota; kingdom Metazoa; phylum Chordata; order Ceratodontiformes; family Protopteridae; genus Protopterus; species Protopterus annectens. The sequence continues at coordinate 321,933,935 of NC_056750.1, read as the reverse complement.
AACTCTTACAGTTTTTTTCCCACGTGCAGCAAAAATGTTTTTGGATATGGAACAGGTTGGGAAAGAACTGCATCACAGCAAGGAAGTAAAGGATGGCTGAAATGAGTCAAAAGACACAGAAAGAAATTACACAGAAAAGGGGGAAAAGATGCGTATTGAAAGAATACTGATTAAGCCATTTCCAGTATTTAAACAGACGACGGTTGACAGGTAGAAGGAGGCTGAAAGACACTTGAAGAAAGTTAAAGAAACCCTAGTAGAACTGGGGTCTTCACCGAATGGGAAATCCATCGACCCTCTGTTCATTGAAGTTAAAACACTGAATGTTCACTTCAGCAAAGTTCACTCATAGAATACTTTACCCAGAGAATGGAGCTGGTTGGCGAGCATTAAGAAATTTGCCCTTTTCCCCAGTGTAGCGTAATCTCAGAGTTGGTGTATATAAGTAGGGAGGGTGAGGGGGGGTGCAGCCTCCCACATTGGGGGTGTGTGAGTGGAGCAGCCCCCCACCTGGGTGGGTTTGATATACTGTGGTGTGTGTTTCAGTATGCATGTTGGTCCACTGTTTCTTTTCCCTGGGTAAAATATTCAACGATTGAACAATCATTGAAGTGAATATTCGATGAACAAAGGTTCGGTGGATTTCTCATTCAATGACTGAACATAAAAATGGAAATAGCAGAAGTGCATGAGCTGGATGGGGACAAAGAAGAACTTTAAGATTAGTTTACCAAGGTAAATTTCCATGCAGTAAAACAGTGATATGAACTTCTGCAGCAATTGACATTGTACCAAATGTAATAAGTGCTAAGAAGAAATATCCAGGGAATTGTTATGGCTAGGCTTATATAGGCCCTAGGGCTAATAGCCTAGTAACAACCTTTGAACCTATGAACCTATGAACCTAAGGGATGCAAATGTTACACCAAGGTAACTACAGATCCCTTAATGGACCTGAACAGGACAACAATATAGACCTGCTCTTAATTGGTATAATTTGGATTGAGTTATTGTTTTCATTTGGGCTGGAGATATTAATGGTCAAAGTATTATAGTTAATATGGACATAAATCCAGACAGAGCAGAGGTACTGGACAGCTTTACAGTGGTAAGGTACAGTTATTGTTGTGGTTTGGATTTGTAACACCTTGCAAGTAGGGGACTGTAAAAATAACTGTTATAATGAGATGGGCTCTTACATGCATTTACTGAATTGAGTTTGCAGTGTGGTACCTTGGGGCAGTGCAAGGAGAATTACTTGAAAAGAAACATGGAATTAAAATAATGGGGGGGGGGCAAGGAAACCAGATGTGAAATGTCTGAGTTTTCAGGGGGTCAAGAACTTTACTTTATTTAGGGATCTAGAAGTGGAAGTTGAGAAAATGTAAATAACTGACCAGGGGTAGGGCCTAACCATTTGGCTAACAGAAGTTATTCACCACAAGACAGTGAGTGCTCTCATATTAAGGGAAGCGCAGTGACATGAAAAGGAGTAGGAACATAGCTTTAATGTATATAGTTTAAGGAGGAAGGAATTTCTGGGGGAAGTTTTTTTTTTTGTTGTTATAGCTGCAAATATACAACTCTAAAAAAAAGACAAAGATCCTTAATGCAGAGCTAAATAAACTGTTAGAAAGAGAGGTTGAGGAAGTAAAAGTCAGACACAGGGATCAAGCTGGTGGATAGAAAAGGGAAAGCAGACAGTAGCATGATGGCAATTAAAATAGTAGTATGGAATGTTAATGACCAGGTAGGAGATGGGAAATGGCACATAGTTCTACACTACTTAAAGGGGCTGCGACTGACCATAACAATGCTATAGGAAATACACTTAAAAGGAGAGGAATGTGTAAACTTTTCAAAAAGATGGCAAGGGGAGGGTTACTATGCTAATGCAGTAGAAGGGAGAAAGAGAGGGGAAATTATGTTTAGAAGGGGAACAAGTATTTCAAATGAGGATTGCAAAAGAGACAAGCAGGGAAGATATATATATATATATATATATATATATATATATATATATATATATATATATATATATATATATATATATATATATATATATACGTATATAAAAGCACAAAAAACAAGTCCAAGAGGATGAGGTGCCCAGAACAAAACCAATAAACCAGAAAAAGCACCAGTAAGTCATGTCCACTTCAAAGAAATATTTAATAGGTTTCACAGTAAACAAAGCACACACATAATACAGTAACGCTGAAAACACTACCAATTCGCTTTCGTCTCACAACTTCATCATAAAATGCTGACAATCAAAACCCCTCCCCATTTATACACTTGCATATTTAAAAAACTGCATATTAACAAAATTTAAAATCATGTGACATCAATAAAACTTTACCCCTTTCTTAAACAAAAGTTAAAAAAATCCCTAATGAATAAAAAGTTCCCCTACTTTTTCTGTTAAGTAAAACATTCCTGTTAAAATGTAAAATAAATAAATAAGTATAATAAAGACAGTACATCCAAAACTAACAGCATATATAAAAGTATTGTCTGCATTAAAATCTTGTTCATAAACTTGTCACGAGAAATATAATAAATAAATAGACAATAATGATTTTAAATTTTGTTAATATGCAAATTTTGTTAATATACAAGTATATAAATGGGGAGGGGTTTTGATTGTCAGCATTTTCTGATGAAGTTGTGAGGCAAAAACAAAGTGGTAGTGTTTTCAGCATTACTGTATTCTTTGTGTGCTGTGTTTACTGTGAAATCTATTAAATATTTCTTTAAGGTGGATACGGCTTACTGGTGATTTTTCTGGTTTATATATATATATATATAAATATATATATATATATATATATATATATATATATATATATATATATATATATTATTATGAAGTTATTGACAGAATAAGAGACTAACATTAACCTCCCTTCCAGATTCCAGCAGATTATTAGTGAGATAACAGCACTTCAACAGGGGATTCTAGTAACAGGAGATAACTGGGATATAACAGTAAACAAACAAGATGTAAGTGGGGCTAAGAAGTGTGAGTCTGAGTCTGATATCCAAGGCTAAGTACTTGAGGCAACTACTAAAAAGATATGGGTCGAAAGATATAGCCCAAAGCCTGGAAGTTCAAGATAGCTTTACTTTTCAAGAAGGAAGAGTGGGGACACATCCTAGACTGGATAGAAACATGGATACTTCAATTCACGTACTAAGACATACCCGATCCTACTCTTCGACCATGCAGAGGTGGAAGTCCACTTAACAGACACTCCCTTGATCCCATTGCACAGGTATTGGAGGGAAGGAAAGGCCTCGTAGATAAAGGCACTAAGCAAATTCAAACTAAGGGAGTATTTGAAACAATTATTAGAAAATCTAGGGGATACCAAAATCACACAGGATAAATGGGATTAGTATAAGATGAAGTTAAAATGCATATTAGCAGAACAGGAAAATAGGAATTGGACAGAAAGGAATGGAGTGGAATGGGAGAGGTGAAAGCAGATTGGATAAGATTAGAAATGCAACAAAGAATGGGAGCATTGAAACCAGAGGAGGAAAAAGAATTGGAAATGCTGATAAGGGAGTGCGAGACAGAAATGTATTGAAGATGGAATACTGGAAAAGAAAGCAGCAATAATTATGAGATATTAGACCAGCACATCAGAAGATAATAGCCCAAAGACTAAGGATACCAAAAGTAGAGAGACCACTAAGACTAGGGATCCATATTTGGGGCTTTAACATGAGATACAGGTCAAGTAATGAAATATTTTATAGATTCTAACAATATCTATAAGTTAAAACAGAAGAAAAAGAGGACTGGCATATGAAAATGGAGGATTACCTACAGAATATGACAGTAAGTAGAATAACTGAGGAGGAGGGAGAAAGCATAATAAGACCAATCATGGCACAAGAGGTATTGGATGGAATGAAGCTTCGAAAGATAAATCACTGAGCTATGATGAGACACCAATAGAGATATGGAATGAGATTAGGGAAGACTTAATCCTGAAATGGATGAAGCTATTCAATTAGTTATTAGAGAATAGAATGATGCCACTTTCATTGAAAGAAGTAGTAATAGCTATAATTCCAAAGGAGGGCAAGCACCCCTCCCATCCTGGGTCATATAGAACAGTGGCAGTCCTGAATCATGGCTATAAGATATTTGTATAAACGATGGCCAGTAGGATAGCCAGTCTGCTGCCCAAGCTGATAGATTTGGAACAGTGCTGTTTTATCAAGGGAAGACAGGCATCTGATTATATTTTGTTGACCGATGTAGTACACAAGAGAGCAGAAGATTCAAAGAAGCCTTTAGTGATGCTATGTTTGGATGCTGAGAAAGCCTTTGACAGAGTGTGTCTGGGTTACTTGTGGAAGATGCTAACGGAAATGGGCTTTCTGTGGCAATTGGTACAATTGTTAAAGAATTTGTATGAAGATGCAAAAGCCAGAATAAAAGTAAATAATAGGGTAACTGAAAAGTTATCTTTAGAAGGGGGGACAAAGCACGGCTGTCCATTGGCACCCTTGCTATTTGCTATGTACTTAGATCAATTAAATTAAAGATTAGATGGTCAGATATAGAGAGATGGCCCGCAATCAATAATCAGTTTAAATTAGCAGCATTTACAAACAAGGTAATCATATATACAACTAATCCAGGTAAGAACATTTATACTTTATATGACATATTAGAGCAGTGTAAAGCAATATCGGGCTACAAAATAAATACAGATAAGATCAAGTCCACTTTTGTCAATTATAACCCATCCACTGACCTGGTACAGAGATTCCCAGCAATATGAGACCAATATAGAATGAAGTACTTAGGGTGTGGATCACGAAAAATTCAAGGGATTCCTCAGTAGGGTAGTGGAAAGAAATGATGGCAAAACTAAAAAGCATGATCAGAAGGTAGGGAAGAGTTCAACCAGAGATTGATCAAAAGATTCAGGGAATGAAAATATTTGTGGTGCCATTGATCTTATAATTCGGACAATCCTTTGTATATAATCCTGACCAAAAATGTTGAGATACGAGTAGAGAATTAACTATAAATATATACATAATATATATATATATATGATATAAGCCAAAAGGAGGCTGAAATACAGGACCAAAAGACAAAGGTTTGCTAAATGTTCCATATTTAGAAGACTACAATGTAGCTGCACAATTGATATTATTATATTAGTTACAAGATTCAAGGAACTTTTATTACCTTTGCAAAATGAACAGCAAAATAAAAAAGGAATTGAGATGCGCATTAAATTACAAGCAAAACAGAATGATTATTATTTGCCAACATTAGTGAAAGTATGAAATAAGCAACTACAAACAAATATAGGGAAATGGTGAAGTTTTGAATTAAACCCAATAGGTATAATTAGACTGGCTTTTTGCCCCAATCATAAACTGCTCCGTAACTGTCATCAGGGGAGAATAGTATACTGGGACCAATTATAAAAGGGGTGGAGAGATTACTGTGGCTTGTAGATAAGGTGGATGAAATATAGGGAGCTCACAGGTATTTTACAAAAATATGATAGAATGGTGAAGAAAGACAATAAAGAAAAACACAGCTTGTACACATGCTAATAGATGCCAGATCACCTGAAGTGAGGAGGGAGAGGCTAGTGAATCTGCTATATCAGGCAGTCCAAGACACTAAAGGAGGGTGGTGCAGTAAGAGATTGATTTGGATAGAGATATGTAGCAAGATTACTAAAGTGACTAAGGCAAGGAAATTTCAGATTTTTGCAAGGAAATGCTTACATAAATATTTCCATCCCCAGAAAAAAAATTACACAAAATGTTATCAAGATCTAGTCCTGAATGTTGGAGATGTTAAATGGGAAAAAGATTCATGGAAACATATGTTCTGAATGTGTAACAAGCTTGAGATTTTTTCACAGGGATATGACTAAACTAACAGGTATAATCCTAGGAGCTCACTGGCAAAGATCAGAGGATGGATACCTACTGAGTTATATTAGGGTAATTAAAGGAAATAAGAGTAGAAGGGACTTGGTTTTGACTGGTTACCAAGAAGGCTGTTACTAAAAATTGTAAAACAACTGCAGAGCCTAAAAATTTAGGAAGCGTTTAGATTAATGAACGAACATAGGTGGGACAAGAATGAATTGTTGGTTGAAAAGAGTAGCAAATACCATAGGAAAAAGTGACAGATATGGAAATAAAGTTATAATATATTAGGGGTGAGGAGGAGATTTAAGACATAATGTAGCAGGCAACCTACAACACAATACTAGGTAAGCATATTGGTAATCATCTGGTACTCTAAGCACTGCTAATAACAATTATACAATGACCCCCCCCATTAATATTCCAAAACTTGCATGCTGATTGGCCAGTGTGCCCATTGTAAATCCCACAATATGCCAATGGAAAAGTCCAGTCGCCCGAACTTTTTTCCGTTGGCATAAAGTGTCCAAAACTTTTTTTTTTAAAAGCATTGATGTACTAGGTATGCGTGGGAATGCAAGTCCCATACCCATGCGCAGTACATCAACACAAGGAAACAGTATACCACCATCAGCGGAATAACAGTAATGCACCATTATACAAAGACATTATATAAGAAAAGTACGTTTTTTTTTTTCTTAAATAATGTCATTGTACAATAGCAATAACCAACTCCGTGGTTGTGGTATATTGAATATTTACCCATGGTTGGCTTTATTTAATCACTCGAGCTTTGCCCTTGTGATTAAACCACGCCAGCCATGGGTAAATATTCAATATACCGCAACACGTCATCAGTTATTGCTTAAATATGTGTGGGTTAGGTGCATGAGTAAGTACGGTAACATCTGGTTTTGAGATGAGACATCTGTATAAAAGTAGTCATATATCAAGATAATGTACTTACTGTAAAAAGAATCATCTACCAGAAATTGTTATAAGGTGATGTATGTCTGATGGCAAATGTAAAAAAGCTCTTCAAAGAAAATAAATAAGCAGCTTTTTAATAAAAAAGACAGAATGTAGCATGCAGTTCAAGAAATTACATAAAAATAGTGAATATGCTGCTGGAAACAAATTGCTGGTCCATGCAGACTACTTTTATTTTATTTTCATATCAGTTCTGCATATTACATTTAATGTAGCATAACACTGTCTTCTATCAGTCAGGCATAATAACATCCATTCTATGCTTCCATTATTATCCTTCTATCAAACAGAAAAGTTACAACTAGAAGACTTTTGAGAACAGCAGCTAAAATGGTAAAGCATGCATACCAGCTGCTCTACAGTTAAAAGTTAGATTTTTAAAAAATGTTTGCATCCCTAAATGAGAGTAGAGACACATATGCAGAAATTCTGAACATATATCAAATACTGTGAATGTCAGTTTTAATATCTGTTACAGAGTTTTACTGTGAATTACAGAAAGCCACATACTGTAAACCAATTAACCAAAAGGAAGAATTTAATATTACTTCTCGATGGGGCAGAGGAAAGACAAACAATGGCCTTCTTTAGACATCTAGACATACAGAGATCTGGTACAAAGCATAACTGTACCAAAGTAGGAAGCAGATACGCAGCTCACAATCCCTAACACCCCAGCCACCTTTTTGTTTTCTAAAGAATTATATGTCAGTACAGCTTCACGTCCTTGTTTAATGGGAGTTTCTTACAAAATCACCTTCCGTAGAACCTGTGAGAGAATCACGTAAAAGATGTGACAGCCATGTAGTCCTGTGTTTGCACACTTTCTAAATCATGCAACAAATTAATTAACTGTAAACATTCACACTCCTTTTTGTATGTTTATTACCTATTATGTGGCCTCTACACTAATCACGACAGGCGATGGATGACATCTTTTTTAATCATCCAGGTATGCCAGAAAATCATCCCATTATCCCATTAATAGGATCAGTACAGAGGAATACAAAAGAAAACGGGGAGTGCAATTAGTTATTTAACGCAACGATATAAGAATTCTAACATACAGGGAGGGCCGTCAGACATGAAGGGTGAGTCAGGAATAATGCCTGAAGTGTATGTACATGGCTATATCCAGACTGATAATTAGTATATTAATGTGAACTGTCAATGTCTGGGATTGGCCCTGTGAACTAAAATATGTAAAAACTAACATCAGAGTGACACTGAAGAAAGTTGGTTCTTACTTTAGCTTCAGTATGAGAAGTGAGAAACAAGAACAGAACAGGTTGTGGGCATTCTGCTACAGAGATGAGCATTATGGTATTGAAAGAAAAAGAAAAAAAGCCTCCTTTCTGGACATGTGGTCACAAAGGTGGTCATGCTACATTTGCAGATGGAATTAAGCCACAAACAGGTAGCCTTTTTTTCCAAACAATGAGCAGTAATGCAGAGATGACTGACACAAAGAAAGAGAGAGACTCTGAAGTCAAGCACCACTACACCACTGCATTAATTCTGCTTCCCAAGGTCTGCATTTCCTCTCTAACAGATTCATCCTGTTAGATAGTGGAATTAACACTGAAGGAAGCCATTAACATTCAACCAAAATTCCTGAAATTCACAAACCTAGAAAAAGAAAAAAAACTTGAGCCTTTTATATGGAGGCAAATCACCTGACCTGTGACCTACAATTAAATATACATTTTCTCACAGTTACATAACCCTGAAGAAAGGACAGATACCCTATAAATAATATATCCATCATTGCACCACAGTTGCGTAATTTGCTGCACTGAAGCAAAGAGAATGCACATCCCCACCTCAAACCTACTGGCTAAGCTCAAATGCCAAATATTCTGCATAAACTGAAATGAAAAAAAAGCCTAAAATTTGTAGGTACACTAATATCAAATTGTATGCCCCAGCAATAACACGTCCCTATTAAACACAAAATCAATTTGCTTTTATTAAAAGGGTAATTAACACTCGTGTTTTGTTTTGTTTATAGTGCATGATTCCTGAGAGGACCAAAACAAACTACACAGTCCTATCTGCAGCATGGGCTATGAGATGCATAACTGAGTACGGAGTGCTGTGACCCATTTCTAATCAGCCAGACACTGAAACTGGTTACTACAGCTCAAGATGTACTTAGTGATGTGCAGGACAGGAAGACCTGCCCAGTGCCCACAGACAGCCTGAAATGGAAAGAGTGATGAGAGGATGGAATCAGCTGTCATACGTTTGTGTGTAGCTAATGCTGCAGGTGAAGTGAAGGACACTGAATACTATGCTTGCATCCGAGAAGTAGGAAGGGCAGAGTCATCATGGACAAAAGGTGACACCCTGAAAAAGCTCTTCTACTTTACACCCAGTCATTTAGCTTACTGTAGAGTAAAACACAAGAAATCTACCCGATCAAGACACAGGACATCATTCTGGATGGAAGCAGGACTATTCGACCCAGGACTGTTTGCCCCGGATGGTTCGACCCCAATGCATTTTTATATAATTTCATGTATGTATATATATATATATATATATATATATATATATATATATATATATATGTGTGTGTATATATGTACATATATATATATATATATATATATATATATATATATATATGTGTGTGTGTGTGTGTGTGTGATTTTTAGTGGACACTTCAAACATCCTGTACCCAAGACATTGGCTAAAAACTGTGCTTAATTCACAGAGATGAATCTTTTGTCTTCCCCGTCCCCTAAACCCATCAAACATTTGGGTACATCCACACCTAGGTTTGCATCTGGGCATTACCTAGTGTTAGCAGTGAAGGTGTGGCTAGTTGGAGTTTGTAACAATTAAGTAGTAGCAGATAGCTGCTTGCAAGAATGTCACTTACTTTTCTTTGTATTTTAATTTTCCATGACCCATAGAGTGAACTCTGTAAGAGGAGCATGGATTATTACCCTACATACTAAATAGTGCCGTGAGTCAGGATTCTGCAACTAAGTGTTACCGTAGCTACAGTGATGCATGTCAAGTTTCTGTAAATGAAGTTGCTTGCTGTAGACAATATATTATATGCAGCTGTATCATTTTGGCAGGCTCCATTGCAGAAACCTCAACTGTCTGAATTTCTGCAAGTATATTATTTATTTGTTTATTTGCTTGATTTATGGACAAGTGATGCAGATGTGGTTGTTTTTTTTTTTTTTTTTAGTCAACCTGTTACAATAAAACAGGATATCAGCTATTACAAGAGTAAGGAAATGCAACATTAAAATATCCATAATTCCATGTTGTGAGGAGGCAAACACACAAGAAAAAACAAATACTGACATATATTAAACATTATAACTTTTACTTTAGCTGCTTTAGCACAGCTTATCCTGGAAATTGTTACAAGAGTTAGTCTAAGCCAACAACACACACTGCAGGATACATCTGGGTAGTTTAATCACAAAGCAAACCATAGGATAGACCCCCTTCAAGTTTCTGTTGAGCATGTGGTATATTGGCTAAAAAAAGCTGCATTTGCAGTATAGCATTGCTATTTGTAGTTAGCATTTAACATCTATCAGGCAGGGCTGTTATGCAGAACTGAACAAGTGTGCATTCTTATGTCAGCAGACGGTGTTGTTGGGTATTTCATCTCTTAAAGTAGGTAATAGCAGAGTGACTTTCTGTGTACCTGTGAATGAGACTGCAAAGATTATGGGCTGGATTCACAATGGCTTGCACAGAGTCTATGAGTAGAGTAAGACCCCATGCAGCCATCATGTCCGACGAGCGATCCACGAACAGCCTGTAGGGGTGTGTAAGAGAGCTCCTAACACTTCTCCTACACGGAGAGGGCTGTGATATGCAAATTACCTCACTTGCAGCTGAAAGGCATGCAAATTAGGTAAATTTGCGATCCTGGAAGCAGAAACCTGTCTGAGTAGGAGATGTGTTAGCTGCAGAAATGTACTCAGTTGACAACTGAGTACCGTTCTGCAAATAGCACAATGGAGCCTTGTCAGCTCCAAATAAAGGTTGCATATGGTTGAGGAAGCATGCCAATGGCCAAATATATGGCCATTGGAAAGTTTCCCTGATGCAAAATTAAAATTATTTTTTTTGTTTTTTCAGCGATTTCCGATGTTTAAGCGTAGCGCTGCGCCGCGCAAATGGGGTGTGCTATAAAAATCATAAAATAAGTCAATAAAAGCCACAAACATGGAATTTATGAAAATTGTCAAATGTCAATGTAAGGGAATAGCAGGCTGAAGACAACATGGCCACCGATTAGGGGTTGCTAAGGGGAGAATCTCAGTCTAAGACATGTAACCAAGCATTAGTAGGCAATCCTATGTAAATGAGTGTTAGGATAGTGAATCGCACTTTTACATAGCAAATGAGCACAGTCAGTGGAGTGCAGGAGTAGGATATGGGGAGGAACAGAGTAGGAGATAGGTGACATCACAAGGGGGGTATGTATGAAAGTAATGCAGCTCATTGGAGGACAGTGGCATCTGTTAGGTGTCAGTTAGACATCATGGAAAGAGGTGTGTCAACAGGTAGGCCAGGGAAAGCCAAGAAATGGAAGGTGTATACTGTGGATAACACCAAAGTTTCTCGCTGAGTGGGTATGCACGCATGTGCGTGCCTGTAAACTTGAGTAAGACAGAGTGCGCGCATGGAAGCGTGAGTGCACGCGTTTAAGCTGGAGTAAGCATGTATAAGGCTGTTTAAAGACCTGTAAGTGCGTTTGCGCTGGTGCACTCGCATTTTAACCCAAATAAGCAAGTTTTAGTCCGTCTAAGCATGTGCGTGCGTGTGTGAGCTTCTGTGAGCGTGTTTGCGCTTGTATGTGTGTTGCTCCCCCTGAGGAAACAGAAAGGAAAAAGGAAGCATAACAAATAGCAGGAAGCTACCAGGTGATACTAGTACAGCTAGCAGTTGAAAACAATCCAAATCAGGCAATAACACAGGCAGAGTACTAGCCTAGCCCAGCCCAGCACTTAAAACTCTGCAAACAACAGTGCAGTTTGTTTCTCACAAGAGACACTGAAACACTGGAGTATGCTACTAGAAGTGAAAACTGAAAAAGCTTCACTCAAACAAAAAATGCTAGGGGCTGCCATTGCTATTTTAAGACAACATATGCAACATGCTGAGGGTGGTGACAATGCAAATGCTGCCAGACAACCCACAGTGAGGAGACGGAGAAGAGTGTACAGGCCCAGGATCACCTACCAGGGGTTACATGAGCTGGAGATAGTGGAGTGCTATAGAGTGGACAGAGACCTCCTGCAGCAAATTGTGGAGCTGTGCAGGCCACGCCTCACACACAGAACCAACAGAGGGGAACCCATCCCAGTGGAAACCAAGGTATGTGTTGGCCTAAGAATACTAGCAACAGGTACCTTTCAGAGACCATCTGGTGATATGATGGGGATATTACAGGCATCAGCATCCAGCGTACTGCACCAGTTCCTGGATGCCATGTCAGCACATGTCGGTGATCATGTATATTTCCCCAATTCCCGTGAGGTATTGGCCAGCAATATGCATCTCTTCCAGTAAATAGCAGAATACCCTGAGGTAGTGGGTGCAATAGACTGCACGCATATACGCATCAAAGCACCAGCCAGTGAGCGGGGTAGGGCCTACATTAACCACAAGGGCTTCCCCTCCATCAACTGCCAGGCCATGTGTGATGCCCAGGGCATAATAATGAATGTGTGTGCTTGCTGCCCTGGAAGCTACCATGATTCCCATATCTGGCATCTGACACAGCTATACCAGACATTTGCCAATGGGGACATCCCACATGGTCACTTAGTGGGGGATGCTGGCTATGCACTGGAGCTGTGGATGATGACACCCATCAGAAATGCACACACACCTGAACAAGAATGCCATAATGAGGCACACGCACAAACACGAAATGTAATCGAGCATGTGTTTGGGTTGTTCAAGTCACGGTTCCGGTGCCTGGACACATCTGGTGGAGCCTTGCAATACTCACCAACTACATGTACCAAATTGTCATGGTATGTGCTATGCTACATAATATGATCCTGCGAAAACAGCTGCAACAGGACCAGCATAGGCCTGGGCCAAACAGCCCCCCACCAGTGCCAAGGCCATCACAGGCAGAGCGTGACTCGGAGGAGGAACAACCTGAGCCTGACCCAGTAGGCAGACGGAGGCGTGCCCAGTATGCCCTGGCTTTGGCAAAGAGGCAATGCATAGCACATACACTGTCTCAGTAGGAACCCTGGAAATGATACCTCTCTCTCTGACTCGCACATATAGTAAAAGGAATGCCTAACTTGACACTACCTGTTGCCAAACATGTATAGGGAGTGCAGTATCCGCATCCGACATAGGCAGCCCTGCAGCAACACCTGAGGCATGATTGCCATGTGTTAAGCAATGTAAGGTAGTGCTAAACAGCATTTACCACCATGTTGTATATGCAACCTTGATGACCTTCAGTAGCATCCTACCCTCACCAAACATGAGGCCACAATATGAAGACAAGATGATCAATTACAACAATTGGCTTAAGTATTGGTGTCAGTGAAAGGGGATTCAATGCCTATCAGCCTGGGATGAGATGCTCGACAAGACATGATGCTTTGCTAGGGATGGATTTCACCTATCACCTGTGGCCTATTGGATATTGCCAAAGGCTCTTGTCACCCCCATAGTGCCTTTTCTAGGTAAGGCTCAAAACAAAAACCCACCTCCATAGGTATCACAAGGGATAAGAAACTATAAGTAATGCTACTCAATGCCAGAAGTCTAAACTGCAAGATGCATGCACTCCAAACACTCAAACCTGGTTCAAGGCTCCCAAGAGCACCCTAGCATTCACAGCTACACCTCATACCATGCTTTACAGCTGCAAAACATGGAACAAACTACAAAAGGAGGGTGAGTATCAATATTTGTCAAAGATACCCACACCCCAGGTTGGTGGCACAGCATGAAGCATCAGAGACTACCCATGTGTAGCCAACAGTGGATAAAACTACCTTCCAGTTCATAGCCTGCTACAGACCACCCTCCTAAACTCAGGAACCACACTTGGCCAACTGGAGAACACATAAAAATATGAAGATCTCCCCAAACACCATTATATTGGGTGGCTTCAACTACCCAAACATACACTGGGAGCATTACCCTAGCTCCAACACCCTAGGCCAAAGGTTCCCAGAATGTATAAACCAAAATGCTATGGAACAACTTGCTACCACTCCCACAAGAGGGGAAAACATACTGGACCTGATCATCACCAACATGGGGACTCTATGGCCAGGACCAGAAGTGTATTCCTCACTGGTACAATCACACCAGATAGTAATCTCACTGGATATTCAAATCCCCACCCCAGCCCATGGCCAGAAAACCACAGTGAAAAATGTTCACTAAAGCATATGTCACACACCTCAAAACTGAAGTGGAATCCTTCACAGCCCCTGTGTCTGTGGAAAATACGGCCCAGACCTCATAACCCTTTATAAACACATTCTATGAACACCGTCAGGAATGCATGGATCATGCAATCCCAAATAAAACCAAGACCCAATCCTCCAAAGGCAGGCATCCTGTTTGGTGGACCCCAGCCATAAACAAACCATACAATACAAGGAGGAAGCTACTATATGATAGATCCAAATCACAAAAAGGGAAGCCATCTCTGACCAGTATTATTGAAAAACAACGTCCACACATAAAATTGTCTAAGGCCATCTGTGAGATAAAAATCGTACAGGACACCAAGGATAATCACAAGGCATTCTTTACTTATTGTAGGAACCTGTGTGGGAATCCCCAGGTATGTTTAGAATTAGTCCAAAATGACAAACAATACAACAAACCCACAGACATTGCCAACATCCAAGCTGACAGGTTCAGTGCAAACTTCTCCCCCCTCCCCACCAAAAGGGCAAATATCTATCCCAGCAGAGTGCTGGCCCCCTGACATCGCAGATGCGCAGGTAACAGCCAGCCTCTCCAAAGCAAAACACACAGCATCAATGGGACCAGACGGTGTCCTGGGCTGTGTCCAACATGAACCCCAAGCAGAATTGAACACACACATAAAACCACTGTTCAATGTCAGCCTTAACACACGATATGTACCCAAAGAGTAATGTACAGCAACAGTGGACCCTCTCCACAAAGGTGGTGCCTCAATGGATACTGCAAACAATCACCCCAGAAGCCTGACTAGGTTGGTCTGCAAAGCTATGGAAAGGATCATCATGGACCTCAGAAATAAACATATTGGGGACACACAGACACTGGATCCTACCCATTTTGGCTTTGTTAAGGGCAGATTCTGCCTCTTAAACCTGGTTGAATCATTTGAAACAGTCACCAAGGCCATTGACGAGGGGATGGTGGTCCACACAGCATACCTGGACCTTGCAAAAGCCTTCCATACAGTACCCCACTTGGTCATCATAGATAAGATCACCAGTTTGTTTCAATAGAAACCCCTATGTCAGTAGATGTGTTGCAAACTGGCTCAAGGACAGAACCCACATGGTCTGAAATGCTGGAGCCATGTCAGACCACAAACCAGCTACAAGTGGCATCCCACAAGGCTCAGTCCTGAGACCTCCCTTGTTTGGTATATATTTCTCAGAGGTACAGGCCAACACAGAAGGACAGTTGGTGAACAAGTTTGTAGATGACTGTAAACTGGGCACCATAATCGACCCTCCAGCTGACACAAGCATCCTACAAAAGAGCCTCATAGAAACAGACAACTGGTGCCAGAGCCATGTCCTCAAGCTAAACACAAAACAGTGTATAGTCCTCCCCTGTGTCAGAAACTAAGTGCCCACAAATTACTACATATGTGGTAACCCATTAAGTATGGAAGAAGTGATAAGGGACCTGGGGACCCAAGTCAATAGCAATCTAATATAGCCCACCTAATCATGAAGGTAATCACATGTACATCAGTGGAGGTCATTGTGCCTCTTAACTCATCCCTCATCAGGCCCATAATTGAGTACAATGCCCCTTGTGGGATGTACCTTTTCAGACACCTGCAGCAGCTGGAAAGACCACAAAAGTACCTCACCAGGAGGATCAAAGGGCTCAAACACGTCAGTCACTTCCCAGTTAAAGAAACTGCAGCTCCACTCAGTGGCATACTGCCTGCCCAGAGGCAAACTGTGCCAGATGTATAAAGCCATGTCCAACCTGGAATCAATGGACATGCTGCACCTTGGAAAATCAGAATCCCATCAAGCTATGTGCTCAAGAGACCTGAACCTCAGGACTGAAATAAATAGGACATGCTGGAGTGACAGATCCATAACCCAGAGGCTCCCCCCACTCTTGAGTAAACTCCCATTCCAGGTTAGTCAGAGTCCCTCATTGACTCTCTTCAAGAGGAATCCTGATGGGTGGATGGGAGATTGTAGGTTTACCCTGGGTATCACTTCTATGTCACTGTTAGCCAGAGGCACAGTATACTAACCATGACAAATGTAATGGCAAACTCCACTTACAATGTGTGTTGAAAGCCAAACACACTCTGGCTAGGATTATAAATGCCCTAGGGCAGATAGCCTAGTATGAACCTATGAACAGAATCACACACACCAAGTAGTACAACTGTGGTCACTGTGGAGTAATGTTTGCCAATGTCCACCCAAGTTGGGGAATACACAGCAATGTTGGACAAGCCTAGTTTAAGTATGCCATAGCTGAACAAAATGCAACATGCTCATAGTTGCCCAACTGGCCCTTAACTAGTCTGGTCTTCTCAGTATGAGCATTTACAGCAGTGATGTGACTCAAACCCATGATACTGTGCACCATAATGAAAGTACTGAACCACTACACCATGAGCAGTATTCAGCCAGTATGAGAGAATGTTGCCAAGTCTTTGCAAACTATCCCATGGAAACCCTGCAAGCACAGCATAATCCCTGTTAAGTTATGACACAAAGGAGTCTGGCAGTAAGAACACAACATGACTTCCAACACACACAGTATTAATGTCAATATTGGTCATGTTCATACACAACCACAAATGTAGTGGACTTCAGATCACAACATATGGAAAGGTCACACTGGGCATGCTCACACACTTGGATAAATGAGACACATGTCAGGCAACAAACCATGGAAAGCCTGAACTGGGCATGCTCACACACTTAGGCCATGTCTGAGTATACCAGTCAGTCACACATATCTGGCAGTTGCATGTGTTAAGCCAGGAACCTCCCACAATCCAGCAATCCACCCTGTGCACACAGTTAAATGACAACAGACACATATATTAATATACCGGAACCCTGTCATGATCAAACATGTTACGCAGATACACACGTTGTTCACAGAAACTGTGAAAGCTACGGCAATAAAGGCCTGCAAACAGTAGCAGCAACAAATATTGTGCATCCCAAACATAAACATAGGTGCAGAGGTGAATACTAGGCTGTCTGCCCTGGGGAATTCATAAGCCTAGGCAGAGTGTATTTGGCATCTGCCTCCCCAGTAGAGTAGCCTACTGTGCCTCTGTAAAGTGGGTCACAGAAGGCACCCTTTAAGGCTACTTTGCTGTGCCTCTGTCAAGCAGGGACACAGTGGAGATCCCAGGGGTGAATATGCAATTTCCCATCCATGCGGCTGTATTTTGCTGGAAGAGGGTTGGTGAGTGCCTACGTCTAACTTTAATTGGGATTCAATTCCAGAGTGAGGGGAGCCTGTGAGTAATGAATCTGTCCCTGCAGCATGTCCTATTTATGTTTGTGCTGAGGTTTACGTCCCTGGAGTGTGTAGCTGTAAGGGTCTTGGATGTTATGAGGTGGAGCATGTCCATAACTTCTGGGTTTGAAATGGCTGTGTACGTCAGGCATAGATTACCTCTGAGTCAGCGTTAAGCAACTGAGTAGAGCTGGAGATCCTTTAGCTGAGCTGTATAGGACATCTGTGTGTAGCCCATGATTCTCTTTGGGAGGTACTGTTGTGTTCACTGTAGTTGCCACAGGTGCTGGGTAAGGTACACCCCAAAAGGGGCATTGTAGTCAAACATGGTCCTGTTGAGTGAGTAGTAGAGGTCCAGAATGACCTCACATGATCTACATGCAAACACCCATGTGAGAAGGAGGGCTATACAAAGTTCTTAGCAATGACTCACTGTCAATGTGATTAGCAAAGGAGAGGTTATGATCTATCTGGGTCTGTGGGATATTGCTCTGTTATGTAGTAGCTTCCTCCTTCTGTTGTACAGATTATATATGGCTGGGGTCAACCAGACAGGTCTCCTGTTTTGGAGGAGTCATGGTTTTATGTGGGATAGCATGATCAATGCATACCTGCAGCTGCTCATACAATGCGTTTGTAAAGAATTCTGCAGATTGGTCTGTATTAACCTCCAGCACGGGACCTCTGAAGTATTCCACCCCAGTCTTCACAAGTGCAAATTCTGCCTTCGAGAAATTCTTTACAGTGCTTTCCTTGGCTGGGTGTGGGGACGGGATATGGATGTCCAGGGAAAGTTGAACATGGTCTGGTCTTAACAATGACAGTTCTACCTCTGGTGTGGAACATAGAGTCCCCATGTTGGTGATGATCAGGTCCAATATGTATTCCCCCTGGTGGGTGTGGTGACTAGTTGTGCCATAGCACATGGATTCACAAATTGTAGTGGCTGTAGGGTGATGTTGAGGGCTTGAGTAGTATCCCCAGTCAATATTTGTGTACCTGAAGTCAACCACTATAATGGTGTGTGTGAAGACCTTCATATCCGACACTGTACCCAGGAAAGCCAAGTGTGGTTACTGGGTATGGGTGGGTGGTCTGAACTACACACCAAACCAAAAGGCAGTTTTGCACAATGGTAGGTGTATATGTATGGCCTGTCATGCTTAGTGCAGTGGGACCAACCCAGAGGTGTTTGTATCTGTGATGTATATGGATACACCCCCTACTTGTGTTCTGTGTCACAAGTCCTGTGGTCACGAAGCATGGTATAGAACATAACCTGGCAGTGCCAGTGTGCATATGTGACCCTGAACTAGGTTTCTGCGAATGCACAGATATTGTTAACCCCCATACTGAGGGATAGTTAAAGATGTACATTCTTCTTTGGAAACACTGATGATGTCAGTACCCTATATATACAGCAGGAGAAGGGAAATCATCCAGTAATGCGAATAGCCCGCTGTGCTAATGCGTCTGTCTCAAGTATCATAACATAGTTAGGTAGGGGTTTGAATCTTGCAAACGCTGTGTGTGTTTGTGGGGGGGGGGGCAGCCTGCAGGGGTGTATGTCTGCAATTCTTTGTGAAAGGAATTGCCATTTTGGAGACTGGGATAACACACTAAAAGATGTACATTCTTCTTTGGAAACACTGATGATGTCAGCACCCTATAAATACAGCAGGAGAAGGGAAATCATCCAGTAATGTGAATAGCGTGCTGTGGTAATGCATCTCTCTCAAGTGCCATAACCTAGTTAGGTAGGGGTTTGAATCCTACAAATGCAATGTGTGCATTTGTCACACAGTTTGTGAATGTGTTGTGTGTTTTTCTTTCATTATTGTATGACATATTATCATAACAGTAATTGCCATGCACACATCAGGTATGTGTTTGCCACATACAGATATGTACCTGTGACCTATAATAGTTCCTGTGTGAAGCCTGCCCCATATGAATACAGTTGTTACCTTTGCCGCCATGTGCCACAGCTTACCAGACCTTAGGCCATACATGTATGTTGGTGACAATGCAAGCTACTGCAGTGATCTGTGTCCTAGGCCAACTATGTGACACACACCCATGAAAGCTTTGCTAGATTAATGTGGGTGACGGTTCATGTCTGCAGTATATGTCAGACATGTTAAAACACAGCAAAGTCTGTGAGTGATGGCCATCCAGTGTAGGTGTATGGCAACTGTTGCTAATATGCATACAGACACCTTCTTGCTTAGGTGATACACAGAGGGACTTCAGAATACCTTTAGAAATGTGAATATCACAGGATAGACAAGATAACACCTGTCCACATGTACACACCATTACCTGTTCTACATGATGGGTGCTACCACCTACATGGTACTGTTGGAATACTATGTTAACTACATGCCGATGACAATGCCACAGTAGTGTTACAGCAATATACCATGGCTTGGACAACAGGTATCTGTCTGTATGATACCCTTGTGGTGGTTAGGTGTGTCATGTGTAGAATGCATTGTAGGCCACTGTATGTATTTGCAGTCATGGATGGAAATATCCATAGTGTGTTGGCATGTACATGAGACTGCTATATGCCAAAGGGTATTGTTCCCAGGGATGTGTGGGGCTCAGTAACAATGGCTACTGCTATAGTGTAGTACTGCAGGGATATCACTAACACCAGGTTCCTACGTCTGTGTATCAATTGAGGAGACACCATGTAATGACCACTGAATGTCAGACTATGTAAGCTGTGTATACTACCAGAATGCAGACCATTGACATGTGGAAACTGTATCACCCACAGCATACTGTCAAACCATGTCATGTTCCATGCTGACCATGTTCACAAATGTACACCTGCAAATCGGTGATGCAAACATCATACATGTACTGTCCACACCCCAACACATGCAGACACAGGTACACACAACAGCCATGTGGCACATGTGCAGACAGTACACTTTGGGAATTAACACTGGTGTATACAAAACTGCAATGACAAACATAGTTAATGCATCATGCATGCTCGAATCTATCCACAACAATATCATTACCCTGTACTGTTAACAACATGATAATAATACTACAGTGCTGTGTAGTCACCCTGTGCATCAGTACCATGCTATCCTGTTCTAGCATCAGTGTTACAGATGGCAGGAGGTGGCACAGTTTCATCATATGCACAGGGTGTGTACTTGGTTTGCCAGAGTCTGCCATTGACACATCCAATCGACATGTGTGTGTGTGTGAGTGTGTGTGTGTGTGTGTGTGTGTGTGTGTGTGTGTGTGTGTGTGTGTGTGTGTGTGTGTGTTAGTGAGGGTCAACAGTACAAGATGTGGCAATGTTGCTGTGATGTGTGTGTGTATGTGTTAGCCCTAGGTGTTAGCATTATGTGTGTGTGTATGCATGCACACAGTTCCACCATGTGGCTGCCATATACAGGTGTTTGTGGACAGCCACAGACTGTACCTGCCAGGTCATACAGGTCACTGTCTCTGGCCACGGACATGGTACCTGTGCCTGGCAGGGGTGCTACGGACAGTATCAGGTACTAAGCCAGACTGGGTACTGTCATCAGAAGCAGTGGGTTGTTGACTGGACACATGTCCCTGCTGGGACTGTCCAGAGCCATGTGCACATAGTCTTCTAGGACGGCCTACTGACAGCACAGACCCAGCATTGCTGGGGCTGATACTGGCACTATGGGAGCGGCTGCGGGTTTGTTGTCGTCTGCGACGACTGGCAGCTGATAATGTTGCTGGCAGATGTCCACGTTGACGCCTCAACCGCCCTGCACTGTCCTGGCTCCTGGACATGTAGTTGTGGAACAGATCTAATGTGTCCCCCCCAACGTCTATCAATGACCTCGCTGATGTTACGGATGGCAGACGCAACATCACGCATAGTGTCATTCATAGCGGTGCAATGTGCTCTAAGCTCCCTCAGACCCTGTCTGGTGTACCGTTCCATATGTGCCTGTGCCTGCATTACAGCCCAGAACATAGCTGAGGTTGATAGACCTCTGTGGGCATGTCTGACAGGGGCAGTACGACCACGGATGCTCCCATGAGAACCCCTGGACATCTGCCTGTGTGGTACCATGTCAGGAATCTAGCCATGGCTGCTGTGAGGGGATGCATGTGCCAATGATACCACACTACCCTGGTCAATGCCCACTGTATGCTGTCCCTCAGCTAAGGACATTGGTGACAATGGATGTATCGGCAGGATGACTGTGCGCATTGATGGGGTTGACTGCTGTGTACTGTCAATTGGATGACCAACGACAGACCCTGTCACACCTCCCTGTGCCATTACACATGTATCATCATTAGCACTATCCCCAGCAGTGGCTTCAGGTTCCCTGCTGCACTCCACCAGAGCAACATCAGAACCTGTGAGAGGAAGATAGGAAACACGGTTTACAAATGTGTACACGGTATTAGCACACATGCACACTGGCACACATGCACACAGGCGCACATGCACACATGCACACAGGCACACATGCACACAGGCGCAAATGCACACATGCACACTGGCGCACATGCACAAATGCACACAGGCACACATGCACACATGCACACAGACGCACATGCACACATGCACACAGGCGCACATGCACACATGCACACAGGCACACATGCACACATTCACACATGCACACTGGTGCACATGCACACATGCACACAGGCGCACATGCACGCAGGTGCACATGCACACATGCACACAGGCGCACATGCACACATACACACAGGTGCATATGCACACAGGCGCACATGCACACATGCACACAGGCACACAGGCACACATGCACACATGCACACAGGCGCACATGCACACAGGCGCACATGCACACAGGTGCACATGCACACAGGCACACATGCACACATGCACACAGGCACGCATACACACAGGTGCACATGCACACATGCACACAGGCGCACATGCACACATGCACACAGGCGCACATGCACACAGGCACACATGCACACAGGTGCACATGCACTCATGCACACAGGCACACATGCGCACATGCACACAGGTGCACATGCACACATGCACACATGCACACAGGCGCACATGCACACAGGCGCACATGCACACATGCACACAGGTGCACACACACACACACACACACACACACACACACACACACACACACAAAGCACATGATGGTGCTACACAATAACAGCTATGTGTACTTTTGTGGTCAGTGGAACTGGATGTAGTGTAGTAACATGAGCCATAATCAACATGCTTCTTGTGGTCTGTCAACAATAATAATGTGTGCCAGAATGGCAGCTAGCATGCTGTACCTGAAGTGCAGTAACATGACTACTTCCACAATTACACAGCCACTTGTTACATGGGTGGGTAAGGTGGCCAATAGTGAGCATTGCCTAACATGAATGTATTATTTGTTCCAGACTGTTGCACAAAGACATGATAGGCCTCTACCCCTCAGGTATATTATGTGTGCTGCATAGATAAGTGGGATGCTGAAGGCTGGCCATACAGCAGATGTCATAATTGGATATGTGTAGCAAGCTAAGGTGTAGTGTGTATGCCAAACATGTGTGTGTTGTGTACATGTGTATCTGGTGTGCCTATACAATGTCCAGTACTGTGTTGCCACACGTGTGTCATGCTCTGTGTATTGCATGTGAGTGAGGCAGCTACTGAGAATAATGAGATATGCATAGTCTCACAGCAAACATGCAGCATGCATTATGTGTAGGTGTGTTACATGTGCACACATTACACCTCCATATGACATGCACATGTCATTAGCAATAGTATTGTTATTACACACTCACCAGCATGGATTGGCTGCCTTGCTGTCACTCCAGAGGGACCTGCAAACATATGAGAGTGATTGCCATTGGCCACAACTGTGCCTTTGATACTGTGAGTATGATAAAGTACAGTAGTACAGCAGGTGGCTTTCACAGGTGTACAGATTATGCTCAGAATATCAATCTTGCAAAAGACTGGGCAGGTTAACAGCTACACAAACAGTACACATCTCACACATGCATAGACTACCAGTACAGAGAACAGTCAACTACGGATATGGGATGTTACCTGCACACTCCATTTCAACATGCTGGGTGGCTCCGGCCTCCATGATGACACATGTTTGTGGATGTTCTTGTTGTTGGCCTGGAGCCACAACACTTAGAAGGTGCTCCTCCACACTGGTGGGGGGGTGGATAGGTACCGCACCACCTGTGGCAAGCTGTTGTCTGTGGATATCAGATGCACGCTGCCGGACATGTCTAATTAAATCACTGCAGTGATGGCGTACCTGCTCATATGTCTGGTTATGCATGCCTATGTCATTTACCCAACGGACAATTTCTTGCCACAGTGCAGCCCTCTCATTCTGGTTCTGGCTGGTCCTGGAAAACAGCACAGAGTAGTCATGCACCAGGCTCTGGTGGATCTCCTGATCCTCTGCTGCTGTATACAGTGGGTTTCTCTGATGTACCATCACCCTGGAAGGAAGGAAAAGAAAAATATGTGAGCAAGTCATGTGGCACACTTAATATTCAAATGTACTGATATCACTTCACTGCCATATATAGCATATGTCTGTCTATCAGGGGATACACATGTTCGATACCACATATCAGTGCTCAGCCCACAACTGTCTGACAGAGCCTGCCACACTCCATACAACAAACTAGTATACACCAGTACTCGGCACACTGTTTGGGATACAATGCACAGCCTCACACTGGGGTATGTATCAAGCTAATGGATGAAGAATATTGTCATCCCATGCAATGAATGCAATACACATGTACAGTTTCAATGGTAATCCACCCTAGTCTTTGATGCCATACCCCTACTTGACATACGTGCACAGTTGTTACTAAAGCCAGCATACTGCTGTCACAGAGTATACATGCTGCCAGGTACGCACACATACCCTGTAGCATACATGTGATTGCGGCCATGGTACAGGCATCATTACACACACATTACACATACATACAACACACAAATGTATGACGAAACAGATGAGCATTAACTGTGTACCTTATAGTACTGTGTGCCCCTACTTATAGATACCTATGCATGAGGTATGTAATCTGTGCAGACTACAGGTAACACACCAAACAGTGTTACCACAGAATGTGAACATACACCATACTGTAGTGTTTATGCCTTCAGCATCAGGTAGTACAACAGTTCATATGTGAGCTGGATTCAACAGCAGTACCACTTACTAAGCATTCATGTATTGCTTCTGCCTATGATGGGACACCTCAGTCGTACACAGAGAACTACGGCACAACATATGCCAATCTACTATGTTTGCATCCCAATAACTGACACATCTTTCTCTGGCCTCACACCAAGGACACCAACTACCATGACAGACACAAACTCACGCTAAGCTATCACACCTTTACAGACCTTGCACACAGTCAGTGTCATACTAATTCAATGTCACATAGCTGGTATTGCACTGAGTACATGTGTGTGTGCATTGTGTCATAGGTAGGTACTATGCTATTGGCCCTGGGCCTAGGGCAGCCTAGCCATATGCTACCCTGCCCTTTGGTACACATGTACTGTGATTTTACTTGCTCCTGTGAAATGGTTACACACAGGTGACTCAAAGGGCATATTAACTATCTCCATGACATTCATCAGGGGTATGTATGACATCTACTAATGAGGAGCCTTGTTTGTTAATGCTGGGTGGTTTAGTCCAGGGTATGGCATATTTGTGTACAGAAACCTGTACCTCCAGCATGTGCTGTTTAGTGCGGTGACAGGGATTAGGGCCCTAGGTCATGTAGGCTTGATGGATTGTGAAGTGTTGCCATGATGGTTGGCCAACTGGTATGGGTGTGACATACCTCTGTATGTCCAGCACTGGTAACCTCTGTGTAGACAGTATGCAAGGCACTCTAGCTGTGGTTTTGTGAGTCAGTCTGCATAGGGAATGTGTTTGTGGCCATGTCTGTGGCCTTTCCATTTGCTGTAGTTCTCATGGGAGTTACATACTACATAGGACATTGTGAGGTGTACAGGGGTACACTGACTTACATTTCCCTAACTGACACACCTTTTGTGATGACACATACCATGTACAGGGTTTACAAGACTAGTGTGCGACTGCGGATATCAAAGGGGAGGTTATTGTACACCTGTGTCCCATGTTCCCTTCTGACACCTCCAGTGGTAGGCAGGCAACCACCTATGTGGTAGTAAGTGGGTAACATGTTTTGGAATGGGGTATGGTACTGCAGTATCAACACTGGTGTTTTGTCCATGCCTTGTTCACCAGGCACCTGTTGCAGTACATCTACCCCCATGTCCCCCTCTCTCGCTCTCTCTTTATATATATATATATATATATATATATATATATATATATATATATATATATATATATATATATATATATATATATATATATATATATATATATATATATATATACATATCCATATATATATATATATATATATATATATATATATGTAAATATATATACATATCTACATATATGTATATATATCTATATACACACCGCTATATATAACCATAGATATATATATATATATATATATATATATATATATATATATATATATATATATATACATATCTATAGACATTCATATCTATCTGTATACATGTATGTATCTAAATTTATATCTATATAAGTATTTGTCTATTATATCTATATGTATATACATATTCTCTATCTATCTATCCATATATCTCTATGTATCTATACAGACCTCTCTGTCTATGTACATATAGATATATAGATATATAGATACGTAGATATATATATATATATATATACATATAGATATATGGGTATATAGATATGTATATATCGATATATAGATATGTATATATATATATATATATATATATATATATATGTATATCGATATATAGATATATGTATATATATATATATATATATATATATATATATATATATATATATATATATATATATATGTACACACACTTCTTAACATCCATTGCTGTACATATACATGAACATGTAGGTACATGGACTGCCCACCTTTCATGGTGGGAATATCACTTCTGCAACAGTTGTGAGACATACCATTCTGTAATGATATTGCATACTGTTGTGCATAATGCATTATGCTGTCCTCAAGCCATATATCTGTAGCAGGTCTCACTGGCTCAGTCCCACAGAAGTTCACCACCACATGACATATACCTGCACTGCATGCTGTTTTCAATGCCACACACTACAACCTACATTGATATGTGCACATAGCAACCTTCAACTACATATGTATGTCCAGCCTTCACTAACAGTTGCAGTATGTCCCTTGCCCTATGCACATCTTCATATACATATAGATACAGACTGCTAACACATATGGACGGTTCACAGTATGTAGATTATTAGATTATGTAGTTTACATTACCTTTGTCTGTGGTGGCTGGCTGGCTGCCTGGGTGGATGGCTGGCTGGCTGCCTGGGTGGATGGCTGGCTGGCTGCCTGGCTCCCTGGATGGCTGGCTGGCTGCCTGGGTGGATGGCTGGCTGGCTGCCTGGGTGGATGGCTGGCTGGCTGGCTGGCTGCCTGGGTGGATGGCTGGCTTGGTTTTTCTTTTTTTTTTTATTTTGGTCTGTCTCTCTGTCTGTCTGTCTGTCTCTCTCTCTCTCTCTGTCTCTCTCCCCCCAGTTGCTGCAATGATATTATTGCATGTGTGAACTGGCAGTACAGACTGCTTTTGTAGGTATCTGCACATGTGCATGTGATGGCCTCTGCGCCAATTGGTGGCCAGCATTTACTAATTGCATGCCGCCTGCTGTGTGGTAATTGCAGTTCTCACTGTGATTTCAGGACACTGCTATAAAATGTTAGGTTAGGTAGGTGTAGGCCTTTCAGTTTTGCAAGGTGGGGACCATCACAGTTTGCTGTGGACACTGTTGTGTCAGTCAGAAGGTTGGTATGTCTCTCATATCTAAGGCTGTGTTGTAGCCACTGAAATGCATGTTGTACTGAAACCTGACTGTTGCTTTTTCCATTTCACTCTTCTCAGTGCGTATGTTAGCTCACACCT
Organism: Protopterus annectens; assembly: GCF_019279795.1. NCBI lineage: Eukaryota > Metazoa > Chordata > Ceratodontiformes > Protopteridae > Protopterus > Protopterus annectens. The sequence goes on along the minus strand of NC_056750.1, from coordinate 321,906,232 downwards.
GCTAATGCTAACACTGTTTACATGGGAGTATGTACTTTCCTGTGGGAGTTGTGGATTAACTGGTATACAACAGTAGTTCTTGCAATGTGTTGCTATGGCTTCACTATTTTCCCTTTACATTCACTCCTTGAAGGCCTGATATTTGTCTTTACTGGAATGTGTTGCTATGGCTTTCCTATTTTCCATTTACATTCACTCCTTGTAATGCATGATATATTTCTTTCAGCAGTAAGTTCTTATATGTTTGCTGTGGCTTGGTGGCACTGCATGCAGTCTGGTGAGCCCAAGGTCTGGGGTTTGACACTTACAAGGGTATTTTATTTTCCTGCTGAGCAGTACTAGGGCCTTGTATTTTGTACTAACAATTATGAATATCAGGCACATGCAGGGCTTGTAAACTGCTATACTGTCATTACTTTGTTAGATGGCTACATCCTTTGATATTTCTGTGTTGTATCCCTACATGAGGGTGTGCTTGTGGGAATAATTATACAGCTATTCACAGAGTGTGTAACAGCAAACAGGCTGAAATGCCTGTGTATTTCTGACACTTGCAGGCCTCAGATACTCTCAGGTATATATTTGACCAGCCTCAGGGAATGGTACATATCAGTGGGATACACCCGTGATATATTTCAGATATTCTGCAGTTGTGACTGTGGGGTAGTTTGAGCATATGTATTACTACACCATTTCTGACATGCAAGTAGTGTCTACTTTAACTTATTGACAGTCACCATTATGTGGGATACCCCAACTTTCTACCTACTATTAGTACATTTCACAGGGAGTCAGTGGGGCACAGGCAACATTTTTTTTCAAATCAGGGACATCCCTGTAAATCAGTCACAGTTGGGAAGTCTGGCCTCATACCTACTCAAATATGGTGGTGTTTATCCTTCTATGATACTGTGTGGGGTTTGTAAGGTGCTACTGTAACATTATTACCTCCTAGCATGGCTGTTTCTCTTATCACACTAATGTAATGCAATTCCACAAGAATTGCCAGTAAGGATTCAGGGAACAAGCTTTGTGTAATGGCCTTCCTATATTCCCTTTACATTCACTCCTTGTATTTCATGATATATTTCTTTCAGCACCAAGTTCTTGTATATCTGCCATGGCTCAGTGGTAATTCATGCAGACTAGTGTTTCCAAGGTCCGGGGTTTGAGACTGACAAGGGTATTTTATTTTGCTGATAAGCAGACTACAGGCCTTGTCATACAGAGTGACTAAGGCACTTTTAAGCAGTTGTAAGCGGGTTTGCACTGGTTTGCGCGGTGCTTACACATGCGCACACTCACACAGTGAGTAGGGAAGGCCCATAGCTGCCCATTTCTTTATTAGCAACAGCTGTGCATATGTGTGAAATTTGGTGTGAAATTTGAAGCCTTCCACCCCTGAGAGAGGGGTGAGGACAACAAAATATGTTGTACTGCCAATTAGAATTATCAGTTTACATGTCCAGTGGACATGTGTGTGAATTGGGCAGCTATGTATGGGGCGTAATTTTTTTGTGGGAACAGATTGCCCTTTTTATTTTTTTTTTAGGTGAGAGTGGAATGTGAGGTACAGGAAGTAGGTATATTTGGGGAGGTAGGTTGGGGAGGTTAACAGACAAGACAAATAAGATGCATACAGGGGCAAAGTATGACACATGTGGGGGTAAACACAAATGACGGGGACGGATGTTTGGATATCGCAACCATGAGCCCACAGATGGCAACAGTGGAACTGAAATCCCCACCCATAGGCAGTTACCACTGTGCCTTCACAGCCCAGGCCGGGGCTGTGCTGGGGACTGGATAGGATGGGCAGGCACACCCATGAGTTGCGCCACCCTTGTCTCAAGCTGGCGTACGGGATCAGTCACAGAACGCCTGATCTCACTAAGCACCACAGAACGGACCGTATGGAGGGTGAGTGGAGGCTCTCCTCCAGCCACGCTTGCAGAGGAGGGACGAGCCCCATCCCCTGCAGCGCTTCCACCCGAAGGTGGCACAGGGCCACTGGAGGAGGAGGTCCCGGCCTGGGCACTGGTGCCAGGTGCACTCGCCAGCTGAGGTGGGAGAGGTGGGTCCGCTGGAATCCACCTTCCCTGTTGTCCTATGTTTAGCAGTATTTTATGGCATTTTGGGTTAGTAACAAACAACACCATTCATAATTAGTTGTAACAGCATGCATCAGTATTCCCATTAACCAAACACCCATGAATTCCGAACATTGAGCAGCAAGCATAACTCATGCATATTTAGAACAACAGTGCACATTCCAACAGCATGCAGGGTTGATTGGTGGCAACAGGCCATCAGGTTTGGATATGTGAACAGGGCACATGCATCAACGTACATGCAGATATGTATAAACCAACAGGACAAATGTCCATGGGCATTAATTGTGAATACACATACCCAGTTTGGTGTGGAATGGCATAATTTGTGAAAATAGGGTAGGGTGGAGAAATATTAACAACTTAAACTACCTATACATATACTGTACATTCCTAGTAGATGCAGATATATATCCCCTACATGTATTAGTACAGTTTCCTGTACATAACCTTAGGAATGTTGGTGATGGGGATGTTACTACTACATTAATATACATTCCATTTTTATTCATATATGTTCATATCTGGCTGTGTTCAGGTACACCATCCTGCTACATTTGATTTATATGGGTCTAGACAACTGTGGATGTTCAGCATTTCATACAACCATACTATTTCCATAATGCAAGGGTACAGCAACATATCCAATTTGTGGGACGGACACAGTCCATGTTCTGTATTTTATTTAACACATTGCACTCTTTGGTTGTGGCTGTCTCATTCATTTCATAATTTAGTGACTGCAGTATACCTTTATTCCAGACTTACTACAGCTTTCTTGGTGGCTTCAAACTGTCTTTCTCACACTCTCTCAATTATTTTATATTTATATTTCAGACTGGTACTTAATTCTAGGCTTTATTAACATTTATTACAGGTTTACAACAACCCTTTCCAGCTGACTCACTTATTTCATATGGCAGAATTTACAAGGATGTATTTGACACGTGTCTATCCTTTGTTGATTGATTACCACTCATTTTCTGGCTGCAGTAGTAATCTGATATTACAATACAGGTGGACACTTCTATTTGAGACTTGTTTAATCTTTATTACTGGATTGCATGACACTATTTTCCAGGCTGCATCACTTATCTAATCTTACAATGCTAGCAGAATCTTTCTTCTAGGCTTATTTGACCTTTATTAGTGGGTTACAACACTGAACTCTTTTGCAATCTGTCTCACTTATATTCTATGACAATACCAGCTAAATAATTACTAACCTGCCTAGTGGCGCAATCTCAGCAGCCTATCAGCATAGGCTCGCTGATTCGCAGAACGAACACCTGCAGCTGTAATATAAAGAAAGTAATATTGGAACATACGTCTCCATACTATAGGCTAGGATAGCATTTCTTACATACTTAATTGCATGGATACTTACTCAGTAGTGAGGCGTTGGGCATTTGGCGGGCCTCCTGGATCCAACGGTTCAGTTGGTCCTCCTTCCGTCACTTCAGGTCTGCATGGTGGTGACGGACCTGTTCACCAGTCCTTGGAATGCCTGTGGCACTGGTGAGATCATGTGCCAACCGGTTCCACGCCTCTGCCTTGTACGCACCCCAGTGAACCTGGCCCTGCATGAGTTGTGCTTCATGATCATGGACTAGGAGCCAAACCATATATTTTGACTCCTCAGCACCCCACCTTTGTGCTCTAAAGTGACTTCCCTCTCCTGCACCTGCCATCCTGACTGCAAATAGGTACCACAATCAGTTATGTTGTGAATTCCAGCCTATGGGGCTTATATATGCCGGTTTTCCCACACTTATCTGTGATTGGCCATTTTGGATATTTATCAGCTTGAAAAAACCTGCTTTGTCATGCTTCTATTTCCATTCATTCCTATATATATATGCAAATACTGCATTTCTCAGTACAACTGTCATGGCTTAGTGGTAAAGTACTTTGACTATGGCGGACAGTATCCCAGGTTCGACCCTGGGCATTGCTTTTTTTATTTTACTACTGTCTAGACAGGCTAGGAGGTGTGTCTGTGTAAAGGCGGCTTTGATACAGCTTGCCCAATGTTGCCCGACGGTAAGCTGGTTGGCGTGCTGCGCAGCTTTGCGCAAACGCTCATGCTGGGTAACGCATTATTTAGCTATGAGCACTCATATTACGTTGGGTGCAGTGCTGCTGAACTACAGGCACTCATTTTAAGCGTGGTAAAGCACTGCTCAACTCCGGGCACTCATATTATACCTGTTAAAGCGCTGCTCACCTGTGTGCACTCATATTAAGCTTGTTAAAGTGCTGCTCACCTATGGGCACTCATATTGTGCTTGTTAAATCGCTGCTCACCTACGGGCACCCATATTCAGCTTGCTGAAGCTTTGCTAAGCTATGGGCAATTATGATCCTTTTTTTATATTTTATTATGTCGGATTTCTTCAAAAATACATGGCCCATTTCATTACATTTTACTTAAATTATAGTTTTATATATATATATATATATATATAGATATGTGTCAGGGGATTGTTTCATAGCTTATTTAAATAAAAATGGACTATGATGTTGTGGGGGTTCGAACCGTGACTACCTCCTCTTTGACCAATGTCTCTACCGCTACGCTATTGCTACTTGGTGTAATTTGCATATTTAGATCTTATATGCTTTTCAATGTCTGCTAACTGTGGCTGAGCGGAGGGCATACCCGCACAAATGAGCGCAACTACGGGCAAACATTTTGGACATTATAAAAAAAAATTAAACCAATATTTTTACGTTTTACATTACAGTTGGGTTTATAGTCTGTGAGGGCATGTGGTGTTGTGTTCCTTGACATTTCCGCGGACTCGCTCGTGGGTGTTTACTTTCAGGACTCTGACTCTTCTGGGGGTGTGTCCCTTTGCAGAACTCGGCATTCAGACATGCCCCCTACTTTCCTACACGGACCGTGTTAGCCTAGGGTATGATTCAGCATGCCCTCATGAATATGCATGGCATGCTGATGTCATACAGTTAGACTGCAGCCTCCATGTAAGACATATTAACTCTTACATGGAGGTTTCATGAATCCGGCCCTTTGTCTTTTAAAATGATTGGAAGGTAATGAAACCCATGATTCAGGCTACAGCTCGATGACAGCAGAGAGTCTGATATTATGCTCACCATTTTTTTCTACATGAATTGTGACAACAAAGGATTCAGTATGCTTTTTTCTGTAAAATGAGTGCATTTAAAGGGAACTGCATATTTCTAAATAAGTGTTATCATTTACTGCCTGTTATATTGTTAGGTAATCCATCTGTGAGAAAAGCCATAGACCTGTGGCTTTAAGCAACTATGACTTAGCTTCCTTTATACTTTGTGGGAAAGCAATAGTTAAATCATTTTAAAAAAGTGACAGTATTCTGCAGATTGCAGAATTGTTAGACAAGGGCTGAATTCTGAATTACCTTTGCTGTTCTACTGCTACAAGCAGTAATGTTAAGTAATCCATACCTAATTTTATTACCGACAGTACAGTGAATATATATGCATACAGTTTTGTTGGGCACAAAATCATCATGTAAGTGTTGCATTTGCTGGTTGTTGTGTTTTGAGATATTTTAACAGTGTAATAGGCCATACTACAGATACTTTAAATGTCTATGACTGACTTTCATTATGTAAAAGTATTTTAAATAAAATCTGACTTTTGGTCTGAGTGATTGGAAGTGATATTTTAGTCCATAGAAATAAGTATCTGCATGCTTTTCTGTAATAAGTTAATAGTAGATAATCGGTCCTTTGACACACTGGCAAAGCATAAGTCTGAGCTGTTTATGTCCTGGGTTCAGGAATGAATGTGAGATGCAGGAAAATCAAATATGGGGTTAGGATGAAGCTGTCCCTGGTAAGGGAGGGTGTGGGACTATTCACTGTCTGTGAGTCCCTGATGGAGACAAGGTTCTTGCAGCCTGTTCAGGAAAGTGAGTGCATAATGTAAGAATGTATGCATTCTGCAAGATGGTGTCATTGCACATCGTGCCCTCTGTTAGTATTTGTCTACCAACACCCCATCTATAAGCACCTATATGAATCCTTACTCTCAATCATAGGACCTAGAAGCCATAAGAATCTGACCCCCTCCCCAACAAAGTCATGATGCCCATGCAGTGAATGGCTGTTTTCAGGATAATCCTGTAGTAAGCTGTGGAGCTACGTAGAGAGAACAGAGGGAGGCTGGGAAGGAAGCCTGAAGTCTATAGCTATTGATTAGGAGTTATTGCTAAGTGTTAACAAAAAATAAGTATTTAAACTAGAGTCCTATAGGTACCATTTGAGGGCATGAAAACAATGAAGGGTGGCTGCAGTGGGCAAAAAGAATGACACAGGACCTGTGTCAGTAGTAATAGGAAGCACCTGGAGATTGGAGAAGGATATGGTTCAGCAAGTCATACTGGTTAGCTTCTTGGAGGGGGATACATTCTGTGGTGTTCAAAAAAGCCTAAGGAGAAATCTGAAAGACAGAGGAGATAAGATGGCCAAGAGCAGACAAAAGTACTGACAGCAATGCTGGTCTGAGGAGAAGTAAGTGAGTGATGCAAGGATGAGAGAAGATAATGGAAGTCATGGGCCATAGATTGTAAAGGTGAAGGTGAAGGGGTACTGGGATTATGCCAATCTTTGAGTGATGAGATAGTGAAAGAGGAAATGGTGAGTTACTCAAGGTGGGAAGCAGGAATAATGTTATTAGATTGGCAACTATTTAATCAAGTTCTGAGACATCACAAAATGTCCAAAACATCTTTAGGCAAATCCCAGATGTAAGTCATTTGCATATCCCATGTGGAGAAAAAAGCCCATGTCCTCCAAAGTTATATATATCCTCTCTGAAGTCACACAACAATGGGGAAAAAGAAAACTCCAGTCAGTTTAAGTTGTTTCTGCTATTTTATTTGATGGATCAGCACTCACTTAAATGGTTGTTTCTCCATTGACTTGCTCTTGGGGAAAAAAATCACTCAAGGAGCATGCATCAAAGGGAAGAAAAAGCCGACAGTACAAAAAAGCACAGGTGAGATGACACCTGTTATGTCTGTGAACCTAGAGATGACATAGAAATCTGCAGCACACTATATGTAGTTTAGAAGGACAGAGGCAAACATGGACTGAACATGTAATGGGAATCTGTGACTTGCCTGCTAAGGGTAACAAGCATATGGATTTTGCATTCATAGAGTTAAATAAAAACTAAACAGTAGGGGAGCCTCAACAGTGAGAGACTACTTTATCCGATGATCATCTTTCCAGCACACAGAAGTATATCTAATGACAAAATTATTTTCAAATCAACTAACAGATCTGTTAAGAATTTTTTTACTAGTTTTAGCTGTTCTCTGGTATCAAAAACATGATCACCCCCCCCCCTTTATCATCTACTCATTCAACAAAACCAAAATTGAACCTGTCAAACACACTAAACTCCTTGGGGTCACAATAGATAACTGCCTTAAATTTCATAAGTACTTAGCACTATCCATCAAAAAGGTTCACATCAAACTTGGCTCACTTTACAGAGCCAAGCCATACATCACCAACACTACCAGCCATTCCATAGCAAGGACACATCTACTCTCCACCCTTCTATATGCCTCTCCCATTTTCACAAATGTCAGAAAATCTGACAAACAAATTTGAGGCCTTTTACAATAAAATAGCCAGATTTGCTACCATCCTTATAGATCACATCATTGTTCTCCTCTTCACGAACTAAAATGGATCAAACTACCCAGTCTACTATTCCTGAACCAATTAACTATTTGTTTTTAATTTTTTCTAACTGGAGCCTTACATATGACCTTATGTTAGTTAGCAGCCATCTCTGTATCTCTGTATTACTAACTTTTTTGTAGTGGAGTTTTTCCTCCCTGGGTCTCCACTGAAAATGGGATTCTGTCCCAGTCTGACATTCCCAGTAAACAAATGTAAAATAAATAAATAAATAGTTTGGATTCCCTAGACTACAATAGAACCACTTATAGGTCAGTGGGTCACAGCTGCATAATTTGGTCCACACAAAACTTTCAAAACCTTCCTTTCTTGTTTTTAATTTGTAATTCATCCTTGACCAATAGCCAATTTATACTCTAACCAGTTACAACCACCAATGCATTTCTAGAGGAGAACAGACTCCTAATACCATACTGAGTCTTCTCTTATGCTGCAACTGTAAAAGGGTGCTTTGTCCTCCAATCTCATCTTAGAAAAATTGTAAATATAGGCTTCTGGATGACTTTTCAGCAGATCAGTTTGAGGGATTGATGGGCAGGGTTGTCAACAATTAGAAAGCATTATATTGAGAATTGTGATGAAATTAATGGATAGGCATGTTCGTAAAGACATCTTTGATAATTTAAAATGCTGCACAATTTCAAAGTTAAAATTTTCCTCACCTTTATTCTTAGGTCCGTAAAGAGAAAGTGTTACAGTAGCCACTTTTATGAGCGAATTTCTTCAGTGTCCTGCAGCTTATCAGGTTTGTGGTCATGCACTTGTCCAGTGGTGCGTCTACATTCCTTGTTTATAACTGATGATAAAAACAGTACTGCTTTGGTGTTAGGAAAACTTTGAAGATGATTTTATAGGCAGATATTATATGGTAGACTAAATGTCTTAATTCAGATGCAATCACAGTTGTTGATAGGGCCAAAATGACATAGAATAAAACAGAATGAATAAAATAGTAATTCTTCACAAATGAAAATAGCAGAAAACAATGTTCTTTCTTTCACAAATATTGACTGTGATCCAGGGCTGGCCTTAGAGGAAATTGAGCTGAAGGAAAAGGACTCCTTAATGTCCAGCTGGATCCAACTGCATCATACCAACACCCGCACAACACTGCCGGTGCTACCCTCTCATCATCACTGTAGCATGTCACTTATACAAAGCAGTGTGGCTGAGCACAGGAATGCAAACATATATATTTGCATTTATGCATATATAAAGAAAACATCATAAACGTTCTATAATATATACATGTGTTTGTAAATGTAAGTGTTATAACAGTATGTATATGAACACATTGTGGCATAATAACTACTGAGGTAGGAAAACAGAGCACTGACAGCAGAAGAGGGTGTGTCAGAGTCTGAAGCAGACAGCAAAGCATCTCTTCTACTCATTCAGAAAGTATACTTCCTGACCTTTGGGTTGAAAGAAGATCTGAGACAACATTTCCAGGGAGCTGTGTGTTAAGGCAGTCTGGAGGACATCCCTGAAATTAGAAGTTTGGAAGGTATCCCTGAAACTTGAGAAGAAAAGTTGTTATCCCGCAAAAAGAAAGCAAGGTAAGTTACCCTGCCTATGTGATAGAAGCTGTTGGGTAAAGCTTGGCAAAAAGAACAATTGATACTTTCAAATAATACTTGATTTCTAGCATACTTTGGAAGAAATACTAAGGTTGTACACTGACCACAGACCACAGAACTTTGAAAGAACCTGTGTGTGAGCCTGGATATCATATGAGCACTTGTTAAAATAGACTTCATGACTGTGTTTCTTGTTCCATTACTCTATTTTGTCAGAAAAAAAATGTTTTTCTTCATTTTTCCTATAAATAAATCTTAACTTGTGAAAGATTGTTTCAAGAGACTTACAATTACTGAGAATGCAGCTGAATACTAAGCTGGTGGAGAATTTGGGAAGAAAAGAAATATTATAACAGTGACTTACCCTGCCTGAGTTTTTCTTTTTTTTGCACATCCCAAAAAGTGCCTGATTGAAATGTTGAAATGTTAACTACTGATTGACTACTGAACAGGAGAAAGCCTCCAGAGTAAGTTTTACCTCTTAAAGTAATAGGAATCCCTCGGTGAACTACATCAAAAACTTTCTGTGTGCTGTATTTATAAGTCTGGGGTACTGTAAAACCCTTGTCCCCAAATGGAATTTACTATGGATTTACTGTGGTGATAGGCATCTTCATGGCAAGGTTGCTTTGAGGAACTACAACCCCTTGTGTCCATATAGGGATTTGCTCTGGAGAAGAATCATTGTGATGGTGAGAAGGTTGGCTATAAAGAAATTGGAGCTGGGTGTTTTAGTATCATGAACTTTTTCTTGCAAAGCCAAAGACGTTTGTGTACTAAACTATTAACTGTTATATTCTCTTCAAAATGGAATTCTGTTGTCTTGGCTTTACTACAGCTTTTAAGAAAAAATGTTTGACTACTGACTGACACCTGCTCAACCTCTGACAGATATCAGAACTGACCAGCACCTGCTCAACCTCTGAGAGATATCAGAACTGACCAGCAACTGTTCAACCTCTGACAGATATCAGAACTGACAGCACCTGCTCAACCTCTGACAGATATCAGAACTGACCAGCACCTGCTCAACCTCTGACAGATATCAGAACTGACCCTACCTGCTCAACCTTTGACAGATATCAGATCTGACCAGCACCCACTCAACCTCTGACAGATATCAGAACTGACCAACACCTGCTCAACCTCTGACAGATATCAGAACTGACCAGCACCTGCTCAACCTCTGACATATATCAGAACTGACCAGCACCTGCTCAACCTCTAATAGATATCAGAACTGACTGACACCTGCTCATCCTCTGATAGATAAAAGAACTGACCAGCACCTGCTCAATCAAAACTGACCAGCACCTGCTCAACCTCTGACAGATATCAGAACTGACCAGCACCTGCTCAACCTCTGACAGATATCAGAACTGACCAGCACCTGTTGAACATTCAACAACAGATTTCCATGATGGAAAGCAGCCACTGATCTTGCTGGAACACAAAATACCAGTTGCCCTGTGAAGAAAATTGGGAAGGAATATGACATGAAGGCCTGTCTGTTGGTGTTCAAGAGATATGCATTTGGAAAAGACTAGCCTCAAACAGTGTGTGACAGAATATTGTTCTCTTATTTAAATGAGGACTCACTGAAGGCATACAAGAACCTGGAATATGTTGATGTACACATCTACCAGAAACTGAAACAAGAAATGTTGCCAAGAGCAGCATCCTTACTTGAGACACAGTCCTGTAAGTTTCACAGATGGAAATTAGGTATGGGCAGACCAGTAAAGTCCCAAATTATTTAGTTATTTATTTATTAATTATATTTGTTAACTGGGTGATGTCCAACTGGGCCAGGAGCCCGTTTTCAGCAGAGGCCCAGGGAGAAAAGCTCCAAAACATTAACAAATACTATCTATGCAAACAAAAATAATAATATACAAAACAAATACAAATTCAAATAAGTGTGTGCACAATATATACAGTTTAGCATTAACAGAGACACCAACACAGTTGCAAATAGATGTACAGTTAAGAGCAATGGTTCATATGGACCCATGTCCAACAGTACCACAGAAAGAAGATGTAAAATAAGCAATTCAACAACAAGATGATGGGAAAAAGTGGTAAAAAATGAAGCAGCCGGATAAGGACTAGAGTTAGGAGGAGCAGAATGGGTGATGTAGTTAAGGAGCTAATAGGCATTAGCCTGGTGTATGGCAGGAGCAAAGCCAGTGATTATCTAGGTAGTCCTTTATGAGTTGTTTGAACTCATGATGGTTAGGATTTTTTTGGGATGGGCTGAGGAAAAGTGTTTCAAAATTTGGCAATTCTGTAAGAATAGAGAAAGTCACCATGATAGTTGTGGTAGTAGATAACCATTAACATTAGTTTGTCAAAAGATCTGAGTGACCTAAGATTAATACTTGGTTGGACTAGGTTAAAAAGACCAGGGCAGTTACTAGGTGGCGGACTGTTTTGTGGACCATGGTAAGTTGACCAAGAAGTAGAAGGTTAGGGAGTTCTATCCAGTTGAGCTGGGAGAGAACTGGGCAGTGGTGAGTCCTGTGTGGGTAATTAGTGGCAAACTTGGCAATTTTGTTATAGCAAGATTCCAGGTTATTAATGTCAGTCTTTTGCAGGTTTGTGAATATATAGGATTCATAGAGGAGGGTAGAAAGCAGGTGTGACCAAGCAGTGGCCAGCCTGGCGCTTTGAGTAAGGTATGGTTTGGCCCTATAGAGGCTGCCAAGTTTGATGTGTACTTCTTTGATCATCAGAGAAATATGTTTATCAAATTTTAGATTATCGTGAATCGTGACACCTAGAAGTTTAGTCTGGTTAGTGGGTTCATTCTTGTTTCCATTTGTGGACAGGGTTGTGAGAGGAAAGTGGTATGATTTGGATTTTTTTTCAGTGAGGTATTATGTCCAGAAAAGAAGTTTGCATTTTTATTTGAAGTTCCTGGGATGGGGGGACTGAGCAGATAAGTGTAACGTCATCGGCTTACTGAACAATAGAGGCTGGTTGAGTTGTAGAGTTGAAGTTGTTTGTAAATATGCTAAAGAGGAGAGGACCAAATATGGAACCCTGGGGTACATCAACCAAGATGGGGAGTAGGGGGGAAAGACTGTTCTCCCATTTAGTAGCCTCCTGTTGATTGGAAAGATAGCTATGGAACCAGGACAGGGATGATGAACTGAGGCCATAAGATGAGAGTTTGTAGAGTATTAGTTGGTGGGAAACAGTGTCAGATGCTTTGGACATATCAAGAAAGATAGATGAGACAAGTTGGCCTTCATTTAACAGATGATGAATGGTATTAGTGAAAGTTATTAGGGCAGTGATGGTACTATGTTTAGGTCTAAAGCCGTGTTGAGAACTGGATAAAAGGTTGTGACTAAGGAAGTGTTTAAGGAGTTGACTGTGGATGCATTTTTCTAAGATTTTTGCAAGGGAGGAAAAAATGGCAATGGGGCGGAAGTTAGTAAGTTCTTTAGCGGGCCTGCCTTTGTAGAGGGGAATTATGTGTATAATTTTCCAGAGATGTGGGACGTGCTGTCCTGCAATAGAATGATTGATCAGAATAGATATTGGGGTAGGCAATAGAAGGGGCGGCAGTTTTTAGAAATTCATTAGGAAGTTGGTCAGCTGCAAGACAGCAGAGTTTAAGCTTGGTTAGGAGAGTTTATATTTAAGTAGTGTGAATGGAACTAAAAGAGAAGGGGTGGAATTATCTGGAGTAGGAGTGGGAAGAGTAAGTGGTTGATTAGGCTGGCTGCTCAGCAGGGAGGTGATAGTATTTATAAAGTGAGAGCTGATTTGAGTAGCAATAGGGACAGAGTTGTTTAAGGTGACTTGTGCAGAGGTAGTGGATTGACTGGGGCTAAGGAGATAGTTAATGCTTTGCCAGACTTTTTTGAGGTTATTTAGGTGTTTCTGTTGACAAGTTAGGAAGAAAATTTGCTTGTCTTTTTTTATTTTTTTTTAGCTAGATTCCTTAGTTGTTGATATGTTAAGAGGTTTACTTATGTTTGGTGGTATGGTATGCTGACCAGGCTCTATCTTGGCTTTTAAGTAGCAGTTTGGTGTCATTGGCTAGCCTTGTTAGGTGCTTGGCTTTTGAGAGTACTTTCCTAGTGGGAGCGAGGTTATTAAGAATTCTTAGGAAGGTATTGTTGAAATACTGAACAGCCAGGTCTAGATGGAGGCTATTAAATGGCATCCAGTCACATTGCTGAAGTAGTAAGTTAAAAGTAGAGGGGGAGACGTTTTTCTTGTTACGGATGTATTTGTAAGCAATGGTGCTTTGAGTATGTATATGTTTTCTGTATAGATAGGTTTGAGAATGGTCACTGAGGTAGTCTGGTAGGCAACTGCCTAGGTAAATTAGGTTGGGTTTATTACTCAATATCCAATCTAATGTTGACTGCTTTTTGGAGTGTTTATCTGTGCAAGTTGGACACTCCATGGTTGGGGTGAAATGTAATAGCTGTAGGAAGTTGATGGGGTTATTGGATGAGCAGGAGTGCCAATCAAGGATCAAATCACCAAGCACTATAGTTTCTTGGTTGAAATTGTCAGATGCCCAAGAAAGTAGACTTTCAATGGTGAAAAGGTTATCGCCTTGAGGGAGATAGGTTGCGATGATGATTATTGATTTGTTTGGGTTGATTTCAAGGTGAGTAGTTAGGATTTCAGAGTTGGGTAGATCAGGAGGAGCACAGTTTAGTTGTTCAACTTTGAGGGTGTCCTTAAACATAATGGCGAGTCTACCACCTCTTTTGCATAATCTGTCTAGTCTAATGATGCTATAACCAGTTGCGGTAATTTTTATTTATTTATTTATTTATTTTATATATTTTTTTATTTACATTTGTTGACCAGGATTGTCTGACTGGACGTAGGTCCATTTTCAGTGGAGGCCCGGGGAGAAAAGCTCCACAGTTAAAATATACAGACAATAGTTACATTGGATTTACATAGCAATTAACAATTTGATTAACATAGCAATTAACAATTACAAACATAGTTACAGATGAAGAACATAGTACATCAGTAGACAACTAGAATCTTTATCTGTGAAGTGCATAACAGACATTAACAATTGTTACAATAAGAAGTTCCTGCTGTATAATAAGTAGTAGGCTTATGAGCATCCAAGCTTGCTATAGTCAAGGTAGTTAGTGGGGTGGAAAGAAAGGTAGTGGGTGGATGGGATGGGTGATATTAGAGTGGGAGTTGCAAGGGCATAGCCAGCATGTTTTTAGGTGCACTTTTAGTAAAGTCTTGAAGTGGGTCCATGATGGTACGGAGGTAATTGTGGATGGGAGGGAGTTCCATAATTTGGCTACGGCGCAAGAGAATAGTGCTTCACCAGCAGAGTTCTTGGCTTTAGTGATCTGCAAATGATTTTTGTTGCTGGATCTTAGTGGTCTAGTGGTGCGATAGGGTTGGAGTAGATTTTGGAAGGATGGGACATTTAGTGGATGGTTTACATGTTTATAGGTGAGTGTGAATTGATACCATTGAAAGAGGTGAGGGAGTTCAAGCCAGCCCAGTTCAGCAAGTGAGAGACAGTGGTGACTACGGCAGGATGCCCCTGTGGCGAATTTGGCAATTTTGTTGTAGCAGTTCTCTAGCTTCTTTAGATCGCATTGCCTTAGGTTGGTATATATTGGAGAGGCATAAAGTAGGGTAGAGATAAGGTGGGAATTTGCTACTGAAATCTTTGCTGCTTTGGTGAGAAGTTGCTTATTTCTGTATAACGCTCCTAGTTTTTTGTGGACTTTTTTATGGTCATGGATATGTGAATGTCAAATTTTAGTTTATTGTCTATTTCCACTCCTAGCAATTTGGTGTGTTCTGTTGCGTGTATAGTGGTGTTGTCTTTTGCTGTGATGTTAAAGTGAGAGTTGTTTTGAGTATGTTTGGTGGGTTGGAAGATGAGTAGTTTAATTTTGTTTGGGTTGATTATTAATTGGGCATCAGATAACCAAGTTTCAACAGAGGAAAAGGCTTCCTGTGTGACTTTTTGCAGTTTGGGTAGGGACTGGGCTGAGCAGATGATGGTTGAGTCATCTGCGTATTGTATGAGTGTGCCATGTTTGGTGGCAGATGCTAGATTACTGGTGAAAATAGAGAAGAGTAGGGGTCCAAGGATGGATCCTTGGGGAACCCCTATAGAGACAGGTAGTTGGGGAGACATGTCATTCTGCCATACAATGGATTGTTGGCGGTCAGACAGGTAACTCTGAAATAAGAAGGATAGGTTACTGAGGACAGAGATGAGTTGTTTGTGTGGGACCATGTCAAATGCTTTAGATATGTCTAGGAAAGTAGCAGAGGAGAGATAGCCATTGTTTTTATGCTGAAGGATAGTGTTAGTAAAGGAGAGTAAGGCAGTGGTGGTGCTATGGTTTGGTCAGAAACCATGCTGAGTACTGGAAAGGAGGTTGTTAGTAAGGAGGTAGTCTGAGACCTGAGAGTGAATGCATCTCTCTAGTATTTTGGAGAGTGGAGAGAGAATAGCTATGGGGTGGTAATTTCTTTGTCTTTAATGTGTGGCTTTATCAAATTTTCAGTTATCACAGCTATGTCTGCTGAGTAGGTGGCTAAGGCAGCATGGAATTCACTAGCTTTGTTTATGATGCTACGGAGATTGAAATTGATTAAGAGCAAGTCAGTATTAGAGGTTTTTGGAAGGGGGTGTAGGGATGGTAGTGTGTAGTAGATAGAACAGATTTTGTTGGGTAAGAAGGTGACGAAGATTGTAGGCGGGGGGGGGGGGGAGTTATTACTGGGACCTGGGTTAGAATGGATGTCAGCCTGGAGCTTAATATGTGTTATAGGGTGTAGTAGAAGATGCCTAGGTTTGGTAATCAGTTTATGATAACTGAAAGCTAAGGAATTAAGATAGTAGGTATGCATGCATTTGAAAGGTAAAAGAAGAAAGGTTGAGTTGTTATAAATATGTGGGCTGATGTCAGTATAAGTTTGAGACTGAGAGTAATGGGAGGACAGTGGAAGTGTTGGAGAGTGGGAGTATCTAATTTCGTATGAGTAGAGGGAGGTGGAGTTATAGGTGAGGTAAAGACAATGGAATAGGAAAGTACTGGTTATTAAGAAGTAGACACATGGTGGGTAAAGAGTGGGATAGTAGAGTAAAAATGTAGAATAGGAGAGAGGTAGAGCGAACTGGTAGAGAGTAGTGATTGAAATATTGTGGAAAGGGTAGGGCTGATGAGGTAGGGTAGAGAAGTTTGAAGATGGGTATGGGTGGGCTGAGTGGAGAAGGCATGTGGTTTGGTTAGGTATACATGTAAAGAAAATGGGGGTGTGTAGGAATGGGGGTAAGGTAGGGGAGCAGAGAGAGCCTGAGCAGAGCAAGGGTGAACAGAGTAGGTTGAGCCAAACTGGAGGTTTAGCTGAGATGCCAGAAGAAAAACTATAAGTGAATCTGGGTAAGTTGTGAACCACCTATACATATACAGCTAAGAAAGATTTAGTTCTTTAGAGGAGAAAGCCTTACTAATAATAAATTGCTAATGAATTACTAATAATAAATTACTGCCTTAGTAACATATTTTGAAACTGTGGCTAGAATGTCATGTAAGTAATATTTCTAAAATTCTAGAAGTCTTGGTTATAGACAAAGTTAAAAGGGTGCTTTCTAGCTGTGTAAGAAAGTGGTTATTCCAGAATGACCCCAAGTCTTCTGCAAGTTAACCCAAATAACTACTAAAGAGAAAATTGAAGTAATATGGGTACAGTGAGACAAACGGAAATACCCTATATTACAGGTAAAAATACAAAACCTTTTAGGCTAAATGTTATACCCAGTAACTACAGTGTCTAACTTAACATTCCCTATCTCATACAGCTATGGAAGTTGTATAGAGAAAATATACACATAGCACCAGTAAAGAAAAGAGTGTAGGACTGGAAGTTGCAGAGGGGACTTAGATTGGCTCTGGTAGGAGGGTTCACTAAACCTGTTACTGAATCTTGTGAGAAGACTCCATCTGTTAAAAGCTGTAAGACACTGATAGGGTGGTGAATCATAGTTAAGAATACAATAAGGGATATAATATTAACACTGAGAAAGAGATAAGTAAATCTCATACTGAAAAAAGCGAACGTGAAGCCTGAACAGACTCTTAAATTTCTTTCTGCTACACCTAAGAAGAGATCCATTCAGTAACAGAAGCAGGACTCAGAGAAAAGAATTACTTGTGAGCTACCTTTCATAGAGGAGGAACACGTTGAAGGGTCAAATCATGTACCAGTATTTATAGGAGAAGAGGCCATGGTATCCACTTCATGTTAGAATACTGTTGAAATTAATACTGACTTGGCTGACCTTTAGATAAACCACATCCATTTCAAAAAGGTCCAATGGGGAGAAAATACACTATTTAGAGCTAGAATGTATGTAGCATAAACAGATGAGGAAACAATATATCAGAACAGCCCCAATTCATATCCATAGTTTAAATTAAGAAATGACCTTTTTCAAATGGTAATCAAAGACAAAGAACAAAAACTTAGTTATTAATTCCAAGAACTTTTCAAACATTTATAATGAAGCTAATGCATAGCCATATGTTGGGTGGTTATTTAGGAATGAAGATTATGAAAGTTAGGACTGTAGTTAGGAATTAACTGGCTTGGGCTTGTATAGGACATAAGGAATGTTTGTGCAATTTGCCCAGAATTTCGAAGCACAGCACCCTACCCAAGTTTTAAATGCCTTTTGTTATGCTTACCTGTTGTGAAAGTCACATTTGAGAGAATAGCAATGGGCAATGTATGTCCATTTGTAAAATCCAGTAAGGCCCATCTTAACAATCATTGATTAAGTAAATAAAAAATCCTAAGGCAGTACCCCTATTAATAGTTAATGCAAATTCCATATCAAAAGATCTAGTACTGTTTTTTCTGGAGTATGGATTCTCAAGAAATTCTTACTGACTAAGCCACCCCATACATGTCCAGAGTAATGCATAAACATTGTAATTTTTTTTAAGTGAAACATATAGCGACATCTCTGTACCATGTTCATGTGGGCAAGATGCATGCTTTAATAAATCTTAAAGTATGTGTTATGAATTGCTATAGACATCAGTGAGAGATACTGGGACCGTTTTATATTATCTTCCTTGCTGTAAGAGGTACTCCATGCCTCAACTAGATTCACACTGTCTAAAGTGCTATATGGTAGAGATCTGCAAGGACAGGTTTGAACCAAGCCTACAGTCAAAAATAAATAAATAAATAAATAAAGAGCATAGGAAATACAATAGAGGACATAAAGCAAAAATGCTCATCTCAGAGAAGTTAAACAAAGAGATAAATGGCATGTATTAGCACTCACAGCTGAAAACAAGTTCCTAGCAAAGTGGCAAACAACACAGTTATACAACATAAACGTTCTGAAACCTTGATTAAAATCAGAAGTTTCTGTAGTAGATATGTTTGCAAAAGTTAATGTTTGCGCAGCTTGTCTTCAAAATAGAGGAGTCTTTATCAGTTTATCAGAAACATGAAGAAAACAAATTTGCTCTCAGGAATAATGATATATTGTTAGAGCTGCCTGGTAGAACTAGTGTAATCTAACAAACCATAGAAACCATTCCTGGTGAAAGATCAAATTTGTAACTGTACTGAATATCAGAAAACCAGTGCCAAGCAGTTAAGGAAGAAGTACAGAAAATGCTTAAACTCAGAGTCATAGAAGAATCTGAAAGGGAGTGGAATAACTCCATGGTACTGGTCCCCAAGCCTGATGGGTCTATAATGCTTTGTATTGTCTTCAGAACATTAAGCAGCATATCTTAATTGATTTCATTTCCCATGCTTTGAGTGGACAAACTGATTGGAAAATTGGACAAGGTTACATTTCTGTCACCTTCAACCTAATCAAAAACTACTGGCAAGTTCCAATAGCCCTATAAGCTAAGAAAAATGGCATTTTCCACTTCAGATGAATTCTTTCTTTACAGATGTTTACCTTTCGATCTTCATGGAGTATCTGCCTCAAACTTCCAATATAAGTGACCCATTTCAGACTGATTTCAAAAATAGCTGACAGGAAGGTGACTGACAAATTTCTTAGACCTCATAAAAGGTATGCAGCAGCTACCTGGATGATATGGTAATAGTTTCTGATGAATTAGAAAATCATCTCCAAAAACTGAAGCCTTCTTAGATTCCCTGCATCAGGTTGCTCTAACAACTTACTCAGATTAGTGCAAGTTAGGCACTGAAGAAGCCTGCTATTTTGGTTATGCAATAGTCCAAGGAATAATAGAATCATAGGTCAAACAATCTGAAGCTGTACAAAACTGGCCTATGCCAGTGATTAAGAAACAGGTCATTTTTTTCAGATCTGGCTGGTTACCATCCTTTGTGTGTTCCTAATTTTGCTACAATTGCTTGCCCCCGATTGACTCAGCCAAGGGTAATTCTCCCTTGAAGGTTAAGTAAATAATGAAAGCAGAACAAGCCTTTATTAAACTAAAAGATATACTGTGTTCAGAACTAATACTAGACTTTGCTAACCAATTTTTAGAGCACACAGCTGCTGCTGTGATTGGTAGAAGAGCAGCCTTGTCTTACAGTAGAGACAGAGATGAGCATCCCATCTGCTATATAAGCAAACATTCAGAAATGCTAAGACATTATTCATCTATTTAGAAAGAATGCCTTGCAGTCATGGCAAGGCATTGTCATAAAATGGGCCCTCACCACCCTTAAGTGACATTTTTGGGAAAACTTTATACTAATCACTGATCATGCACCTGTACAATAGCTATACACATAGAAAGATTGCAACTAAAAACTGTTTAGCTGGGATTTAGGCCCTCGCCCTCCACTTCTTTAACTTCAAGATCCACCATTATCCTTGCTGCAATCATTTAAATGCAGATAGGCCATCTCAGTTTTATAGCTCATCCAGTGAAGATGGAGCCAGTGGTTGTTCCCTTGCAGGGATGGTCATGTATTATAGTAACTGAGCCAGGGGGACTGCAGAAGTGGGAGCATCAGAGAGTCAGAAGCAGGCAAGAAAATCTTCTCCATAGTCATTAATGTGTAGCAACCATTGTCTCTAGAGCAATATCGGGCCATTAACTGTTGAGGAAGCAGATTTCCTGACCTCTGGGGAGCTATTTGTGAAATCAATCTGAAACTGATAGCTTACATTGGAGGTTTGGAAGGTATTCTTGAAAACTGCGGAAAAAACAACTTGCTGCCATACAAATAAAGAGAAACCAAGGAAAGTTACATACCTTGTGTGCTATACACTGTTAGGTAAAATGCAATGAATGCAAAAAAAAATTCTGAAAGAACCTATATATGGACTTGTATATCATAAGAGCATTTGTGGAAACAGACTTTGTGATTGTATTTCATTTACTATCACTCTGCATTTTGGCAAGAAAGCAATGTTTTTTCACATATCCCTGTAAATAAACCTTGGCTTGAACTGAACAACAGTTTCCAGAAACTCCTACTGTCATTGAGAATACAGAAAAAATGCTACAACATTGATGCAAATATATAATCATGGCTGCATTTTTTTTAAGCTGAGAAAAACACTTGGTAAGGGCAAAACAAATTCAAAATTGTTTTGATGCCAGTAACATTTTTAAAAAGACTGAAGTCAAAACTTCGCAATACACTGCACCTCAGAAAAGGTATAGGAATGGACATCAATCACCAAGTTTCTTTTACAAAGGGATAAAATCTACTTGACATATGATTCTCGATCTGAAAGCAGAACCAGTGAGAACAGTTTTAGACAACAGAAAGCTGCAATCTCCAAACCTCACCTTGTCCTGACAGCATCAATAAACAGAGCAGTAGATAAAAATATAACAAGTTCAAGCAATGGCCCAGCACCCACACATTGATATTACAAATTCTCAAATACTGTAAAAGTAGTACTAAGGCTGCTGTATCAGCATATATATATGATGGGAAAATAGTGGATCAAAGCTGTGGCAATAATAAAGTTATACTCCATTTGCCTTTTATTGGCCATCACATTTCAGATAATCCCAGTAAGTAGCCAAGCAGCATAATTCATTCCCACATTATGTCTACAGTTCTATATAACTTGCTGTTTGCACTGAAACTTTTGCCCATGCCTCTCAGTTGTAGAACAACTAAAGTAAATTCTCATTTTTGACAGTAATTTCTAGGTCTCATATCGAAATGTACTGTTTTAACATCACCATGGAATGCCATATAATAGCAGTTGTACTGGTACATTTTGTAAACTTTAGTTCAAATTTAGATTTTCTGAGTTTCTATGAGCAGGTAGGGGAGCTGAACTGACCAGTTTCATTCACAGACTCATAGCCTTATTATTTTACTTTTTTAACTTGGTTAATCTCACTGGGCATATAGGAACATAGTCTACGTGACTTATTCAGAATACTTTACAAATAGAAGTTGAGGGAGTCAAACCCCACAGAGGAGCTCTGTAGCTTAACAGTTCACAGCCTTAACCCTTCATTTCTCAGTTTGGATGCCTGCTTATATAAGAATTTAAATGCAAATGAAGGAGATAGGCATCATAGTGTATTCATATGAACACCATACACATATACTACTAAATTGCAACTGACAGTACTGGTCAGCAAAACATCACATGAAACGCCTAACTTACTGTGTTTTAATCTTGGAAGTTCCTGTTTAAGGAAAATACCACTTCTCAAATTTATTAGAACTTGTATTTTAACAAAAAGCAGATGGAAAATAATTTCAAAATCATTTTGCATCACTTTCTTATGCAAATAAAAATCCAAGTCAAAGTCCACCAAGATATTCTAGGAAGGTAAACACACCACCATCTTGCATAACTTGCTAATTGTCTTACTGCGTAATGTTAATTTTGTTTTTTATTCCAGATTATTATCACATCTCCCATACTAAAATTTATTATGCTCCAAATCTATTATGTTGTATTTATATGTTTTAAAGAACTTTGTATAACCCATAATGAAATGACACCTACCAGTTTGTTCCTTACAAATATACTGATGAAATATTCATACCCATTATTAATGCCAGAAACTAAATATTATTATATTTACGAAAACCATGTCATAGATAAGACATTCAGACACAAAGTGAATGGTATTTGCAGTGTGTCAAAGGATGTTTTAGGACAAACATTTTAGGGTCCATTATGGTTAATTGCAACATTAACGTCAATGTATTTTTTGTCAATCAAAATTCTGCAGAATAATAAGACGGTCAGACAGAAAATTACCATTTTAACAGATGAAACCACTGTTTGGTCAGTTACAAGTTAAATAGTTTGCTGAGTACAAAAACATTGTCATGCATGAAGTAATTTGTATGAGAAGGTGTAGTCTCTTAAATGTATTCACTATAGACTGAATATTAATAGAACCATTTTTTGCACACTTACTCAGACATTTCAAGTTAATTTGGAAATAGTTTGAACAGATCATATTGACAAAACACTATGTTCTTGTGTAAGATTAGGACGGACATTTTAAATAGTGAGAGAGAAAGAGAGAGATAATACCTTTACAGACCAAGAAAGTGTATTAACATTTGTTGTACAATGGTGCTTGATTATTTTATCTTATATAATCATTACAAACAACAATTTCATGCTATTTCAAACCAGATGTGAATTCAAACTAGCAAACAAGACATATAGATGGTATACTATAAAGCTCATATTCTTTGTTACCGAATGTATCTGGTGATGATAGATCATCTTTTGAAATATATTGTGAACATCTGGTGACTTTGTTTGACTGTGTGTTTTATATGAGATTAAACAAACTAAACCTACAGTTTGTTACATATGAGCTTGACATGTATAGTGAAAACTGTATCAAATAACAGGGTTATGTGCACAGGTCTTCTCTAAAATGAAGTCCTTGCAGATCATATGAAGTAATGTATTCATAAACAAAATTGTTAGTAGTGGCTCTCCATCAGAACTGTTAAACAAGCACATTTGGTACCGAAACAAAATAATAAATAATATTAAGTGGTGAAGCACCTTGTGTGTGCTGTACTTGCCTGACTCTCTTGAGAATCCCTGCCGACAAACATAACATATCAAAGTGCTTACATGTCATATTAATTAATAAATATACTTGATAAATAAGATGCTCATATACTTTTAAAACTTTGTTTGTTGACAACCCAGTTTTGGAATTTCAAACCCATATACTACACTACCCTAATACTAGGTATTTACATTCAGTGGTAGATACTAGACATGTGGTCATGAACACCATATAGGAGCCTAGTCAGATAAGTCAATGTACTCATTGTCGGGGTTGCTAAGCTTCAACTGCGCACACCACCTTTTCAAGGAGGGCTGCATGGGCTGAGCAAAGGGAAAAATCCATGACAACTCACCCACTCTTCAAGCTTGATCTTGAAAGTGGCTAGGGTACTACTTTCTTTGTTTGTCCTGCTGGTCAACTGTTACTCTCTACTTCCTAACAGACACTGACATTTACTCATACTGCTCTTACCCAAACTATTTCTTTTTCTGCTATTTTCTTCACTTCTTCTAGACTTGTAACTCCCATTATTTATATCTGCCTTTCTTTCTACAGTGGAACTGCATGCCTTCAAGGAAGTCACCCTTGGTCTCCCTTCCTTTCTTATTTCTTCTTGTCCAGGACAGTTATTAAACCACTTTCAGCTCTGAGCTTGTATTTGTGCACAGTCACCGTTGACTCAGTGCACGCAACTGTCTCCTTAGTGTGTTTTCTTCTTCTATAGAAATGTCCCTGCAAGCAAATAGATATGTATGTAATAGTGATGTCTGCAGTTTGAACACCAGTCTGTGGGCTATATTTGTATGTAAATTATAAATAATATAGCAGCATAAAACAAAGAACTTTGTCCAGTATAACATCTCCATTTTCTTAGACCACAGCACTCCCATAGGTACTTTCTCCTATAATGGTGGTTCATTTATTGTTCTTAGTAGTCCAACATCTCCCTTCCTTAAGTTTCATTTTTCAGCCAGTATTTTTCCAGTGCTACACTCCTGCATTCTGGCATATATTTTCTCATTGTTTGATGATCTGTGGGGGTGGGGTAGCCTTTGGTCTTGGCTTTCCGAAGTCCATAGAAACCTCCTTACATTGCACAGTTGTTCAAATAGTCAAGTGCACTTTTCATTGTTATCACCATTAATCAGGTCAAGGTAATATTGGACTAACTGTCCTACCAAAACTGTGTCCTAGAGCAACAAAATAAAGATGTTCATGTACTAGCACAGAGTCCCTTTAAACTGCATTATTCCTTTTACTTATCTCTCTCAGCAAATTTGTAGCTGTTTAAGTTCGGTCACTGATTGTTTTTTCTCTGTCTGTTTGTCAAGTTTTCTAACTGCTTTGTTTGCCTTTGCTAATGCTCAAGCTCACTCCCCTCTCCTACCCTACACCCAGTTGCCATCCACCATCTCATACTCTGTATTTATACTCCAATAGCACCACCCACACATTCTTCAAATCAATCTCACTCTAGTTTACCATCAAAGACTCTTTCAGACTGTCTAATCATTGCTTCCTATAACTATCAAATTACATCTCTACAACCAACCTAGTACCCTCCTAGCAATTTCTAATCCTAATTTACAACAAAGATAAAACCCAAGTTAAATAAGATGCCCCTAAGTCCGATTACTTTATTATTACTCCTCACTCTACTAGCCTTCATCACCAATTATCAAATCTACCTCCTTCAAATACTTAGGACGTCAACCAGTCCTGACAAAGAATATCAGCATCTACCCAGCCTGCCTTTCTCCATAACACCCTGTCTCTAAAAAACAACCATATCTTATTTCTTTATCTATAAATATCTCAAGACTAAGTATCCAAATTTACAACCAAATACCAAACTAAGACCATAATATAATTGACCACACTTTTCCCTGTGTAAAATATCAATTCAAAAATGAATGGAGATATTCACCCCAAGCCAAGTCCACTGTTCATAAAACCATCATTTCCAACCCCAAAAATGAACCAGTCACCTAATACTTCTCAGCAAAAACAGAAGCCAAACTCACCTTACTAAATATGAACATAAGAAGTATTTGCAATAAAATCTGTGATATATATGCCAAACTTGCCACATACACTTCTGATGAGGTCATAGCTACTGAAACCTTGTTAAAAATAAAGGATAATGAGACACCCCCCCCCCCCCAGGATGCAATATAACCAGGCATGGCAGACAAAACAACATGCAGGCGGTGCAGCAATCATCTGTAAAAGTTCCCTAATCATCACCTTACCTCCACAGGAAATACCCACATTTAACAATGCTGAACTTTTAATAACACGTCTAAAAAGTCAACAACAGGAAAACTATATATTTAATAGCAATTTATATACCACCAGAGAATAAAGTTGATACTGCTGAAAGCATCCTGTATTGGATATTCCAAGAAATTAACCATGAAACTATAATACTTGGTGACTTAAATATAGACTGGCAA
This sequence comes from Protopterus annectens, assembly GCF_019279795.1. Taxonomy (NCBI): domain Eukaryota; kingdom Metazoa; phylum Chordata; order Ceratodontiformes; family Protopteridae; genus Protopterus; species Protopterus annectens. The sequence goes on along the minus strand of NC_056750.1, from coordinate 321,880,337 downwards.
CTCATAAATTCCACTACCCCCATTAATCCATAAACTTGTACAACTTCAGATAATTAGTAACCACGCCTACTAGAATCAATAAAACTTCAGGGAGACACTCAACATAAGACTGGATTCTTACAAACAAACCAGACAAACTGACTAAAGTAGGCTGCTTCTCAGGTAGCATAAGTAACCACATACCTACATATGCCATTAGAACTTACCATAACCTAGAGAAACATATTACCTATAATCAAAAATGAACTACAACCAATGTCAGCAAAGATATCTTCAATGAAACACTAAAACAATACAACTGGAATGTACTTAGAACAATGTCACTAGATACTGCTGTAGAACACTTTAATAACATATTCTTACAGACCTTAAATAATCTAGCACCAGTACGTAATAAAAGAGTAAAGTCTAACCCCACACCATGGCTGACAAAGGAAACAAAAAATTATGATAAAAAGGGATAAAGCCTATACAAATTGGTATAAAACTAGAACTCAGAATGCCTTCCAATAATTACGATATCTTAGAAAACTTGCAAAACTCCATGTCAAACAGGAATAAGTAAATATACTATACCAAACTACAAGACAAACATAAAAGCAACCCAAATCTTTGTTGATCATCACTAAATAAACTACTCCATCCTAGCAAGACTGCAACTTCCTCTCCAAAAACAGACAATTCAACAGATTCTTTCCCTACACAGTTTAATTCCTACTTTATACAATCAATATTATCTCTCTTAGACACTAATAGAGCTGCCGCCCCCTGCCTCTGTCCTATCAAAACCACCCACAGCTCATCAATTTAGTCCAATATCTACCTCGCTCTTAAGGAAGTTGCTCCTTAAACTAAAAACTATTGCCATAGCTGTAGACGAACTACCAGCTATGGGCTACCTAAAATGGCCACAGAATCCTACTATTATTTGACGTAAGCTGTATAAAGTTATATTTCTGTAAACATATAAATAGGCACTCTAATATTTGTTAAATGTGGAGCTTTCTCCCCAGGCCTCCACTGAAAAAGGACTTCTGTCCAGTCAAAATTTCCCAGTAACCAAATGTAAAATAAATAAATAAAGTCATAGCCTTCCTGTGCCGCTAGGTCCATAGCAGAAAGATAAGTCCCATCATTGTGGAAAAAATCCTATATCATACCACTGAACAAAGGTGGCACATCTACAGAGTTTAATAACTACAGACTGATAGCGATTTTCTCCCCCCTCTCCAAAATATTAGATAAATTCATCCATATGCAGCTTATGAAATACCTAATGTCAAATAACCTGCTCTCAGAAACACAGCATAGCTTTAGGCCCCAGCACAGCACCAATACTGCTTTACTAAATTTAACAATATAATAGAAACAATGATCTGCTTGTGTCCGCCATGTTCTTAGGACTTGTCAACGGCATTTGATACTGTCTCACACTGGCCACTACTCATTCGACTCTCCGCAATAGGACTTTTACAATACACCTTGTTGTGGTTACTTAGTTGCCTATCTAGAAGGCAACAAGCAGTTAAATGGCCACAAACCTACTCATCCTTTCAACCAGTTACTACTGGTATCCCTCAGGGCTCTGTCCTGGGTCCTCTACTATTCAATATATTTATTAATGACCTCCACACCTCCACTCTCCATGCTAGTTTAGTTCAGTATGCAAATAACTCAACATCAGAGGTGCCAGAAGCTGTTGAAGGCTGGGGGGGGGGGGTGGAGGGTGAAAGGGGTACTTAGTGATCTAAAAAGGGCAATTTTTTAAAAATATTTACTCCCTCAACATAAGTTCACTTGAAGGACATTTTAAGCTTAGCCAATTTCCCTTTTGGTGCTGAAATTAAAATTTCCTGATTGGCCTTCCCCATCCCATGGCTTATAATTGTATATTAGTCCTAGTGAGGATAACTGTGATCATACCATAGATAACTTGAGGGGACCTATATAAGGGATGCAGCATTTAGGAACTGCCTCTATCCATTACTAGCACAAGGGGCAATCCTGGGATGCATTCTGTTTAGATACCTGGACTGAGTATTTTTGATGCTATTTGACTTGCTGATGTTCAGTAGGTCCATCAGCATTGGGTCAGAGGATGCCTTGTATGCAGTGCTAAAATATCTTCCCACACTTATAGCCATCAACCCACTTATAATGATTCTGATTGTTCACTTCCTCATCTTTACTACTGTTGCAAGTAAAAGGCATCCAAACTAAAGACAGTACATGAATCTGGGAGTTTATTACGCAGGATCTCCTAATCAAACAGGGCTCCTGGGTCACCATGAAAAGGGATGCACATGTGCCTAGGAACAATCATAGTCTCATGTAACAGCATCAAGTCCATTGTACCGAGTGCCCAATCCAAAAAACAGGTTTCATATAGGACTGGTTTAAGCGAATTCAGGTGAGCAAAATACTCGCTCTTCTCTTTGACCACATTATCTGCTACACTGTGGAATGGCCTATTCTACTTATTTTTGACTCAGTTGCAGAACTTGATGCTGCACGTGTCTGCCCATCCTTGAACCTTATCCAAATGGTGACAGAATGCGTATGGGGATACCACATTTTCAGATGCTCAAAGTGGGGCATTTTATACAGAAATGCAAAATTTTGCAGGGCAGTCCATGCTGTCACCAGAACAAATGTAATTGTTACTTTATCATTAAACTAATTACTATCTGTGAAGACTTGTACTAATGCCTATTTGTTTCATAGCATCCAGATGAATAAAATTAACTATGTTTTTGCAGTATACATATGACAAAATAATAGTATTTTTCTTACCAGTACATTATGATATCTATTTACTAAAATTTATTTTAGGACAAAACTATCTAAACTGATGAATCAAGACAATCCCTTACAACTAAGAATGAAACAGAAACGCTTATCAAAAGGGATCCCAGCACAAAACATCGAGCCTTAAAGTTTTTATATTGAATATCTGCATAATTATCAAAACTAATTAAACCGAAATGATATCAGATTACAAAAACTAGACTCTGAAAAGCTTTTTTTTTAACAAAGTGTTTACATACGTGGGTTGTTACTATATCGCAAACTGCAATAGAAACATCAACCCCTTGCACTCAGCCAGCCAACGTTATTGTAATGGAGCTAGTTATGCAAAACAACTACCTAATAATTAAAATTTTGGGTGCTTGGCATACCTCTCAACCTGTTAGAGCAAGAAATCTGGACAAACCCATAAACAAACATGGCACAAAGGCCCCAAAACAGGAAATTTTTTTTTAAATATTGCTCTTACAAACTTAGAAAGTTGATAGAATAACAAGTTTTGCATTAGCATTAATTTTATGAAGGGTATGAAGTCTGAAACTCAAACATCTCTCACTGATTATTTTTATATTTGACCTTGATTATGAGGTAAGAGGCTGAAACTTGTGGCTGGACTGTAAATTAATTTGTCATTGGACTTCTTGCAGGGAAGCCTGCCAATGAAAACATTTAACATATAAAGTGGATTCAGAAAGACCACATTTGCAAGATAGATGTCAACTCCCAGTGGAAATCTATATAAGTTGGCATACACACATGCACACACACACACACACACACACACACACACACACACACACACACACACACACACACACACACACACACACACACTTTCTCTGTCATACAGAAACAAACAGTATTAAATTACACACAGACACATACACATACCTTCTTTCTCAACCGAACAGCCACACACACACACACACACACACACACACACACACACACACACACACACACACACACACACACTCACACACACACACACACACACACACACACACACACACACACACACACACACACACACACACACTTACCTTCTCTCCTGATGGAACTGCTAGCTTAAATTCCGCGCGTGAGTGCAGAATGTATTTACATCCACGCTGGCATGCATACATGCAATGCATGCAAGGTCTTCCTTAAAGGAGAAGACAGTCAACCTGCAGCTGTAAAAGTGGGAGGGCGCTCATCCCCCCTCACTCTATGGTTCTGGTACCTGTGCTCAACATTGATATGTGTGACCTCAACAGTAAATAAGATCCAAGACATTACCTGAAAATCTTTCTCCTCTGTGGAAATCTGGCTCAAAACATCAATCCTCCTATTCAACCCCAAGAAAATTAAGTTAATGCTTTTTAACTCAAAAAGTTGTCAAAATTAAAAGCAGTCTTTTACTATAAAGCCAGCAAATTATACTGTCATTGAAACTGTAACTCACAGTAAACTTCTAGGCGTTATAATAGATGACAGTCTGCACACCATTAAACCTACACACCAGAAACTATGCTCCTTTTATAGGATCAATGGATTCCTTACATATACTGCAAGAAAAACTCTAGCCACCACCTTCTTATTGTCAACTCTCTTATACACCGTTCCTATCCTAACAAATTTAGCCAATACTCAAAGAAAGAAATTTTCCTCCTGCTACAATAAAATAGCTAAATTTGCCACCAATCTCCCTCATAGGACCCACCATGTCTTAAATGGTTTGAACTGCAAAACTACCTAATATATTCACAACTAACTACAGCACACAAAATCATTCATCATCCAGAAAAATACCCTGCAATACAAAACTTATTACTGCCCTACTGTCCAGCAAGGGACCTCTATGATAGTAAAAAATGTTTATTACTTACAGATAAGTCAAATAATACTGTAGGAGACTTGCTCTACTCCAAATATTTTGCTAAACTCTGGAATAGGATCCCCACACACATAAAACTCTCCTGCAAACTCAGTACTTTTAAATCACTGCTTAAACAACATCCTAACCAATCCTGGTCCTGCACATGCTCATCATACATTTAAGACTGTGTGTTTACCATATGGTACTCTTCAAATACTCCTTAAACAGAATACTCTCAGCCTCTCAATGAAATGATAAAATAATTTTTATACATAACTGCTGCCTGTACAATCCATTAAGTTGCATGGGACTTTCTCTTTAGTAACTTCTACCTCTGTAAAATCTTAGAATGTATAAATGTAATTACTGTTTGTGTATAAATGTAAATAGAAATGTAACTATTTTGTGTTTAACTGGAACTTATTATAATGTAATGTAAGCAAATGGAGCTTTTTTCTCCCGGGCCTCGGCTGAAAATGAGTATTACCCAGTTAGACTTCCCTGGTAAACAAAGACAAATGGATAAATAAATAAATTTCTTTGGTATGTAGGAGAAGTTTGTTCCAAAGGCGGGGAATGCATTGTGTTTGGAAGCTGTCTAGTCATTACCTCCTATTATTTTGCTGATGGTAAGGTCCTTGATGCAGATATTTCAGTAGTTATTCATTTTACACTGGTGTCAAATAGGGCAGGGTCTTTCATGTCAAGAAAGGCCTAGTATAGGTAATTATGAGGTTGTCTGTAGGAGACCAAGTACATGGGAAGGCATATAATTTATCTGTGTAGCTGAGAGACTTAAGAATCTTTGGGGTTTCTGGATTTGGACAAGATGCTTATTGAAGTACACACCAAAGAGAATATTAAATTCAATGTGCCTGATAAAGAATGAGTGGGGAGAAAGCATGATTTATTTTGATCTGGATGAAAGGCCTTTACAGATTAGTTGAAAGAGAAAGAGTTGCAGTCTATGGTGAAGACATTAAGACCAAACAATAACATACTGGCAACATACCTACCTAAGTCTTTGATAATTATCTCACTCTGGAGGAGGTGTCACTGATTGATTGATATTTGATAATAGGGAAGGTGACTGGTCACCAAGCCTGTTTCAGCCGCAACCTGGAGCCATAAGTGCACATCAAATAGTCAGGGATATCACTCAAATTAGAAAAAAAACTATTTACAATGGAAATAGAAAAAGACAGTAAAATGCATATTTACTACAAATAATTTTGTAGAAAGATATTTACAATGCGGATAGAAAAAGACAATTGCAGATTTACACGCAATATTTTAAGTGCATGAATGCACAGAATTTGGCAGCAACACATTCATTCACCTCCCATGCACAGGGTACAAGGTTCAGTCCTGATCTCTAGCCAATGCTTGTTTGGAATTTGTATGTGCTTCCTGTATCTCTCTGGGGTTCTTCTCACCTCTGAAAAACATGTTGAGTGTTTCCATCTCAAACTCACCAATTAATGGAGCTGTGGGCAGCAGCACAGACTCTACATGGTGCCCTATAGGGGGACGAGTTGTACAAACCAACCACTTTGGGCATCTACTGTCGTGTGTAGTATCCTCAAGATAAGATAACACAGATCACAGACTGAGCACCATGGCAGGGCTAGCCACTCAACGGTGTAAAATATGGCTCTAGGTAATCCAGTCATGTGACTAATGTCACCAAATGGGAATGGGTATTTGCCAGTTTTAAGTAGGTTGAGGATCCAACCTATGCCAGGGACCCATTCTAATGGTGGTTGGGGAGTATATGCCCCTATTGGCCAGTGTGTGCCCACCATAAACCTCAGCAGACATAAAAGCAATCAACTTGCCAAACATGAACTGTGAATTGTTACACTCAATGTACGTTCACTGACAGGATGCATCTTTGAAGTGGGTGGCATGACTGTACGAAGCAGGCTGGACATTTTGTGTATCCAAGAGACAAGATGGAAGGGCAGTGCAGCAGGATCCAGAATCTGCTACTCAGGAGGAGGACAGGCAAGAAATGGTGTCAGAATTGTGATAACAGAGAGGCTTCAGAAGGCAGTGACAAACTCATGGCAATCAGACTCCAGTGTAATGATAAGGCAGTATCCGTAATCTCAGCACAGCAGGGTTGTGATATTGAGGAAAAGAGTACATTCAGACAGCAGTTGCAGGGCCTGCTGGATAAAGCAGGACAACATGAATCGGTGTTGGTAATGGGTGATCTAAATGCATATATTGGGACAGACAGAACAGGATATGAGGGCTCCTTGGGTACACATGGGTATAAAGAACACAGAATGAGAAAGATAAAGAGGATAGTTTGGCATCCTTCTTTAGGGCTGCCAGCAACAACCTGCTCACCAGTCCATATCAAAGGCAGATAGAAGGAATACTTCCAGCAGCTTCTGAATGAAGCAAACCCTACAGAAAATGTACTGCCCCAGACACAGCCTATGATGAGTGAAGAAGAGGAGCCCAACCTAGAAGAAGTAAGAATAGCACTAAGGAAAATGAAGTCAAGGAAAGCAGCAGGCTCAGATGAGGTCACAGCAGATGTGATAAAGGTGCTGGGTGAGATAGGGGAGAATGGCTCCTGTTCAACAACTGACAGCTGGCAGTACATGATAATTAATGTAGAAGAACAGAGAACAAACTGCTTATCATTAGGAGATAGTTAAGGTGAATAAAAATTGAGGTGTTTCCTTTTGTTTGCTTTAAGTATATCACAGAGTTTTGTTCAATGAAAAGAAAGTGCTGACCTGTTTTGTGGACTGATATTTGTGGGCAAGGTTACCTGTGAGAGCTTGCTGGGAGGTGTGTGGTTAGCACACCTATGTGCAGCTAAGCATGGAGTGGTTGATGGAGTAGTGCAGATGGATCCTTTTCCAGCTGAATGAATCCTTTTAGTCAATTTTTATAACAGAGGGAATGAATTTGACTTTGACTTTGGATGTTGTTTAGCAAGTATACTACTGGAGGTACAACACTTGGCATAGGGCAGCTAGTCATTACCCAAATGAAACAAAGGCTTGCACTTGAATTCCTCCTCTGTCTTCTTTCTTCCTGATGAAGTCACTGCTTATGGCAGCTCAGCAGGATAAAGCTCTCAGCTCTGCACCCATCATCTTTAAATAGATTTGAATGGAAGCTGCAACTTCCAGTCAGAAATGTTCTCAATGGACAAGTCCAGGCAAGTCCAGAACAGACAATAAAGGCAACAGCTCCTTCTCTCACAAATAGCGGCAAGACAAGCTTAAGCACAAAGAACTTAATGTTTTGTAGAAGCACAAGAAACAAAATGGCATGTAAATGCAATATAAACAACTGAAAACAATGACTAGATTTTGTGTGTAACTACATAGCTGAAATGGAGGGTATTGCCAAAGCAAATGGTCAGTTTTAACATGCCTTATAACAGACAACTTCTAAGATGGCTACACACTGATCAACTGGTTGATTATGGGTCCCCCATTATAAAAACTGCAATAGTGAAAGAATGGACAATGAAGACTATTTAACTAGAAAAAAATCAGCTACTGGCTAGTAATTGCACTGCCTGGATACCAGTAAAGATGAAATTTGGAGAATAAAAAGGAAAATCAAACAGAAAAGGATAAGAGAATCCTCCATCTGAGAAGAATCTTGCAGCTTTTCAGTAAAATCAGTTCAAGTTTCAGCTTTGATACAGGAGACAGCTTCCAGTAATTTAGAGGAAAAAAATAAATGACATGCACTCAAAGCTATTCAAAATAAGTGAAATGCCAAAATATTAGAATTAGCCAAATAATAAAAGAGAAAATAGAAGAAACTTTAGTCAGCTATTAGGATTAGCTGATAAAACTGCAAAAAACATAGGCTGCATTGAAGAAAAGGCTGGCTGAGCATAAGGTTTCCTCAAGAAGATAAGTTTAAAAAAAAGTAAAGTTGGAAAATAGATCCCTCAGAGGAACCCTGAAATTTCCTTCCTGTACCAAAGAAACTGGAAAAATAGACTATTGATTATATGAAAGTACAAATAAGAAACTGGACTGGTACTCCACTGCAGGATTTATAAATTGAAAGGGCAAATTTCATGTATGTTCCATACCCGGACACAAGAAAGCAGTCAAGCCAGCAGAAAGAGTTGTCCTGACAAAATTCAGTCAGCAAAGAAAAGTTTTAAAAATTGGACACAGCAGACATTTTGAGGAAATGATTTTTCTCATTATACCAAGTAGAAGAGAAGCAAGTTTATCCCAACAATCATGGAATGCTGAAAAGCAGGTGTGAGATTCAAGCAGCTATATTCAGCTGTCTTCAGAATGAATCAAATATATTTTTTGGATGCAGAGCAGGATAGGGAGGAAATAAAAAAAATAGTCAACAAAGACTATGCCAGTAAACAAAAGAGTGCTGCTTCTCATTCATTTGACAATAGAAAAGCCCACAGGAGAACTGCCAGTGAAACATTTTTCATTGTTCAAAGGAAAACACAAATCACGAACTCAGTCCCAAAAGTCTACAAAACACACTGCAAAAGGAGTGTTAAAATCCAATAAACTCTTCCAAGAATGTAGTTGAAAACTTTATATTCCAAACGAAAAACACGTAATAAAATCCAATCAAATCAAGCGCTTTTGCCTGAATCTATGCCAGGCTTTATCAAGATGAACAGCAGGGAACTTAGCTTCATTTAAATAGAGGAATTAATTATCCATTAACAGCAATCAAGTACAATTAATTAGTCATGATTAGAGTGCTTTTTAGTGAGATACTATAAACCTTGTAGAAATCATAAATATTATTATCACAAAAAATATTTAATAGTTTATATTTCATAAAACCACACATCTTATTTAATAAATATGAATACAATAAAATTATCAATTCTTAACAGTGTTCTTCAAAAATATTTTGTGTAAATAGTGAGAGACAACTCACTATTTATTATAACTAGTCAATATGCGAATAATGTAGTTGTTTAAAATGATGCTTGCTAGTTAAAACAGATGCCTACCATGGTGAACTGAAATGATTAAAATAATTAAAATAATTAAAAAATGTGTATATATTTAACTCTCAAAAACTTACTTATGAGTAAATATGTGTAAATATAAACATCCAGAGGTATGAAGTGACAGTGCTTGTGTGGAATAAAAATATATTAATTAACAGAAGTGAACAAGTATGATAATGTATGTATGTGTGCATATGAAAATGATTCATGCCAAACAATAAGCGTATGGATGAATAAATTCTAGATAATAGTAACTAAGTACATAATATGGCATGATTGTGTGTCTATGTACAACTAGTTGATTAATTTGTTATAATCTCAATATAATCGAATATTAATTAAATATACATACAGATGTTGGTATAAATATCAGTATAAATATAAATATATAAGTATAAATATATAAATATGTAAATGTAAATATAGAATAAAATATATAAAATGTAAAAGTTGATAAATAATGTTCCTGTACATAAACAACCTTGTAATGTACCAATGTTTTAGCTAATCAAATAACTGTAACTGTGTGTTAAAAACCACAAAATGTACAAATCTAATCCTCAGGTCGTTGATCGTAAACGGTGTAAAAATTATAGATCTTAGTGTATCCATGTGGCCGCCTTTATACTACAACTTCTTAAAGTTTTGCTCGTCTTAATTTTAATAGACTACTGATGCTTATAGCTTCATTCAAACCAGGTAGTCTGGATGCATTCAATCTTAATTGCCAAGTTAGTTCCTTATAATCAACAGTTGTTTCCCAGTCCCCACCCCTAGGGTTCAACGGGACCTGTTCCAACACTAAAAATTTTAAGGTCATCTTAGGACATATTGTCAGATGTCTATAAAAGGCGTTTGAATCTCTCTTCTTCTGAATATCGTAAAGATGTTCATATATCCTTCTACGTAGCGTCCTCTCAGTTTTACCAATGTAAAAGCTTTCACACACCTGACAAATCCCTAAGTAGACTATACCTTTCGATGCACAATTCTAATACAATTCAGACTTTACCCTAAACTTTCTTGATTTGATGTAATAAGAATCAGTGTTCATAATGTATGGGCATTGTTTACAAGCATTACATTTAAAGGTCCCCATTGTTACACCTTTTGTACATTTAAATTGTTGTACATGTCTTTCAAACATGTTTTTAAGATTTATATTCCTTGCATTTACGAATGTTGGTTGCTTGGGTAACCATTTGCTAGTCTCTTCATTAAGTCGTAAAATGGGCCGGTACTTTAAAACAGTGTTTTTTACTTTAAAAACATCATTATTAAAGGTATATACAAACGCAGTATGAAAATTGGAATGGTCACCTTGTTTGTCTGTTAAACTGTTGTCAATTGGTGAATCGTTCATTCCTGTACCAAGTAAGGAAAAATATGTATCAACTCTTTTAGTCAACACTTCTTGATACATTTTATCTATCAAGGCTTTAGGGTAACCTCTTTCTAAAAATAAATTCATCAACGTGTTAGCTTCCTTGGCAAACAATTCATCTGTATTACACATTCTGGAGGCCCTAATAAATTGGCCCTTTAAAATGCCTTTCTTTTGTGAAAATGGGTGACCGCTACAAAAATGTAGATATGCATTTGAAAAGGTGCTTTTTCTGAACACCGACGATTGGAACATCTGCAATTCTAAATTCTTAGTGAGCAATACATCCAGATAGTTCAACCTGCAATCACTGTAATTGAATGTAAATTTTAAAAAATGTGTGGTGTTATTAATATAAGTTAAAAATTCCTGCAGACATTCCTTACTACCTCTCCACAATATACAAATATCGTCCAGGTATCTTTGATAATGTATAATATTTTCTTTCCAAGGTGACGTAAAAATGAACTCACTTTCCCAATAAAATAGCACAATATTTGCATATGCAGAGGCACAAGGTGTGCCCATGGCTACACCTTTTCTTTTCTTAAAAAGTTCCCCGTTAAAATAAATAAAATTATTTTGTAAAATAATTTCCATAAAATCTACTAAAAGGTTAATAATTTTCGCACTTAGTCCTGAGTGTTTAATTAAAATCTCATTGAACCACTGTAGTCCAGTATCGTGGGGGATGCTAGGAAATAACTCCACCACATCAATGGTGACCATGAAATCAGTAATGTCATAGAACTCTTTCTTAATATTCCTAAGGAAGTCCCAAGAGTCCTTACAAATGTGCTTAAAAGATGTTACAGTTTTCTTAAGTGTAATGTCCACAAATTTACCCAAAGGTTCTGTGATACTTCCAGACCCTGCCACTATGGGTCTAAACTTTAGGGGATCCAGTCCTTTGTGGACCTTGGGAATACCAAAAATAACTGGGGTGAGGGGTTTGTTAACCATTAAAAAGTTTAACAATTTTTCATTAATTACCCCTTGTAGCAAGTGATCCTGTTATAAAAATTTTATTTTTGCATACGCTATGTTGATTTCGTTCAAGGAGATGATACTATATTGTTCAGTATCCTGTAGAATATTGTGTATATTTTCTTCATAATCATGCCTGTACATTAACACAACCCCACCACCCTTGTCAGGTTTCATGACTCTAATTTGTTCTTCTCACAGTTGTTCTATTAAATTAAAGCAATCCGGGGATAAATTCTCTGTTTTATTGTTAGATTTGGATAAATTTCTAATGTCAACCTCGACTAGTTCTTCAAAGATCCTAATAACCGGGTGTAAAGGTGGGTTAAAAGTACTTGATCTACTAAATGGCTCTCTTATAAAAGCCACACCCTTAAAAAATAAATCCAAATTTAGTTGTCTAGTAAATAATTTTAATTCTAAAATAGATTTCGTAACATCTAAGGGTTTGGCTGGAACAAAATGAAACCCTTTCGTAAACAAATCAAAATGTGTGTCCCAGATGAAAATATCTGTGTAATTAAATATAGAGAAATTACATTTTGTTGTCACTGTGCAAGGTTCGGAGACTGGATCTATTGAATAGATTTCATTACTGGTTACAGATGTATTCATCTCCGTGGTTTCCCCCACGCTTGGTGGTTCTGATACTGGGCCCTGTTCCCCTGTCTCCCTTGGGGAAAATAAAAAACCTGATTTGGGTTATTGTTAGGAGTGTTGGTACTGTTGTTGTTACTTTGTTTTTGTGCCAAACGTTCACTACGTCTTAGTGGTTCTTCAAAGGGGGGTTCATTATTGTTGTTATGAAAATTCTTGGTAACCACTTTGCTATTGATTTGTTTATTGAACCATCTCCCTTTAGTTAGTGACTGATATGCTACCCCATTATTGTATTCATTCAAATCTCTCTCTAACTTTTTAATTTTTCTTTCCATAATTTTACAACAATGTTGATCTACTTCAAAAAACACATTATCATATTCTTTTTTCACTCTAAAAAAATGAGAGTCAGAAACAATTGAATCATTCAACTCATTAAGCTCTTGTAGCAGTCCTTCAATTTTCTTTTCATAGTCATTAATCATTAGTTGAATCATATCAAGTCCCGTTTTGTCAAATAAGTCCGAAATGTCCTTAAACAATTGTGAACCTGGTGTAGCATTATTCGGGAACTTGTTTAAACGGAGGCCCTTTGGGACTCTCCTGACCCTAATACACTCATGCAAATAATCTATTTCAAGCTGTGTTGTTTTGAAAGCATAAAGTTTATCATTAAATAACGAAAAGTCACTATCAGTTTTGTTCACAGCTGGAATATTGTCAACAGTACCTGAATGAAAAGTAAACGATTTGTTTGTCCATGCGCCAAAATTAAATTCCCTCGAGTTGTTGTCGGCTGGTTTAGTTGTTCCCTGCTGCTGAGAAGAAGCTCCGCTCTTGGGAATAGCTCCAATAAAATGTCCGGTAACATTTGAGGTATATGGTTCTCCATTCCTGCCTGCATCATTGTTATTCGCGCCAAATTCTTGAAGTTGATTGCCGGCAACTCCGGCTCCGGAATTGGAGTTGCTTTCTTTTAGCGTGTTACTCAACTGAGTAAGAAGGCAGATTACCTGCCGAAATTCAGATCTCGTCACCGGCGTGTCATCTGATGCATCACGCAAAATCAGAGGTGTGCTTGGAAAGTCGGATTGGTCAGCGCCTTCTGCCATCGGAAATGACAAGTAAAACACAAATCACGAACTCAGTCCCAAAAGTCTACAAAACACACTGCAAAAGGAGCGTTAAAATCCAATAAACTCTTCCAAGAATGTAGTTGAAAACTTTATTTTCCAAACGAAAAACACGTAATAAAATCCAATCAAAACAAGCGCTTTCGCCTGAATCTATGTCAGGCTTTATCAAGATGAACAGCAGGGAACTTAACTTCGTTTAAATAGAGGAATTAATTATCCGTTAACAGCAATCAAGTACAATTAATTAGTCATGATTAGAGTGCTTTTTAGTGAGATGTTATAAACCTTGTAGATATCATAGATATTATTATCACAAAAAATATTTGATAGTTTATATTTCATAAAACCACACATCTTATTTAATAAATATGAATACAATAAAATTATCAATTCTTAACAGTGTTCTTCAAAATATTTTGTGTAAATAGTGAGAGACAACTCACTATTTATTATAACTAGTCAATATGCGAATAATGTAGTTGTTTAAAATGATGCTTGCTAGTTAAAACAGATGCCTACCATGGTGAACTGAAATTATTAAAATAATTAAAATAATTAAAAAATGTGTATATATTTAACTCTCAAAAACTTACTTATGAGTAAATATGTGTAAATATAAACATCCATTGGTATGAAGTGACAGTGCTTGTGTGGAATAAAAATATATTAATTAACAGAAGTGAACAAGTATGATAATGTATGTATGTGTGCATATGAAAATGATTCATGCCAAACAATAAACGTATGGATGAATAAATTCTAGATAATAGTAACTAAGTACATAATATGGCATGATTGTGTGTCTATGTACAACTAGTTGATTAATTTGTTATAATCTTAATATAATCGAATATTAATTAAATACACATACAGATGTTGGTATAAATATCAGTATAAATATAAATATATAAGTATAAATATATAAATATGTAAATGTAAATATAGAATAAAATATATAAAATGTAAAAGTTGATTGTTCAAAGGAAAATGCTTGAGAAACAGAAAAAAAGTGCAGGAGTTGACTAGAAAACTCAGTAGTACTTTGGATTCAAACCAGAGACTGACGTTTGGAGATGTAGATGTTCAGGAAGAAGAAGAATTACAACATTGGAAAATAGTGGATAAATGTGATACTGTAAACCATCAATTCCATTACATATAGTCAAATAATACTTATAGCTTCTCTCTAAACAAATTATAGCTTCTCTCTAGCAACTATGTAAAAAAATAGGTTATGTTCTATACTTGTCATCATTTTTTGTAAACTCAACTATTTATCATTAACTAGCCTCCTTGCAATGTTTGATCAAATATGTCTGTGTTTGTATGCTGTATGTGATGCTCGTTTTTTTTTGTTAATTATTTGTTGGAGCTTTTCTCCCCATGTCTCCTTGGAAAATGGGCTCCTGGCCCAGTCGGACATTACCCAGTACACAAATGTAATAAATAAATAAAATATAATATACGATTAGTCATGTAAAATGTTTGGCTTTGTAAGAAGAAGTGGCAGAGAAAGAGTAGAATTTTGTTGACTGTGTTAACTGGTGGGTGAACTGTAAAGCATATACCCAACTTGATGTTGTTAATGTTTAGAAGAACACTGAAGAAGTAACTGTAAATAAAACAGCTTTTGTTTTATTATTTGTTCTTATTAATATTTGTATAAAACTTTCATGATATAAACTGCATGTTATATTGTAAAGCAGGTTTGTAAAGAGTGCAGTATGTTAAAGATAAATTAAAACAAGACATTATTTTCCTTAGTTGTAATACTTCTCGGTATTGCACTATAACAAAGTAGGATAGCCTGGAAAGAAGCAAGTTAAAATTAATATAATGATGTGATCTTGGGCTGCTGATTCAGGGAGTGTAAAAGTGTATTGATCACACTATATGTAGAATTAAGATAATCTCCACTGATCTACAGGAGTGGTGACTAAATTAATGTCCTTGGTGTAAGCTATATGCACATTTTTTAAGCAAATATGTTTGAAAGAATAATACAAACTGATGAAAGGCATGTACAATGGAATATGGTAGTTTTCATGTATTTGCAAAGGCAGTGCTATTTCTTATATTAGCAAATGCTCTCATTTGGAGGCAAAAAGTCTACAGGTACAGGCAATTAACAATGAAAAGTCTGAATAGAGTGTTCTGATGGAATTTACAAACATTCTTTCTTACTTCTGCCATGTTAATTTCCTCATTGCTGCCTGCTTTTTCTTGGAGATGAGTTGTCTACAGGTACAAGCAGTTAATCAAGAAACCACTGAAAACTCTGAGCTGACAGAAATATATAAAGTACCATGTAATAAACATTTAAGTGTACATTGGCAAGCAGATCAGTGAAAAATAAATGAAGGTTGATTGGGAAGAGAATAGGTTATATAAATAGTTGCCTCACCAGCAGCCTTAACACTTTAATGCGTTTAATATGGCAATGCATGATTTAGTTTATTTTTTTAATGTTGTCAGTGCTTTTTTCTTGAAGCTAAAAGTTCATATTTACAGAAAGTACACAAACTACATTTCACATCTGAGAAGAAACAGAGATAAGAATAAACAGCAATCAGTGCAAGTAGGAACAAGGGCTATAACATGCACTTTAACATGGGTAATCTTAATTTTGGAATACTTAATGCCTGTTGGTACTGCCATTGATTTGCAGCAACTGCTGTTACCTGGAAGGGTAAACTTCATTTTTTTTTAAAATGTACACAGTATTGTGTGTTTGTTGATTTGCAGCAACAGCTCTTTCCTGGAGGGATAAACTTCATTTTTTTTTAATTTACCCAGTTTTGTGTTTGTTGTAAGTTAATAAATTATTGTATTTATGAAAATCTATTTTGTTTTTTATTTACATCTCCATTGCAGCAAAAAGTCTTGAGAAATGTGACATAGATTCAAATGGAGAAGAAGCAACTGCATAAGAGATCAGCCTGACATACATTAGTGTGTACATGTAAGCTAAAAGTTGGAAAATACACATTCAAAAGAACTGCCATGTATAATAAGTGGGAGTAATAACTTTATGCCATAATGGCTACACTGTCCATATTATTATTGAATGTAAATGAACTGACAAGTATAGACAAAAAGCAGAAAGTATTCAATTATATTAAGAAATTTTTGATGCAAATAACAATGTTGCAAAAGACATGTTTGAATAGAAATGAGCATGTGACTTTGACAGAGAAAGGACTTTAGGGTAGAAATTCAGAAGACTATCAAGCACAAAGGGTGGGCTCTGATAGTCATAGAAGAGGAGAAAAGGCCAATAATGGCAGATTCAAGGTAATAAAGGTTTCTTGGCAGGGGAAGGGGACTACACTGGTTTGCATTTATATCATACAAAAGAACTGTTATTATAGAGCTTGAGAGAGTTTTAGGAGAAATAATCAGCTTCCAGCAGGAAATATTTATGGGTGGGACTGCAACTTGATTTGCAATAGTGAGGATGTATCAGGTGAATGGAAAATATAACAAAAGATGGTAGGCTTCTTAGGGAAATATGAGAATATTTGGTAAGAAAGATGGGAATTCAGTAGTAACAAATCATACAAAGTGTATATATTATTCTCCATTGTACAAAAAACTGACTAGATTGAATGAAAGTTATATCTCATAGGAACATGTGTATTTAATTGAACGCCATGACATACATTCAATAACTATTTTAGATCATGTGCTATTAAAAACTGAGGTAAAGATGCAGGGTAAAGAAATAAAAATGAGATGAGACACTGGTGCTCTCCTACCTATATGTTAATAAGAGATGAATTTAAGGAATGTGTATTGGAAATGATTGAGGAATTCATAGGATCATATGAAGTTACTAGGCTATTGGCCCTAAAGCCCTTGTAAGCCTATCCAAGAGTTTAGCCCATGTTTAGACAAGTCAGCACCCAAACCCCTGTCCAGCAGGGGTACAGGTGGAATCCCAGAGGTGTATTTTCTGTTTCCCATCCAGTTATCCAGTTTGTGCTTAAAAAAGGATAATGAGGTACTCTGCTTAACATGGAGAGGGAGTCTATTCCACAGATGGGGGAGTCTCTGGTACACAAATCTGTCCCAACAACAAGTCATATTGATGTCACAGACCAGGTTGAGGTTGCGCATGTGGGTTACTCGAGTGGAGCTTGACTTGCAGATATGCAGCAGTCCCATTAAGGCGAGGTCTGAGATTACTTTGTATGCCAGACAGAGGTCACCTCTGAAGAGTCTGTATGAATCTGAGTAGAGGGACAGGGCTTTTAGCCTATCTGTGTAGGGTAAATGTTTGAGGCCCTGGATTCTCCTGGTGAGGAACCTCTGAATTATTAGGAAAAATAGACATTTCTTCAAAACATTATGCCACAGATTTGTAAAACTGCTCTAGTTAAACCCCTACCAAAGGAAAACAACCTGAAAGACACCTCTTCCTTCCATCCAATACCCATCCTTCCAGTTCTGGGCAAATGTCTTGAAAAGATGGTCTACACCCAACTCTCCCTCTATATCCAGCAGTATCAACTGCTGGTCTTGTTGAAGTACTATGACAGCACTTTTGATCATAACTGATGACATCCTGCTAAACCATGACAGTGGCCTCTTTACAGGTGCCAGACAAAGGCATTTGAGTTCATTGACTACCATCTTCTCCAAAACAAACTAATTGAAACTGGGATTAAACCAGAAGCCATTCACTGGATTAAAACGTAATCACTGACATACACTTCAGAGTTAAAACAGGATATTCCCAATCAGAATCTGCATCTATTACCAAAGGTGCATCAAAAAGATTTATTCATGCCCCCTTCCTATTCAACATTTTAATGAACAAACTTCCTTGTGACCTCCCCCATCTCTCACTTATCCTTTATGCTGATGACATGGTCATTTACCAGTCAGACTACTCTTACACCAACTTTCAATGCCAATATTCCAGTCAGACTTACATGAGCTCCACCAATGGCTTATAAACCATAAGCTATTCTTAACACTACCAAGACTATAACTATGCTTTTTTTAGAACTCCTCAGAAAATTAACCAAGAACTTAACTCTTTAACTATATTTGACCTACACAACCATTCTATAGAGACAACCTCCACCTCCAAATACCTGGGACTATGGCTTGAAAAGTCCTAAACTTCCATTTCTACATAGACAAAGTAAGAGACAAAATAAGGTCCCGCCTCTTCTTGCCAACAGTATCTCCTCTTCTCTATCCCAACTAGCCAGAGCAGCCACCAGCAAAGGAATTCTCCTTTCTCAACTTGAATATGGGCTTCCAGTTTTTGCTTCTGATTGCAAGACAACTGTTGTCACACTCTAGACTATTTCCAGCTGCATCTGCTGCTTCATTACAAACTCACCTTTCTATGAGCATCACTGCATCACCCTAGAAATAGCTATCCATAAAACAAAGATCTAACCTACTTTTATGATCCCAACTCTAGAAACTAGTCCATCTCCACACATTTACTCCCTTGCAGCTAAACTTCATGAAACAACCTCCTCATACAACTTGAGACACTACTCACAAGCCATACCAACTCTCACTACCCCTAGAATCAAACTCCACAACACTGCACATGCTTTCTCCTCTCAGGCACACTACTCTTTGGCAATCTTTCCCTATCAACATTAAGGAAGTTAACACTTATTTCAAATTCAGAATGCAACTCGAGCAGTGCTTCTTCATTCAAGCCAAATGCTCCTGCTTCAACACTGGACATATCACCTAACTTACCAACTTTCTGAGTCTCTTCTCCTCTCTCAAGTTTCACTGAAGACTGACTCACTTTAGAAACTAATGTATAGATTGTACAATTACACTTTGCTTGCTTGTACATTGCTCTGTTACGTTGCCTATTTTTTGTTTGTGAAATGTTTTGTATTTCATCCAGACTGAGCCTGAAATTGTTTATTATTGGTCAGTGCACTACCCCAGTAAACAAATATAAATAAAATAAAAAATATATGCTGATATGTAATCAATTAATAGTGATGTCTCTAGGAACATATGGTATTCTTGTAGAAGTTTGGAAGTTGGGAGTAAAGAAAGTAATGAGCTGGAAGGTTTTGTTTAAGAGTGTTTTAAAGGTGGGGAGTACAAAGAAAGCTGTGATGGCTGTATTGTCCAAAGAAGCTGAAGAACCCCCAGACCCAGCTTCATATAGACCCACTTCAGTTTTAAAACATGATTTTAATGTGGTTATGTCTATACCAGCTAAGAAAATGTCAACAGTTTTGAGAGAATTAATAGATATGGCTCAATGTTGTTTTGTGGAAGGGAGAGAGAAACATTTGACAACATTAATATGACAATGACCATCCAGAAAAAAGCAGAATGCAATAAATTGTTGCTATTGTTGGTTGGTCTAAATGCAGAGAAAGCAGTCAGTGGAGTCAGCTGGGATTTTATGAGCATGGCAACTGGAGTATTTGCATTCTCTTGTAGAATAAAAAAGTTACTTAAGAGGATATATGAAGGGTCAGAAGCAAGACTTAATGTGGGAGGATTCCTCTCAGACAAGCTGTGTTTGAACAGGGGAACAAGGCAGGGTGTTCTCTTTGCCATTTTTTATTTACTTTATAGTTATAGCCATTGGCAAAGATATAATGAACTCAGAAATTTTGGGATAAAAATGATGCAATAATCAACAAAAGTTAGCTTCGTTGGCAGATGATATTATTATGTATTTGAAAAATCCTCAAAAGGACAGTTTACTAGTGCGGAATATTTTGAGACAGTTTCCAATCTTTGTGGTATATAAAATGAATGAAGATAAAACAAAAGCTATAGTGGCAAACTATATGCCCGTACATTAATTGGTTCAGTAATACCCATATTTATGGGGACATGATAAGATGAAGTGTTCAGGTATAGCGATTAAACCAGCAGCTAAGGACATTTGGGCAGAGCTTAAATCAAAGGTAATATAAAAAATTGAGAAGCTGGATGCTCTTGATTATGGATATGGATAGTAAGATGTAAACAGCACAATGTTTTTAGTTTCGTTATAGTTATGTGAAGGTCAGGCATATTTTTATCTACAAAATGAAGCAGCTTTTCAGGCAAAATAATAAAGCCCCGAGCAGGACAAGCTTAGAAAATTGTGAAAAAACCCACAGATGGCTCAGCTGTGTTTCTGTGGAATAAAGTGAACTGAAGTGTGCTGAGTCATCTGTGTTTTTTTTTCACAATTTTCTAAGCTTGCCCTGCTCAGGGCTTTATTGTTTTGCCTGAAAAGCTGCTTCATTTTGTGGATTACAAGTTTTATTTGGAAGTTGCTGTGAATTTTGTTTTATATTTTTATCTACCACAGAATAACTTGTGGGTGACAATTAATCAAGAGCTGAAGGAATTTATTTGGGAAGAAGTGGGATAAGTTGATCTTCCCCATAGAACAATGTGGTTTAGGATTACCTGCTGTACAGTTAAGGCTGATATGCATAATGCAGGCAGAAGTTTATAAATTGAAGTGGAAAGGGATGATGAATAAACAAGGAAAAGGTTAAGAAATAAGGAGAGAGTAGGATTTTGGATAAAGGTTCCTGTGGAGAGTAACAACAACAGAGAAATACTATATTATCTTATATTACATTACATTATATATACAGTAGCAGAAAGTATTCTAAGAACTAAGCCAATAGGGAAATGAAGCAAGGATATTTTGCCAACAGGGATGACTGCAAGTAGGGGTATAGAGTATAGACAAAAAGGGGCCTGAATTTACTGGAGAAAATTGGAGAAGGAGCCAAGATATCGGGAAGGAAAGGTAATAGAGTGGGATGAAGCAAACAGAAGTTGGGACTGCAGGTTTGAGACTGTCCCTTCCCTACCAGGGATTGATATCACCATATAGGCAAAAGAGAAAGGGATAGTAGAGTGCTATGTGAAAGACCAGCCCTGGAAAAAGTTTTAAGATGAGTCTATAAAAGAAGCTGCAGTTTTAAAAGACAGTTAGTAAGGTGTATAACATATTGCATGATACCTATAAAAATCAATCAGAGGAGGTTACAAAAGATTGGGAAGAGATACTTGAAAGGCAATTTACAAAATAACAATGACAGAATATCTGTATGGCAACCAAATGTGCAAAAAGTCCAGAAGGTGTAGGATTTTGCTTAGAAGTGTTCGCTTGGGTATTTTTATACTCTGAGCAGATTTCAGGGAATTTTTCCTCAGCTAGATAGCAAATGCTGGAGGTGTAATGGAAAATAGTTAACTGGGTACATGTTTTCGGAAGTATAACAAGTTTTTTTAAAATTCCCTACAGAGTACTCTAACAAAAATGTTGGGGGAGCAAATCATAACTAAGGAATGAATTCATTTGATCTGGGATACAGAATCTAAATTGCCTCAACATAGTAAGTTTAAGGATGTTTGACTGACAAAAAAGTAGTTACTAGACAATGGAAATCAAAATTGAAACTAACTGTAATTAAAGTACTGAATATTGTAAAGTAGATAAAATAAATGTGCAAATTGTATAAAAAATAGTGGAATTTCTGTGAACTATAAATGCAGAATAATGTTTAAGAAGAGGAATGAGGTTCATGGTAAGGCAGGAACTGAGCATTTTATATAATGTTAGAGTGAATGATAATTGTCAAAAACCTATATGTATTCTGCATGATAATAGGAACAATGTCACAATGGTTTATTTTATTTTTTATCAATGTATGTGTACCTATATCATTATGTAAATTATGATTTAATAAAGATATTTTAAAAAAAGCCTTATAGTATATGACAGCATAACAGGGGGGCTTCTTAATACTGGGAGTATTAGAACTTAGTTGTTATTTTAAGTATAGCCCTTTATTTCCATTTTAAAATTAAATTAATAGGAATAAATTGTTCTGCATATTTAATTCAAGCAAGGCAGATGAAACATGAATAATTATTTTCAAGATCTTCCAAATCTGACGAATATTCCCTAATCTTTTCTGTGCCTCAGTCTGAATTATAGATGTATAAAATGTCTATGATGGTAACCTATGCTAAAATATACTTTGGGCCTTTGACAAATGATGAAATACCAAAATTAAGATATTGGGCTTACTGTCTACAAAAAGAGCTAATGGTTTAGAACCATTAGCTGAAACTATGAGAGCAAAATTAATTTTAGAGATACCAACCAGCCCCCCTATTTTGGATACAGCACCATGAAATACTCATAAACTTCTGTTGTGATCATATTAATGCGCAATATATAAAGTAATGCATTGACAATTTACCCATAACCATCAAACTGCTTCTCAAGGTCACTTCTGATTTTGTCTGCATCAAAAATATTTTCAGCAATAATTGGAGAATTTTGACAAGCAGCAACAATCTTTTGAACACAGTCAGGGGAAAACCCTGTATTTACAAATAAAATAAGGTCTAATTAAAAATTCCTTTGGAAGAAAGGCATCTCAAGGTATCTAAACTGGCTACCGTCAAGCCTACTAGGACATAGGTGTGTAGATTCTATCCCTTTAGTACATTTGTTAATGATAGGCCAGTTTTGGATTTACCACACATGAACAGAACAATTGGTATAAGTTTATTTATTTATTTATCTATTTCCTTCATTTTTAATCAATATAGGTCAACTGAGCCTAAGGTGACCCTTTTTCAGTAGTGGCCCAGTTAGAAAAGCTCCATGGATAACATTTAAACCAGACAATAGTCGTATGTATTGTGTACACAGATCACAGTGATTTACATATTAATGTAAAACATTTTCAGAAAGATAGCTAGAGGCAGTAACATCTTGGTTTAAGATTAGTAACACTGATGGCATATAAATTATATTATAGGCATTTATAGAATATATCAAATACACAATACTTACATATATGGCCAATTACTTTGTCTCCTCTGAAGCAGTCATGTAAGAGGGAAGTTTACTGTGTTAGCATTGCTACAAGTAAGAAAAACAGTTAATTAGGAGTGCTTCTGCTAGTGTTGTTATGGGGTAAAAACAATAGCTATAGGTAGATGAAGAAATTGGTGATTTTAGTATAGGATGCTTGAATGATACAGTACGATGGTTAGGATACAAGAAAGGAGATAGATACTGCAGAATGTAGAAGTGCATTAGTGATAGTACACTAGGATTTAACTAGTGATATATGTAGAAGATAACTGAATTTTGCCATTCTATGTATGAGACATCAATATTGTATTTTTTTAATAATTTAGTATTAGATTAATTTCTGATTTTTATGGCATATAGTTCCATATTTTTGCCAAATAGAGTTCAAAGAGTCATCTAAGTGGTTCCATGACTTAGTTAACTATAGAAAATATCTGCATTGTGATTAAAGGTCTCAGAAAGTTGTAATATTAAACAAGGTCTTTTAGTGCTGAGTATTTGTTTTGTATGTAAATGTGGTGAATAATTTTAAGTTACTTGAAAGCTTGTCTTGTAGGTGTACCAATTTAATGTATTTAAAGGCTGGCACTAACATTCTGTTTGGAAGATTGGTGGTATCTTGGGCTAGCTCATTCTTAATTTTGTGAATTTGATGTTTTACATTTGTTAGTAATGAGGAGACATACAGAGTAGGAAGCAAGAGTGTGGTGGCTGCAGTCTGTAAAAAATAATCACTTAAGTATGTTTTTGCTTTTTATTACGCTCCTAGTTTCTTGGAAGTTTTAGATATTATGCAGTGGATGTGCTGATCTATAATTACACCTAGTAGTTTGTATGAAGTACGTGTTGTAGAGTGATAATAGACAGGGAGAAGATTTTGAAATACAGAGTTTGATACTGTTGCATATTTTCCATCTTTTTTGCATTCAGTAGTAGCCGAGAGAGTTTTGGGGGTTATTTGTGTTATACAGTGCTGAGTTTTGTAGCTGTTTAAAGTTTTGTAAGGATTTTAGCAGAACATCAAATAGTGAGGTCATCAACATATTTTATAGGCAATGACTAGTTGCAGTTGTGAAAATGTCATTAATAAAAATATAGAATAGGGCTGGACCTAATAGGGATTCCTAATGGGATACCTACCTACATGGGTTTGAAAGATGACTGTGTTTACTGCACCATTGCACAGTGCTTTAGCTATTTTCATATTAACTAACCTATGAAGGACTGGTTGATGTGAGATGGTGTCAAATACCCTGAGTAAATCCAGAAAGAAAGTGGCTATCAAGAGACTTCTTTTCCTCTGTTGATTTGTTTTATTTTGGAAGGTGAATAAAAAAAGTTCTTATGAATACATGAAAGTCATACAGGGTAGGGGGAAGAGAGTGGTTCATTATTAGATGATAAAGGATTTGTTTGTGTATATTTCTAAGATCGTGGATATTGGTGATAATATAGGTATGATCCTATAGTCTGAAATTTATACTGAATTACGCAGTTTATCTAGGCATACAATGTAGGCTAATTTGCTGAATATAGGTATGTATTGTTCCATTATATATCTGTTTATGAGGATTACAGTGGGACATGCTATAGTTGTAGCAGTTTTGCAGATATTTTTCAGCGGTATATTATCTGAAGTTAAGGGGATAGGTTTACATTTTTTTTTTTTTTTTTTAAAGTAATTTTTTCATTTCCTGGACAGCTGTAATGCATACAGACTCAACTCCTCAACTTTCTCACCAATAATCATATTGTATCTCCCACACAACACAGCTTTAGACCAGGTCATATCACAATGACAGCCTTACTCTCCTTCTTGGATATAATCTGTAAGGCTAGGGAGTCTGGTCAGTATGTCTCACCTACTTTCTTAGATCTTTCAAAAGCTTTTGATACCGTTTCACACCCCCTTCTTCTTAACAGACGTACAAACTGGACTCTCTCCCCAGTCAGTCAACTGGTTTTCAAGCTATCTATCTAATAGACAACAAGCAGTCAGATGGAGCTCCTCCCTTTCTTCTTATCTCCCTGATCCCACTAGTGCTTCCCAGGGGTGTATTTTGGGGCCCTACTATTCAGCATTTTTATTAATAATTTACACTGATCACTTACCCATGGCTCTGTTACTCAATATGCAGATGATTCCACAATTATTTGCTCTGCCAAATCCATTCCCAAACTCCAGTATATTACCCAACTGGCATATTCCTCCATTGAAAGCTGACTTACCAAAAATCACTTGCTACTCAATCCTAACAAAACCAAACTACTTGTTTTCCTTAAGAAAAATACTCCCTTAAACAAAGCCCAACTTACTATACTCTCCCAAAACAAAACTCCTATTGAAATAGTTTCCCATGCTAAACTACTAGGGGTTGGTACAGATGAACTTTTAAAATTTGATCTACATGTTCTACACAACATTAAAAAAAATCAGCAAAAACTGGGTTTGCTGTATAGGCACAACAACTTCCTTAGCCCTACCAGTAAAAACAAAATTGTCAGATTTGCTATCAATGTCTCTTACTCTACCCACCACTGTACTGCATTACACCCTCTAAATTGGCTCGAATTACCACACTATCTCTCTTTTATTCATTTAACTTCAACCCATAAAATAGTACACAAACCTTCATTATTTCCTGCACTCACCACCTTATTCAGCAACTACCTACCCAACAGGTTCGTTAGATCTGAAAATCAACATCTTCTACAAATACATAAACCAAAGCATCCTGCAGGCCATCTTCTATACTCCTACTCTGTAGCCAGACTCTGGAAATCTTATCTTGTCACTGTTAGATCCAACCCTCATATTGCTCCTTTTAAAACTTCCTTACTTAACTATCTTTCCTCCATTTGGAGCTGTAACTGCTCTACACCTCTTACATGTAATGCCTAATGTCTTCTTCTTCCTTACAACCACTGTTACCCTAACTTACCACTCCCTTGCTCCTAATTGTTATATATCGCTATATATCTTAATTCCTATACCAAACTTTATTGTTACTTCAACATCTGAAAGACAATTTCCCTTATCTCTGCTTCTGTAAATTTCCTTTTTTCTCTACTTCTACACCCATGCAAGCACTAGTTGTCTCTCTCAAAATATTTTCATTATTCAACTGTGATCTGTACGTTTTTTCTATCTGTATGTATGAATTGTATAATAATATGTATACTGAACCTCTGAAGTCAAATTGCCTGTAATTTATTTTCTTTTTACTTATGTACTCTTTTGTATGCACTTGTGTACGTATGAATTCACAATCATATTTAGCTTGAACCTCTGAAGTTAACTTGCCTATACAATTTATTTTAATTGTTCAAGAGTGTTACATGTACCGGAGCTTTTCTCCTCGGGCCTCCACTGAAAATGGGCTCTCATGGCCCAGTGGACTATCTTGGTAACCAAATAACAATCAGTCAATCAATCAATAAATAAATAAATATCATATTTAATTTGAAGAAGCTGCTAAACTGCTCAATGCTGTGGCATGTGGCAGAGGTGTTGTATTGATTAGTCATGGTAGTGACAGATTCTATAACATCTGTGTTCATTCTGCAAGCTGTATTGTACTCAGTATCTCTATTGAATAGGTTTGGTTGAGAACTTTTGACAGTTCTTAATAATTTATTTTTAGAAGGCCAAGGTTGCTGTAGGTTAGTTATGTTGTTCATTTGTTGTTAAAGTAAGTTATTTTATCTTTGTGCATCTTCTTTACTTTGTTTTGGAAATGTTTTATTGTTGTAGTTAGGTATTTGTATTTAGTTTTTTTGCAGTTTATAGTTGGATGTATCTCTCAGAAACATATTTTATTTAGTTTCATATGGTGAGGTGTTTGAGTTGTAACAGCTTCTATGTAGGTTAGACCACACAGACATTTTTGCAACATATCTATGAACATGCTGCAAAGAGATGAGAAAAACATACTTTTTAAGCACAGCTCATTGTGTGGTGCAATCAGATTGGTTTTACATTTTATCAATAACATCAGGTTAAATGCCAGGAGTGTATTTAATTGCATTCTTGAAAGAAAAGGCCTTGAATGGCAGCTTAGGTTTGATGCAAGTAACTCTTTATCATGAGCTCATCTTAAGACTCATAAATGACTGTTGACCTAAGATTTTTATCCACATTTTACTGCCATTTTGATCCTGCTGCTCAGTCTTTGAAAATAAATTTATTGCATTTTTATTTAGAATTTATGAGAAATTTGTATTTTTCACAGTTTATGAACTGCTTCTTGTAAAAAGTTTTTTAATGTATTTTAACTTTCAATTAGTCATTTAATACCTGTTTGGTATGCATAAGTTTCAAGCTATTATAAGTGCATGTGTTGCACTGATTTTAATTTTAAGACAAACTCACAAGTCATTTTTGGTAATGTGTCATGTTTTATTGCCTGTTGCTTCATCACATGCCTTTGTATTACTTTATTTAATGATGAAATTTTAAAACATGGTTTTCTGAGGAAGTATCAGAGGTAAAGACAAATGTGCTCAACCTGTTGTGCAGAATTAATAAATGCAGTCAGTGGTTTCATTAGCAGCATGTTTCAGTTTTAGTTACATTGTTTTACATGTCTGCAGTATTGATCAGTTTGTTCAGTTAATTACTTTTAAGACATTGATTACAGCACAATTTTAGAATACCAGATTTTCAGACTATACATAGAAGGATTAATTAGACTACTAATGTCAGCTTGAAAACCAAACATCTTAGGGGCTGAAAACCATAAAATAGCAAAGACAAGGCTCCAGTTTTCTCGTTGTCACAGCTGTTTATTCAACAAGATACACAAGTGCTTTCACTGATGTTTCTTCACGTGTGCTTGTTTGCAAATTAAAAAAAACTATTTATATCAAAAAATCATTAGTCATATGACCTAACCAATTAATCATTTAAAAAGGCATGTCATTAATACATTATATAAAAATAAGAAACATAACATAAAACATTAAGCTTTTTCAACAAAGCCATCTACGCAAAGGTCTATTCCTTAAAATATGTCTAAGGGGGATATGGTCATTTAGATCATGTCCTACATCAGCCCTCAATCTGGCTATCCAGTTTGCTTCTATTTTTTTCTGTTTTGGCTCTGATGTCACCCCCTCTCTTGTTATCCATAGACTTTTCTAAAACTCTAAATTTAAAAGTGTGCCTATCATTTGTTTCAGCGACAAGCTTAGCCAATGCATTAAATAAACTTTTCTTCTTTATATGATACATGTGCTCTCTTATTCTATTTTTTAGCTGACTATCAGTTTTACCTATATAGAATGTATTGCAAAGTTGACATTGTGCCAAATAGACCACATGACATGTATTGCAAGTTGCACTAGCTTTTAAATAAAATGTTTCCGTAGTATCTGGATGTTTAAATTCTGTTTCTGAATTAATCATTCAACAGAACTGACAATTCTTGCATGGTTTAGTTCCTGCCTGTTCAACCTTTCCTGGTAGATCCTTAGGTGTACACAATCTTCTCTTTAAAGATTTTTTATTTTTGAAAGTAAATTGTGGACGTCTATCTAAGAATTTAGCCACATACCTATCTGAGGTCAGTAGGTCCCAATGTTTATTAAAAACATCTGTATATTTCTTTACATCTCTAGAATAACTCATACACATCCTTACTGTATTTTCACCTTGTTTGTGGCTCTGAGTGTGCATTTGAGGTTCTGAAAAATAAGGTTTTGCTCTGTTTTTTCTTAATTTCCTTATATTCACCACATCTTTTGCTACTGACTCTTTATCATAACCTGTTTCTACCAACTCAGTACTCACCATATCTATTTGTTGGTTAAAATCATCTTGTTTCACATTTAATCTCGGCACTCTGTATAATTGAGTATGGGCTACTTTTTTAAATACAAAATTAGGGTGCATGCTATCTTTACTTAATAATTTGTTCACATAACATTCTTTCCTATACATCCTGGTACTAATTTCTCCATCTCTTTCTTTCATAATACTAATATCTAAGAAATTAATTTCAGTCTGAGACCAATTTAATGCAAGTTTTAAAAAAGATGTGGAATTATTAATATAAATGACAAATTCCATTAATTGCTCCAATGACCCTTTCCATAACAGGAAAAGGTCATCCACAAACCTTCTAAAGAATAATACATTCTGTTTATATATTCCATTTTCTATTAATTGTTTTTCCCATATGGCCATTACTCCATTGGCATAACTATTGGCGCACGATGTTCCCATCGCGACACCATTCTTTTGCCAGTAGACCCTATCCCTAAAGGAAAAAATGTTATTCTCTAGTACTAGCTTTAAAAGAATTTATATTAGTTCTTTCTTTTCTTGTGTATAGTTAATATCTTCATCTAGTAATCTCATAATACTATTAATACCCAAGTGGTTCGGAATGACTGTAAAGAGGGAAACTACATCAAGTGTAACTAATAGGACAGATTCCCTCATACGTACCTCTTTAGAAAAGCTATACAAATCCCTAACAAAA
This sequence comes from Protopterus annectens, assembly GCF_019279795.1. Classification (NCBI taxonomy): domain Eukaryota; kingdom Metazoa; phylum Chordata; order Ceratodontiformes; family Protopteridae; genus Protopterus; species Protopterus annectens. Next base: position 321,850,230 of record NC_056750.1, on the reverse strand, counting down.
TGCTCAGTATCTTTTAAGATATAACTTGAACTCTCTAAGACATTTTTAAGTTTTTTTTCTAGAAAAATAGAAACTGATTCCATGCACCAGTCTCTCCCTGCCACGATAGGGCTCATGGGAGTATTTACATAACATTTGTGTATTTTTGGCAATCCTTGCATATTTGGTGTAACAGGATTCATTATAATGAAATATTTCAAAAGTTCAGTGTTAATAAGTCCCTTTTTTTCAAGGTCTCTTAACTCTTTATGTACATTTGCTATCATACGCTTCACATGTTACTGTGATATTATTTGATAAAATCTCAAATCATCTAATAAAGCATTCATTTTAACATCATAGTCATCTCTATTCATTACAACAACCTGCCCACCTTTATCTGCAGGTCCTATTACTATCCTAGAATCTATTTGTCACTATTTCAATGCCTCATTTTCAGTTTTACTCAAATTATGCCATTTGTATTTATGACATTTATTTCTTTGCTCATAAAATACCTTATATGAATCTTCTATACATACTTTTTCAAAAGCATTGATTAATGCACTTTGCTTGGATACAGACAAGCTCGGCTTCCTAAAGGTACAAATTTAATTACTGGAGTTACTATCAAACATAGTTTTCAGCATAAGTTTGCGTGTAAACATTTTGATATCAAATACAATATCTACAATATCCATGTCAGATGTGGGAATGAATGACAGTCCCTTTTCTAATACATTCGGTTCATCTTGAGTTAATTCAATTGATATTAAATTGGCTACTAAGATTTTGCATTCATAAACACCTTCTTTATAGTATTGTGACTCACCAGTTCTTCGTTGTACTTGCATTTGTTTCATGTAACGCTCCTTCCTCTCTGTTGATTTCCGCCTCTGCCCCCTCTGCTGTGAGATCTGTCTCTTGTGGGGAGGGGAAAATTGAGGTTGTGCTGTGCAAGTGGCTGTAAAAAAGCACAACTCATTTCTTGAGAGGCCCCAGTCTTAGATGGTATATAGTCCGCTTCCTGGTGAATGTCAGCCATAACCGAAAAAGTTTTCCTCTTGGTGCCATTTATTACTTCACGCGAGACCTTCTCTTGTTCAGATACTTCAGTTGGATTCCACCCATCTCTATTCTCCTGAATATCAGCTATTATTTCTTAGGGGTTAATGTTTCTTGTGAACAAAATAATCAAAATGGTTGTGAAGTAGCAGAGATTTTAAGATGCTATTGCATGTGACACTTAAACACCAATCGTGTGCTGCATTTGGGAACTTGGCAGTGATGATGATCTCACCTTAACTATTTCCTTCTATGACAGTAATGCTTTAGAGACATACCAGCTACAGTCCTTTTCTTTGAGTCTGATATTGGCAGTGGTGAGTGGAAACAGGGACAACTCTTTATTTAGTCACTTGATGTTGGGCTCCAAAAAGGAAAGTGAAATTTCCATTAATCAAGAAAGCAGATATTTTGCATAGCAGCATCTTCTTCTTCTCAAATAAGAGCAGATATAAGCATTTTTTTATGTCCAGCTGCAGCGGTGGAAAAAGAGTGAGACTGGGAAAGGTGATAAATTTTACTTACAAGCAATCTTTACCTTGCAATTTCCAATTTCCAGATGTTAAAAGAGATTAAAGGTAATTATTTATGGTTGAATCCTTCTTATCATAATAAAGATGCTAAAATAAGAGCTTGCACAGGGAAATTCATGAGTTGTTGTCACTCCTCAGTACTGACTGTGTTTGTCAGAATGTTTGGCAGGCCATACTTTTAGACAGTACTGAACTTTTCTCTTGATACAATTTAACATTTATCGAGATGTTATCAAAATGTATTGCACATTTGTAGTAAATGTCTGTTCATGTTTTGTGCATTCATTTTTCTCTGAATTACCATAAGAAACTCTCTAACTGAACTGATGTGCATATATTTAAGTCTCTGGTCCATATGAATGGCACAGAACTGTATGACCATCAATTTCCTGTCTTTCAAGCTCTCCGTGTTCAAAATTATTCGTTCTTGTAAAGCATGCTGACTGACATTATATCTAACTTTGGCACTGTTTGCCAATGAATACGTTGTTGTCTTTGCTTCCTGTACCACAGAACATCAAACAATTGTTACAAAAGGGGAATAAGTTATCTCAGGTGCTTGGTGACTCTTTAATGTTACATTCCTTTGCAGAAGGTGCTACTATTTCTTTATCTTTGACCTTTAAATGGAAGTCAAGAGGTAAGACGATTCCTATTATCTTCTGCCTTTTGGTTAGTCCGTTTTCAGTGTGATGTTATGAAATGGTTCAGCAGCCTTAATATTTTGGCAATGCTCTATGTAAACAAAATGTGCTCAATAAGGAAGAAGGAAATTAATGATTTTTTTCTTCTCAGATGACAAAGTGCAAAGCCTTTAAAAAAGTTCCAAAAATATTTACTCACCCAACATCTTTATCTTCAATTGATCACACACAATATAAAAACTAAAGAAACTTCATATTCACAAAAGACAATCTAAAGATTTTTATCCATCTAATATTAACATGGATATGCAAGAAACATTTCACACCATATTATTCTGTAATGAGTGCCAATGAATGACAGAAAAAACTTTTAGTTTGTCATTGTCAATTTGTTAGCATTTTTGTTTGTCAGGAATATCCCACAGTATCCTGTCTCTGCCTTTTTCTTCTCATTTACCATATAGAAAATTGGCACAGACTGCAGGACTTTCTTCAACATGCTCCTCCCTTTGCGCACAGATCTCAATAACAAAGACAGGTGAGATAACTGAGAAGGGTCGGTCATTTCAAGTAGCTGCACGTAGACTGCAGATCTGAAAAGTCATCTGAAAATAATAATAAAACTTCAAGAAATTACCAGAAAAAAAATAAGTGAATTAACAACACCTGGAAATTTTGAAATTCATTCAAGTATGGATAGACTCCAAAGTCAAAACATTTCAGTTGGAAGATAAACTTCTTGAGGTAAGACACCTAAATTTGGAGTTCAGATCAAGGAACTAAAGTTTAAGGCTAGAATGTATAGCCAAACAATAGGATAAGAATAGGATAAGAACATGTCCCTCCATATCACAAAAGAAAATCCTTTTTGGATTCTTTAAGAAAGAATTATTATATTTCAGCAATCAGTGTTATTCATATGTGGCCATCTCATCAAAAAAGGAAAATTCTTTTCCTCAAGAAATTATAATAGCGGGGGCGTGGCCAAGGATGAACACAGGATAGCAGCAGATTTCTTCAGCTCCACCAATTTCATTACATTGACAGGAATTAATTACTTAAAAAATTAATTTTTGAAGTAATTTTCTTTCTAAATATGTTTCTTTTATATAGTTCTTGAACTATATCTAAAAAAGAAAGGAAATCTTAATAATATTCCTGTCAGAAATTACTTTGGAAATTTTCCTGTCAGTTTATCAGTCTGAAATGAGTTCCAGTAAGACAAATTCTCAAGACTCCAGCATCAAGAAAGAACTTCAGTCTCTGATAATTATAGTCCAGCAACTTACTGCTAAGATGGATAAAATGGATACTAAAATAGACACTTTCATAGAAAAAACTACAAAACAAATAGACTTGTTACATATGGACCTGCAACAACAGAAGATCCAGATGACAGGCATAGAAGAAGCTGTGAATGACATGGAAAATAGAATACAAGAAGAGGAAATCAACATTAAGTTTCTGCTGAAACAAAATACACATTTACAAACAAAGCTGGATGACCTGGAAAATAGATCTAGGCGCAATAACATTAGGATTTTGGACTGCCAGAAAATATTGAAGGTAACAATATTACTTCTTTTTTAACAACATGGCTCCCTAAAACTTTAGATTTACCAGAAGCATTCTCTTTTGGTATCGAAAGAGCACATAGATCTATAGCTAATACTAACTCTAACAAAAACTATCCTAGATCAGTTATAGTTAGATTTATATCATCTTTTGATAAAGAGATGGTTCTTAAATCGGCTTGGGCTAAAGCTCCTGTTAAGATTAATGAAACAACTGTGCGTTTTGACAATGACTATTCTTCCATGGTATTAGCTAAAAGAAAAGTTTTTCTGCCACTAATAAGGGAGCTTTAAAAAGCACAGTTTAAAACATACCTTCTGTTTCTTGCCAAGCTTAAAATCTTCCTTCCTGATGGTCCTAAAATTTTCGATGACTTAGACTCTGCTTTACTGTTTATCAAAAAAAATAAGATTTTGGAAAAAATAGAAGAAATGGAATGGGCTAGTCCTTCGTTAAAGAGACTGGCAACTGAAACTTCGTGGAAGACTTCAGAGAAGAAGAAGAGACTAAAAACAAATGATTTGTACTATGTTTTTTTTCTCTCTCATCATTTTATTTTATTATTAATCTTTTAAATATAGTTCCTGCATTTCCAAGAAGCAACAAATATTTTGAAAAAGATTTAATCAAAGTTATTCTCTGTGTGCAAAGAAATGTTTTGTTTCATAACTAGTCAAAATATCTGGAGATTTAATGGCAAGCTGTGATTTAACTTGTTTCTCTTTCTGAAGAGGAAAAATAAGGTCAGTAATATTTATTCCTTGTAAAAAGTTTATATGTTCTTCAAATGCTATTCCTAATTATACTTTCTTGATTACACTGCTTATGCTTGTTTGTAATATAATCTGTCATGCTTTAACTAATAATAATTAGAACTAAATAATAGTAAATAATATGTTTTATTTTTAACTCTATTAATATAAACAGTAAGTAATATTCTATTGTATATACTTCTTATAGCTTTCTCTTACATTTTCTTTTATTTCTGCCTTACACCCTTTTACTTTCTACTCTCTTTTCTTTTCTTTATTAATATATAGAAATGCTTTTGATCATATAGACACAGTAAATAATAAGATTTGCATAGGAGTTGAGTTGGGACAAAAATGTTGAGTTTTGTTACTTATTAATAATTTTGGGCTTGATTTCACTTACATAGAGTCTGTAATAACCTGTAGAATGCATTGTGAAGGTTTTGTCATGTTTAGATGCATTTACACTGCTAAATGAATGTTTGTCACTAGTTTTTAATAAGTTTCCGCCAAAATGTTAAGAGAGACAATCTGGGATGTGGGCTGTCTCATGCACAGTGTCCATGAGCTACTTCAAAAGCTTCAACTCTCAGAATTCTCACAGAGAAGCTGAAAGCAGCTAGTCTCACCTTTGACCTAGATATCACACTGACACATCACAGATGCAGGAATGACACTACCTAATTATACTTTCTTGATTACACTGCTTATGCTTGTTTGTAAATAATCTGTCATGCTTTAACTAATAATAATTAGAACTAAATAATAGTAAATAATATGTTTTATTTTTAACTCTATTAATATAAACAGTAAGTAATATTCTATTGTATATACTTCTTATAGCTTTCTCTTACATTTTTTTATTTCTGCTTTACACCCTTTTACTTTCTACTCTCTTTTCTTTTCTTTATTAATATATAGAAATACTTTTGATCATATAGACACAGTAAATAATAAGATTCGCATAGGAGTTGAGTTGGGACAAAAATGTTGAGTTTTGTTACTTATTAATAATTTGGGGCTTGATTTCACTTACATAGAGTCTGTAATAACCTGTAGAATGCATTGTGAAGGTTTTGTCATGTTTAGATGCATTTACACTACTAAATGAATGTTTGTCACTAGTTTTTAATAAGTTTCCCGGCAAAATGTTAAGAGAGACAATCTGGGATGTGGGCTGTCTCATGCACAGTGTCCATGAGCTACTTCAAAAGCTTCAACTCTCAGAATTCTCACAGAAAAGCTGAAAGCAGCTGGTCTCACCTTTGACCTAGATATCACACTGACACATCACAGATACAGGAATAGCAGATTAATAATATGTGTTAAAAACCTATCTCCCAAACATATACATTACTATAACTCATTTAATTCATCTGATTGACAAGCATAAATAATTTTATAACTCTATACTGGAAGAAATTGTCATGTGATATATTTTAAAGCAGTAGTATAGCATGTTTGTAAAATCTGGTTACTAAAATGTGTTTGCTGTGCATTATTTTGTATAAAGCAGACAGATTTATTGAAGGGACAGCAATGTAAGATGGTGCTCAGTAAAGATACAACTCAGTGAGATCAGATATATATATATATATATGTATGTGTGTGTGTGTGTGTGTGTGTGTGTGTGTGTGTATGTGTGTGTGTGTGTTTGTGTGTATGTGTGTGTGTGTGTGTGTGTGTGTGTGTGTGTGTGTGTGTGTATGTGCGTGTGTATGTGTGTGTGTGTATGTGTGTGTGTGTATGCATGTGTATATATATATATGTATATATATGTATATATGTATATGTGTATATGTGTGTGTATGTGTGTATGTATGTATATATATATATATATATATATATATGTGTGTGTGTGTGTGTGTGTGTGTGTGTGTATAGATATGTATATAAATGTTTCTGAGAATCTGCTTAACTATGAAGTATGATTTATAACAATTTCTATGAATACAATATTTTATTCTATTGGCAATAATGAGTTTGAGTAAATGCTCATATACAAGCAATTCAAGGTTTTTTTTGGAAGCTGTTAACTGTATTTACATGACAGAAAATAGATGCATCCTAATATATGTAATGTCTGAATCATATTAGCCAAAGGTTTTGATTTAAATGAATGTTAGAACTTATTTTTCTCTCCTCTTGATTTCTAACATCAAGATTATTTGAATGCTATTTGAATACAAGTGTTTTATATTACATGGATGTATATAGTAGTATGAACAGTTTTTAAAAAAAAAAAAAAAAGGTTTATTTTAGTTTATATGATGCTGTTTTACCAAATGTGTAGTCTTGTCTTGCTAGATAATTGAATTGAAAACTGTTAACTTCAGTTAAATATAACTAGTATTAAATTGATAAGGTGGTAGCTGACGACTGCTGCTTAGGGTAGGGGTTAACTTGAGTGGTAAATACTACTCTAAGTTGGAGTTTATAACTCCAGGCTGGATGCAAGGTTTAATCCTTACATTATTTTCACTTGTTCATTGTTATTTGTATATAGTTTTGACATCCACAATATATTTTGTACATTCATTGTCACTACAAACAAAATTAAATCCTATACTGAAATCCCATAAGAGATTCAATAAATACAGCTATATTTAAAGGTACACCTAAAGGAGGAGATGTAACATTACTTATCTTGTTATTTGTTATTTTGATCATAAGATTCTTAAGTTTTAAAAATGCCAAATGACATCTTTAAAAGGAATTTCTTTAAACATTAATGGATTGAATAATCCATGTAAAAGGGCAAGCCTAATAAGATACATTAATTTACATAAGGCCAACTTAGTCTTCCTACAAGAAACCCATCTCTTGAAAAAGATATTGATAAACTAGCCACAAACAAATATACAGTATTGGTTAGTTCAGAGCACACTCAGAAAAAAAGAGGAGTGGCTATTTTATGGAATAAAAGTATGCCCATTCCTAAAACCATTAAGTCTTATCAGGATGACAAAGGAATGTTTTGTATGGTTACAATACAAATTAATGGGAAGACTTACACTTTAATTCATGTATATTGGATACCTGGAATTGGTATTAATACAGTGAAACATCATCTTGATAAGATCATATCATTCTCTATAGGAGATATTATTTTAGCTGGTAACTTCAATTGTATACTACATGAAAGTGATACTACCACTATAGGAAATAGAAGAATTACATCTAATGCAAAACATTTAAAGGATTTTGCTAATTCTTATCATTTGAATTATATTAATAATCAGATAGATTCAAAATCATTACCATACACCTTTTTTTCTAACAGATACAAAACTTATTCAAAAATAGATAGGGTCTTTATTTCTAACCAGATGGTAACAGATTTAATTAATTCCAAAATCATTTCATGTCCTATATCTGATCATAATTCAATTGTTTTTGAATTCATGATAAAAAATACTCATAATGTTCAGATCAAAAGGATACCAGCATACTTAACTCAACTAAAAGACTATAAAGAATATATACTTTCAGAAGTAAAACATTTTTTAGACATAAATAACACTCCTGAAGTCTCCATTGTTTATGTTTGGGATGCCTTAAAATCATATCTAGATGGACAAAGTATCAGATGGTATAATAATAAAAGGAAATCTTAGGATAAGGAATTGTTAGATATTCAAAGTAAATTAGACTCTTATAAACATAATAATAAAGAAAATAGTATGGACAAGAAAGTTATTGAAGAAATAAACAAACTAAATGAGAAATACAAAGAAATTTTAACTCATAAAGTTAAAATAACTTTAGAGAAATACAAGTTTTGTCTTATTCAATAAGCCCCAAATACTTACATAGACTTAAAAATAAAACCAAAAGGTTGAATAAACAAAACCATATCAAAGAAATCTTTTCTCTAAGGAAAAAGAAGAATGTTTCTAGTATACCAGAAATACTAGATGAATTTAGAAATCACTTTCACAAAATTAACCATAATAATATTAACATGGAACCTAAAGATAAAATAAAGGAGTTTATAACCACAAATATGAATAAAAAGCTTAATAAACAACAGATTAAACTATTGGACAAGAGTATTTCATATACAGAAGTTATTACACAAATAAATAAGCTTAAATCAAACAAAGCACCGGGTAATGATGGTATTATACCAGAGATATATAAAATCCTTTCTAAAATACATATTCATTAATACATAAGGTTTTTATTTTGGCCCAAACTGAGTTAGTAACCCCCCATCTTGGCAGTATACATTTATTTCGCCAATTTTAAAACTTAATAAAGATCCAACTAGATGTTCTTCATATCGGCCCATCTCATTACTTAATGTTGATTATAAAATGTTTATGAATATCTTTGCTGATAGATTGAAGACAATCATTCCGGCATTATAGATATAGATCAGACAGGCTTCATTGTAAATAGAAATACTTTTGATAATATAAGAAGAACTTTAACATTAATAGATTTTGCAAATAGGAAAAAGAAAGATTTAACACTTATTAGTCTTGATATAAGTTCAGCATTTGATTCAGTAAGTTGGGACTATCTGTTTACCTTAATGAAGTGCACAAACTTCTCGGATGCATTTGTAAATCTAATTGAACATTTATACAAAGGAACGTTGGCTTATATTAAGGTAGGAACATATGTTTCACAAAAATACCCATTCTTAAAGGTACAAAACAAGGATGTCCACTTTCTCCACTATTATTCACTTTAGTAATGGAGCCTTGGGCTAATTTGATCAGAAACAGTACTGACATAGAGGGTTTTGAAATAGATGAAAATACAACATCCAAAATTCAACTTTTTGCAGATGATGTTCTAATTATATCAGCAGGATCTAATTCTTCTATACAGTCTCTATTTGATAACATGATGAATTTTAAAAGTATTTCTGGTTTAATATTCAATGAAGAAAAACTAAAATACTACCTATATATACACGAAAAAATATTCTCATTAGTGATTTTACTAAATATGTACCCAATTCAGGTCAGATAACTTATTTAGGTATAATACTATCTAAAGATATTAAATCTATTATATATAATAATTATAATACCTGTTTTCTTAATATACAAAATCTTTTTAATACCTGGAATAATATGTTTTTTACGATGGAGGAGAGACTTACAATTATTAAAATGATAATATTCCCCAAGATTTTATACTTAATACAATCAATAATACTTCCACCTACAAAAATAATTATCAAGAAACTGAACACAATAATGTTAAATTTCTTATGGGCACCTAATAGACCTAGGATTGCATTAAAGAAACATACTAATAGCTGGTCTCAAGGGGGTATTTCTTTTCCAGACTTTAATTTATATACTATCTCTTCTATTGTAAATGTTATTACTTTATTAATAGATCAGTCATATGTCACAAAATGGAAAGATTATTGGGAGCTAATTAGTATACACTTCATGAAAATCTCCTTAACACATAAAAATATGATTGTAAATAACTCCATGTTATGGTTACTAAAGGAATTTTGTACTTCACCTATTACACCTAAACATATGGTTTGTTACCCATTAAATATTATTATTAGTTATCGTAACTTTATGTTCATGCACCCTAAGTATAGGGAATGGAATTTTATTGTATTTCCTATAATGTATACTCAGGGTATGCTTTTGTCATCTACTTCTGAAGGAACTCATTTAGCTATAGATAATGATCTAAAGTACTGGTATCAGTTGATATCTGATAATAAAGTTAAAAATCTAGATTTCTTAAAACAAGAATTTGATCTAGAAAAACTTGCTGGTTAGAGGTTCAGACCTTTAGACAACATCTCATTAATAAAATAGATTTAATGTCTATAACTGTTAAAGAATCTATTCCAACACTGATTGATTACTTGATATTAAATTTACAACATAAAGTTTCTGATAAAGGTAAACTTTCATACATACATAAAGTTATCAGACAAGAAACTTTTTACAGTGTAGATTCATACTGGAATTATTTCACTTCTATTAATGGGGACCCACCAAATCAACAAGATAAACAATATATATTGGAATCTGCTTATAGAACTACGTCTTCCATTGTCTGGAGACTGTATACATGGACATTTTACATAGATCTTTTATACACCTTTGATGATGAATAAAATAAATAATAAAGATAATCTATGTAAGAGATGTAATGTAGAAATTAATGCTGACTGGGCTCATATGTTTTATGACTGTATAAAATTGAAAGAATACTGGAAGTCAATTAATGAATTTTTGCAGGCTCTTTTACAGATAATTTCATTATTTCTAAATCTCTTATATTATTCAACACACCTGTACCTCAAAGTGTTAAAAGGTTAAGCTTCCCTTGTTATGGTCTATTCTAGCAGTGGCTAGGAAAATAATAACTAGAAATTGGATTTCAGATACACCTCCTTCGTTTAATGAATTTAAAAATGTTATGAATATAGTGTGCCATATGGAAATAAACACAATTAGGACTAGAACAAATAGAAAAACATCTTATTTTATTGTATGGGATAATTTACAAAATTTGTTAAAAAAATTTTAATTTCAATAGCATGGTATTTTAGTTTAATTAATTGATCTGATTGTAGTGGATGTCTTTGTAAATACTTTAGTTGTTTTGTTGAATATTATAATAATACCTATTTTTAATTACTTGTATAAAATTGTTATGATATTTCTCTTATATGTTAAAACAATAAACCTGTTTTGAAAAAAAAAAAAAAAAGAAATTATAATAGCATTTGGATTCTAAGATTGTTGTGCTTTGAAAAGAAGATTGATTAGAGCTATCACAGAGTGAAAAAGTGGTATAAAAAGAGTAAAGTTAACAATTTGGGCATAATTAAGCTACTTGGTAATTATTAAACTGTTGCATATCAGCAAAGAAGAGATGTGAGAGAAAATCAGTTAGAAAATAAGAAAAAAACTCTGAATGGTTTCAGCTTTGATACAGCGTATAGCTTCCAGTAATATAGAGAAAATAATGTGTCAAAACCATTCAGTGGTGTTTGAAAGAAGTATGACACTAGAGGAATGTATAAAGCCAAGTGGCAAAAGGCTGGAAGGAATATTAGAAGCTTTAGGTTGATGTTCAGATAAGCTGATACAGCTGCAGAAATTAGAGGTTAAAATAAAGGAAAGATAGGCTGAATATGATGCGTCTCAAGAAGAACTGTTTCAAAATAATAATAGAGTTAGATGATAGAGCACCCATAGAAAAAAATACTATTCAAGAGAAATTTGAAGTAAACAACTGAATTGCATGAATTTTAGAAAACACCAAATTAGCAACTGGAATAGTATTCCACAACACAATTTGTTTATTGAAAAGGCACCTTATGTGTATGCTCCAAATCTGGCCATGAAAAAGTAACCAAGACCTATATTAGTAAAGATGAAGTCATACCAACAGAAAATGCTGTTCCTGACAAACTTGTGGCAGAAGGGAAAACTATTAAAAATTGGGAACAGCAGACCATTTGTGGAAGATGAGTGTTCACTGTATACTAGGCAGAAGAGAAGCAAGTTTATCCCTGCAGTCATAATTTTCCTAGAGGATCAAAGACATTTTTCAATGCAAAACAGACAAAGGAAGAAATAAAAAAGTTTACTTACCAAAGAGTGAGCCAACAAATTGAAAAGATGCCATTTCTTAGTCTTCTATTAATAACAAAGGTCATAGGCCAGTAAGCACAGCCACAAACATGATAAAAGCAGTTTCATGAAAGATGAAAGATTTACATTATTAATTTTTAGCTCTTATGGCAGTAATAGTCATAAAGTTAGGCAACTCATTAATAATTATTGGGGTATTCTACAAGCTGGATCACATATTAATTCACGTATCCCTAATGATTAATGTTTTACTTATAGGTGGGATAAGACTTTGGCAGATTTTTTTGTGCTTATAAAAATGTATTACTAAGTCTACTTGTCATGTTTTTTGCAGATAACTGGATGGTTTAAAAGGGGTAATTGCACACTAAGTAAATATTTTTTTCTTCTGCAAATCGTTGAAAAAGTTTTGATATTAGACAATTCATCTATTGTACAACCACAATGATTACTCATATATCCTTTTGTACATGTTGACGTTTTATATTGGTAAGTCTTCAAGGATGTTTATCTATGCAATATTCAATGTAAGAAACTGTAATGCATTATATAAATATACTCTTTCACATCCTATTGCTAGTGCTCTTTTGGTAGGTTTAGAACATATTCATAGATTCATAGGTGTTCACTAGGTTAATGATCCCAGGGGGGCTTTTTTAGCTTAACCATGCTTCCCAAAGGTGACAATCAAACTCTGTACTTTGTGTATGTAAGGTAAACCCCTTAACCATTAAGCTAACCCCAATATTAATTTTCTATTTTTCTTAATTTTCAACAATTATCTAAAATGTAATACAAATGGATTGTCATTTTGAGGAAATTATTTTCTCTTGGTTTAAATGATTTTCTTTGATTATATTTCTTGGTGCTGCTTATGGTCATGTACACTTCGATCTTTCTTATGTTTGCTACGTCATGTGTTTAATGTTATTTAAATTGTTCTATACTTGGCTTCGATTTTGGATACTAAAGAAGGGGCATTATCACTCAAACCAGTTTATCTTTTTTTTGGTTGTACAGCATTGCTTCCACTAGATTAAAAGATAGTTTATACTGGGATCATGCTTTTTTTTTTTTTGTCTTCTGTTGCTCTATGGTGCTGGAAGTTATAGTAGATACCATATGATTAAAAGTAATATTAACCAAAGATTACTTTTTTATTGTTAGATTAATCCTGATTAAATATTGTAATAATTCAACAGCCCTAATACACACACACACACACACACACACACACACACACACACACACACACACACACACACATATATGTATATACTGTATATGGATCACATTCTCATTGCCGAAAGTACAGTTCTCCAAACCACATTTTGCCGAGACCATAACTCCAAATTTACACTTCTCCAAAACAGTACTTTGCCAAAACAGAAAACATTTAAACCACATTAAATAATTTGCCTCACACCACCTGCTAATTATATATAGTAACCCTGAGGTCGCACTATTGTGACAACAGTATATTTGTTCATACATACTGCAGTGCGATCGCAAAGTGCTGTTTTGGAGAAGTGTAAATTCGGAGTTATGATCTAGGCAAAATGTAGTTCAGAGAACTGTACTTTCGGCAGTGTGAATGGGAACCATATATACATATACACCACAAACACACACACACACACACACACACACACACACACACACACACACACACACACACACACACTTTTACATACCTATAAAAGTAAGTAGGATATTGGGGGAGACACCCCTCTATATGGGGATGGATGCTTTTTTATATGAAGTTCTTTTATACAAGTTCTGCCTGGCAATTCTTGACAAAATGTAGTGGAACCTACAACAAGTTAACTCAATTAACATGTAGAAAAAGATCTTGTCTGCTTTCCAGTTTTGTTATGAGTGTGCTCTTGGTAATTTGTGCATGAATTATTTTATTCATATAATCCAACCAGTAAACATGGTGATTACCACAGAGAGTCCAAATCCAGTGTATGAATAAATACAAAAGGCTAAGCAATAAAATATACAAATACTAAACTCACAGACTGCCTAGCAAAATGGCATATATAAGGGACAATATATATATATATATATATATATATATATATATATATATATATGTTTGTCTTTTCGGCTTTTCCTGGTTAGGGGATGCCACAGCAGAACTCTGGTCCGCTAATGATTGGCAGTAGATTTTTTTATGGTGCCGAGTTGCCAGCCCGACGCCCAACCTTCAGCGAAGGCACGCCCATTCACTCATGTCTTTCGGAGGCCACTCGACCATGGGGAGGACATGCAGACTCCACATAGAAGGCACTTCAGCCATGAATCGAACAGGAGAACCTCTTGTTGTGAGGCAAGAACACTACCACTGTACCACCATGGCTATATATATATATATATATAAATATATTATATATATATATATATATATATATATATATATATATATATATATATATATATCTATATATATATATATATATATATATATATATATATATATATATATATATATATATATATGTTCATAGGTTCATAGGTAGGTACTGGGCTATCTGCACGAAGGCATATATTAGCCCAGTCACGTTGTGCAGTATTCACCGCCCCTTTGGTTAGTTCCCTAGGCCCTTGATCTAGCAGCTAGTACCCTTGGCCCCTATCTAGTAGAGCTGTTGGTATGATCCCTGGTGTGAACTTTCTGTTACCCATCCACTCGTCAAGGTTCCTCTTGAAGAGTGATAGTGAGGGGCTCTGTCTTATGTACATCGGGACTTTATTCCATAGCAAGGGAAGTCTTTGCGAAGGGAATCTATCTCTCCAGCATGTTCTATTCATTGTTGTGCTGAGGTTTATATCCCTAGACCGTGTAGCTCAAGTAGATTTGGTTTTGCTAAGATGGAGCATGTTCAGCAGTTCTGGGTTGGACATGGCTCTGTATGTTAGACAGAGATCGCCTCTGAGAAGGCGGTATGCAACAGAGAAAAGCCTTAGTTTTTTTCAATCGTGCTGCATAGGGCAACTGTTTGAGGCCAGTAATTCTCTTAGTAAGGTACCTCTGTGGTCTCTCCAGCTACTGGAGATGCCTAGCCAGGTACATTCCAATTGGTGCATTGTACTCAATAATGGGTCTGATGAGGGAAGAGTAGAGGGTCACCACTACATCCTTCGATCTTGATGCGAACCCTTTCGTGATCAGATGGGTCACATAGAAGGATTTTCTAACCACCTTGGCAACATGGTTATCAAAGAAAAGCTGACTATCTACTTGTGTCCCTAGATCCCTTATTACTTCTTCAGATTTCAGGGGGTTACCTCCTATGTGGTAGTTCGGGGGTACTCTGTTTTTTCCAAAGGGGATTACTATGCATTTTTTAGCATTTAGCTTGAGACCATGGCTTTGACACCATGCATCAGTCTCATTAAGGCCCTTCTGGAGGATATCCATGTCAGCCGGAGACTCTATTATAGCACCCAGTTTGCAGTCATCTGCAAACTTGCTCAGCCACAGCCCTTCAGTGCTTGCCTGCATTTCTGTGAAGTATATGCCAAACAGGAGGGGCCCCAGGACAGAGCCCTGAGGCACACCGCTCATTACTGGTCTGGATTCAGACATAGATCCCACTACTCTTACTTTATGGGATCTGTCTGAGAGCCAGTTTGCAATCCATCTTGTGATGTAAGGGTTTATGCCCAGGTTGGTGAGTTTATCAATAATACCCGAATGGGGAATGGTGTCAAATGCTTTAGCAAGGTCAAGGTAAGCTGTGTGTACTTCATTTCCCTTATCTATAGCCTGAGTAACTGTCTCAAAGAAGTCCACCAGGTTCAGGAGGCATGATCTGCCCTTGATGAAGCCGAAGTGGGTGTGGTCAAGTGTCTGGAGTTCCCAATCTCTCCATTTATGAGTTCCATAATGATTCGCTCCATTGCCTTACAGATCAGACTGGTCAGGCTTATTGGTCGGTAGTTCCCAGGGTCGGTTGTGGGCCCACCCTTGTGCAGCAGAACCACCGTTGCTGTGCCCCATTCTATGGGCACATATCCTGTCGAGAGGCTGAGTCTAAACAGAGTATTCAGATGCGGGGTTAATTCATTTTGGAGCTCACGTATGACACAGCCCGGGACACCATCTGGTCCCATGGAGGCAGTGTTTTTAGCTTTAGATAGAGCCTTATTAACCAATCTATTAGTAATAATTGGAGTTACACAATCCCATGAAATAGTAATAGTCCCTGTAGGTGGTGAGGGGGGGGAGAAATTTGCACTGAACCTGTAAGCCAAGATGTTGGTAATGTCAATGGGCTCAGTGTATTTTGTTCCATTTTGTACTAGCTCAGAACATACCTGAGAATTGCCATTTAGGTTTTTGACGTAACCATAGAAGGCCTTATGGTTATCCTTGGTATCCTTGGCAACTTTCTTTATAAAATTGGCTTTAGTTGACTTGATGAGGGCCCTCAATTTCTTACTAATGCTGATCGGAGTGATTTTTCCACTTGAGATTTGGCCTTTTTTTGTATAAGTCTCCTCCTTTTATTGTATAGTTTGCTTATGGCCAGGGTCCACCAGACTGGTTTCTTCTTGCTTGAGGAAGGAGTCTTGGATTTATTTGGGATAGCATGGTCCATGCAATCCTGAAGATGTATATAAAGTGCCTTGATGTAGGATTCTGCATTCTGGATATCATTATCCTTCTGCAAGGGAATAGTGAAGCTTTCCACTTCTGATAAGTAGTTTGAAGTTTGCTTTGGAAAGGTTTTTTACAATGGTTTCTTTGACTGGGGGAGGTGGAGGGGTGAGTACATCCAGGGTTATCAGTTTGTGGTTTGATCTGACCAGAGAGGGAGTGATAACAGGTGTGGTACAATGGGAGCCCATATTCGTGATGACTAAATCCAATATGTTGTCCCCTCTAGTGGGAGAACATACCAGTTGTTCAAGGGCATTTGAATTTATAAATTCTATGAACCGCTGGGCATAGGAGTTAGAACTTTGGTAGTTCGCCCAGTCTATACCAGGGTAGTTGAAATCACCCAAAATTATGGTGTTGGGTAGGACCTTTATTTTTTCCAATGCCTCAAGGAATGCTGAGTGAGCATCTTGCGACATGGTGGGCATTCTATAACAGGCTATGACTTGAAATGTGGTTTTGCCTGCTGATAGTTGTGCATGGATGATCTCTGGGGCATCATGCTGCACCACTAACCTGGAGATGTGGGTATCCTTGATGAATATGGATACACCTCCGCCCTTTGTACTGCGATCCGGTAACTGAGGTCGGAAGGTATGATATGAATTGTAACCTGGTAGTGCTGGGGTGCTCTTCAGAGCCTTGAACCAGGTTTCCGTCACTGCACAAACATCGATTTCCTCCATACTGAGGAGTGCCTCAAGTGCGTGCATTTTGAGGTTGAGACTTCTGGCGTAGAGTAGCATTACCTTTAGTTTTTGGTTAACTGTGCTGGTTACAGTGGCTAGTTTGTCCTTTGAGCCTTGCCTAAAAAAGGCACTATGGGAACAGCAAGAGCCTTGGCCAGTATTCAAAAGCCTATGGGTGACAGGTGCAAACCATCTCTGGCGAAACAGCGAGGCTTGTCTATCATGTCATCCCAGGCAGACAGACATTGGACAGACCTCCCAACCGTTCCAAATTACTCGGTTTTTACTGAGTTTTGGGGTCCAAATGAAGGGGTGCCACGATTCCTGAGTGGCACCCCTTTATTTCCGATTTTTCTTTACATTTAATTTTTGCGCTGTTGGAGCTGATGTCATCACGTGTGCAATGACGTCAGCTTCACCAGGCTACCAGCCAGTCGGAATTGAGCTCAAGGAGCTCACATCATCATTTCCGGCTGGCTGAAACTGCGGGAATTTGAGCCGGGATTATTGACGGGGGCTGGGCAGCAAGTCAGAAACACTAGGAGGAAAGCTGAGCAGTTCGCCTGAAATGGCGGGAATTATGGCGGCGGCCGGGCAGCAACACTAGGAGGAAGGATTAATGGCGTGAATGAACAGAAGAAGGGCTTGTAGTTCATCCGTCAAGCCGAACAAACTACTCAGGCAGGTAAGGACAGAAGAGTGTGTGTGTGTTTGTGTGTGTGTGTGTGTGTGTGTGTGTGTGTGTGTGTGTGTGTGTGTGTGTGTGTGTGAGTCATTGATCAATCAGTGATCCATTCATCTAATCTGTATTCACTGACTATGTCTGTTAGATTTGCAGTCAGTCAGGAATCCATACTTGCTGGCTGGTCTGCCAAAAGTAACAGTAAAAGGGAAGGACACTGAAGTCAATGCAGCCCCTTTTAGCAATATTTTAATGCACTGACATTTTCTTCATCAAGCTACCAGCACATTGAGTTAAAACCATCAACTGCAGGTGTCTTAACACTTAAAAGGTCATTCTCTCTCTAGGCACAAACAGCACTGTTTTTGTGGAGTGAAGTCATGGTTTCCAACGTGGGAAACTGCCATATTCTAGATTAAAAATAAGAACTAATGCTGAATGTATCTGCAGTTCCTTTTTCCAAATTTACAACTGGAGACCTATTTAAAAGTCAGGAATTCATACTTGCAGGCTGGTCTGCCAAAAGTAACAGCAAAAAGGAAGGGAAGGACATTGAAGCCAAGGCAGCCTCGTTTAGTAGTATTTTAATGCATGAAGCACAGGTGTTTTGTGTCAGCACACACAAACAGTATACAGAAGTAAAATATGGCATAACATTCTATAGTTCAGTAAAATAAAACTAATGCAAAAAAATTAAGCCAATTGCAAAAATAAATAGCTGAAAAACATTCAGTAAACTGCTGCTGGCATGACTACACTGTTATCTGCAGAGAGGAAATCCCAGATAATTCTTCAAGTGGCTGCAGAAAAAAAATGCATAGGTGTAGCTAATTTCAGGAAAATGCCTGTTTCTAAATACATGCATAAGGTTCCTTTTGTTTTTCTGTCACTACATATTTAATTTTCACTTTCTAATATAGTGTTTTACTGATTATTCTGATTTATTAACTGCAGTCCTATTTTAATTGTTCATAACTATTCATATTACATACCAAAAAGGAATCTCGTACTATGGGAGATGCCATGATAACTGTCATTTTCCTTTTCAAAACATAGATTTTCCCAAACATTTATTGTTTTAAGTTATAGATTGGTGATTTGACAATGGAAAACATGGCATAAAAAATTACGAATAACCATGGGGAGAATTGACATCAGATTTTTTTTCGGGATTTATTCTCAAAGATTTTTCAGGATTGCAGCGATAATACATACATTTTTAAAGGAAACCATTGTCTGTTTCAGATATGTGGGATATGAGACACTTGCTTTATTAAAAAAAAGTAAACAACATCATCATGGGACTAAATGGCAAAGAAAAGAGTAATGTCTTCCCGACGTGTAATATGACAGGAAATAATACATGCAAACTTGTCATTACACAAAAAAATATGGCACATATTTATTAACACCTTTTTTACACAGGAAATAAACCTCTGTCCTATTTCAGTAATAAAACAACTCATAAGATAGCATACATCCTTAAAAGCTGGCTAGTAAGGGAATATCACGTACAGCTGAATTGCTTTACAATAGCTATGGTGCCGGATAAGTGTCAGTTGCTCGAACATGTCTGGTTTGTTTATGTGAGAAATTGTGGTACAGTGGGAGTAAGGGAATTTGCCCTTTCCCCACTGTAGTGTGATCTCGCATTTCGTATATATAATTAGTAAGGGATGGGGGTGCATCTCTCCCCCACATGGAGTTTACTGTCATTTTGGGATTTTTTTGATAATTTTGAGCAGTTGTGCTTCAATATGCTGCTTTTCAGATAAATCAACATATATCCATATAACTATATATATATATATATATATATATATATATATAGATAGATAGATAGATATATATATATATATCAGACCTCCCAACCGTTCCGAATTACTCGGTTTTTACCAAGTTTTGGGAAATACACTTGGTGGCTAGAGGTATTCAGGCTCAAACCCTGTACCTTTAGTACAGGGTAAAAAGAGCCCACTATCCCTAGCCACCACCATTTCTGAGTGAGTTGAGAGCTTTTTTCTCTAACAGTTGAAAGTTATGTTCTGAGCTTTGTCCAGATTTTTTTTTTTTTTTTGTACTAAGAGTTCAGGGAGCTATGATGAGAAGTAAGAACATTTTTGTGCTAACAGTTCAGAGATATGGTGAGTGAGAAGTGAATTTGTATTCCACTGTTCCCCCATTATTGGCTTTGTTGTTTGTCCATGTTTTTTGTGTTGAGGTTAAGAGCTATGTTGAGAAGTGAGAAATGAATTCACTAAATGATTTCAGTCTTCCTATTTTTCAGGCAGCTGCTGATTTGGGATAGTAATATGTTGTTCTGAATGTAGTGCATAGAGTCCTCGGTTCAAAACCTGCCAGTGAAATGCATGATGGTAGCACAGCATTTTATTCTAGCAACTTTACAAAATTATGCAAGCAATGTTTAAAATGTGTCCCTGGTTTTTGACCTTTTGTCCCCCCCCCCAAAAAAAAATGAAATTGAAAATAAGTGCGAGACGCTGTGCAAGATGCCTATGGCTTACACTACTGTCATTCTATTTATAGTGTGGGTGTGGAAGCAGACTTTTATGATGGAAAAGTTCTGAATTGGGCAGTTTTGTCATTATTGGTTCATGTGTTTTGTTTCATTGCCTACAGTACAGATTACTGGTAAAATGTTCAAGCAATAAATTTAAAATGCGCTCCTCTAACACGTGTGTTGTATTATACAAGGAATATAATTTAATAAAGACAGGAAGGTGTATAAAGAAAACAACACATGTATGTTTCTTGTTTTGTGTGCAACGGACCAGTGATTTGAAAACAGCCCAAAGGTAATCTTTATCCACCACTGGCCAGATGCATTTTCTTTGGATGTGGTGTGTGTGGGTTTCAATGCTGTTTCAATGAATGTGAGTTTCAATGGCAAAGTTTAATGTCAAGCCTATTTTCATCGTGAGACAGTATTGCTTTGTTTACCAGATGATGGCTTTTAGTGTTTCTGCATTGTTGTGCTGTAAAATATAAAAATAAAATTCAGATCATTGTAGAAGTAAAGCAGTATGCATACATTAGTAGTTTTTATGGTAAATGGGGCAAAATAGCCAGGTAACAGGATACTAGAATGGCTGCAGGGGGACTCTGGTGCCATGTTTTGGTTGTCTGTTCTTCAGTTTGCGTTCGAAAGTTGGTATCCCGCAATCCCATTGGAGTGGGTGGGGTTACATAACTATCTATGCAAATTAGATGTTAATCAGCATACAGATTTGTACCTATTTTTCATGGGCCTTGTCCAGATTTTTGATGTTTCCAGGTTGAGAGGTATGACACTGGATCCCCTTAGAATGACACCAGAAGCTTAGTCAATTGTTGAAATTGATCATTTTGTCTGTATTGTGGTATCATTCTAGGTGAAGGTAGTATGCTACTCAAGGTCAGGGTCATACCAGCTTGGGCTACATGATCAGAGAGCTCCTCAATGTCTCTTTTCATGTAGTCCAGGGAGGTACTTCTTAGATCATTCACACCAACATGTACAATGACAGCATCATACTTGTACTTGTTCTAGAGTGACCTAAGTGCCTGTGTTATGTGGCAGATCCTAGCACCCGACAGGCAACTGACAGTAACCTTCTCCTTGTTCAGCCTGGTGAGTGAAATATCTGTGTGCCTTACTATAGAGTCTCCTATTACTAGCGTGTTGGGCATGGTGTTTTGCCTTAGGGGCTGTCATGAGGCACACTGCTGAGGTGAATTATGTGTTTTCTGGCTTGTGTTTGGAGGTGCAGGTTGCTTGCTTGTCTGCTTTGGGGGGCACTGTTTCTTTTTCAGATTGGTACCTAGTGCCTCTGAACATGTTTTTGTGTATTTATGTGTATGTTTTGCCGGTGCTTGTTTTGTAGATCCATGTGTGACTGATGGTGTGATGCTAGTGTGTCTCTTCTCCTCTTGACTGTTTGTTACAGTCATGGGTTGAGAGCGTTTAGCCTCCAGTCTGGCTGTGTATTTGCATCTCTCACAAGTGTTTGTGTCTAGAGGTAAGATGAGAAGGTTATTTGTATACATGAGGCAGTTGTGACATTGCCTCAGGATGCCCAATTCCACCAAATGAACTGGAGAGTACACCTGAAGCTGACCTCTGGACATGCTTGGAAAAGTGAATTTCACTTGTCTTGCTGACAATCGAGGGTCTTATGCTGTATTATAATAGTGCTGTCTAGGAGATTTGGAAAATAATAGTGCTGTCTAGGAGATTTGGACAAGTGCTGATTTGGGTTATGCAAGTGCAGCAATAAGAGCAGTTGATCTGAAGCACTTGAGTTGAGGCTTGCCTAGTTCTAAGGGAAAATTTGCAGCGCAGACTTTGTGGAGCCAGGAATAGTATACCCCAGCTAACCGGCGCTGCCTGGCACTGCTCTGTGCGCAGGACCACGCAAAAAGAGAGTTGCAGGGTTTAAAGAGAGAGAGATCAAGGATTTGGGAATTGACCCAAAAGGGTCAATAAAACTACAGTTTCTAGGCAGTAACCACTCCTACAGGGACAGGCAGGCTGCTCAGTGTTCCCTTTATCCCAAGTAAGCACTGGCCTCCAAACAGTTCAGAACAGCAACTCTGTAACTGAATTTTTTTTAAATTATAGAAAGTGGGAAAATAGCAAGTTTTTTTTGTTTTTTTTGTTTTTGTTTAAGGATAGCAGAGACACACAAGCAGCAAACTAGTCAGAACAGTGCAATAAATGACCCCAACACATGTGTGCTAGGTCAGAGGCAGGTAAAATGCAATTTTAAGAAAAACAATTTTAAATTAAGTGCAACACAAAAAATGCAATAAACAGGCTCTAGGTATGTTCTAAATACTGTTTCTAACACAGATATCAACTTTTGCAAGCAAGAAAACACCGAAAAGTAGGCAGCAATGCAGTTTTTCTAAGAAATAAATCAGAAGAAAATACTTAAAATCTCAAAAGTGGCTCCTTTCTTCTCTCAGCATTTTCTCCTCTTGTTAGGTGCTTCAGCAACAACTATCAAGTCTGGAAAGACGCCGAAACCACGGTGTTGCAGGGTTTAAGAGAGAGAGATCAAGGAGTTTGGTATTGACCCAAAATGGACAATAAAACTACAGTTTCTAGGCAGTAACCACTCCTACAGGGACAGGCAGGCTGCTCAGTGTTAACCACTGCCACTGGTGAACACAGAGACTTCCCTTTAGCCCAAGTAAGCAATGGCCTCCAAGAAACTTACAAACAGTTCAGAACAGCAACTCTGTAACTGAACTTTTTTTTAAATTATAGAAATTGGGAAAATAGCAAGTTTTTTTTTTTTTTTTTAATGATAGCAGAGACACACAAGTAGCAAACTAGTCAGAACAGTGCAATAAATGACCCCAACAAGTGTGTGCTAGGTCAGAGGCAGGTAAAATGCAATTTTAAGAAAAAACTATTTTAAATTAAGTGCAACACAAAAAATACAATAAACAGGCTCTAAGTATGTTCTAAATACTGTTTCTAACACATAGATCAACTTTTGCAAGCAAGAAAACACCACCACAAAAGTGCTTTTTCAGGAATAAATACAAATGATCATATTATTTAAACAATTAAATCACACATGATATGAACTGTAGGTTCCCTATTACGAGAGCAAAAGACCGTTTAAGTGAATCCGTGAACGTCAACACGTATTGTGCGAACTGGCATTACAGCGAACATCAAAAACCACAAATTTGGAAATGTCGAATTACCATGGTTGTCTGTGGTATAGCTCCATAAGGTAAGTGTGCGATAGTTACGGACCTTAGGGTTTGGGTGCGGGTTAAGGTAAGTGCATAGATAGGTAATGTATGTAAGATTTAGTGTAGGGTTTTGTTAAATGTATGTATGTGGATTATTTATTTTGTTTGTGTATATTTTCATAGGGGAAGTATGTGGTAGTTACGGTCCTTAGGATTAGAGAGGGGTTAAGGATAGTGCATGGATAGTTGTGTATTTGGGGTTTAGTGTAGGGTTAGAAGTAGGATTTTGGTGCTTTACTTATGGGTTAGAAGTAGGGTTTGGTTAGTGTATGTATGTGGTGTATTTATTTTGTTTGGGTAGGTAGTATGTAGCGGGTGGTGGGGTTGGCCGACTATGACAGTACGAGATTTAAAATTTCACGGTTCAGTGCTTTCGGTATTCTCGCGGTTCACGCAATACGTGTCTGTGTTTAGGTATTCACTCAAAAGGACTTTTGCTTTGGTAATATAGACCCGAACTGTATACCAATGATGACAGTATGTGATCAATTGCACCAATATATAAGTGTTTGTATGAGTAAATGAATCAGAGAAACTCTGTCACTTAATTTATATGTGCACTTATTTAAAAGATTCTTGCCACTTTATCTCATACAGTAATCATTTTTTTGTGGATATTTCTTACTGGTATAAACATTCTTAATGAAGTAAATACCTTAAAATATAAAACAATGTTCAGCCTTTCAGTCTCCTGGCAGTTTTCCTTTCTCAAAAGACCATATCAGTAGTTGGCTATTTATTTATTTTCTTTTGTTTATTAGTGTAGACCACTGATTCAAAAGGGACAATTTCAGGCTGTGTCTGCAAGCATATATTCACATATAATAGTAAATCATATGACAGAAAGTTATGAAGTATATACAGAGTGGTAGAATATTTAGTACATGAAAGCAGAAATGAGCAAATTTATTTATTTATTTTACATTTGTTAACCGGGAAATTCCGACTGGACCAGGTATATTTTCAGCAGAGGCCCGGGGAGAAAAGCTCCAGCATAAAGTTATACAAATACAGTACATCCAGCATAATACACAAAACAGGTTACATCATGTATTCTGAGCATAGTAATAGAACAAGAAATGAATAAAACACTCCAGGTAAAAGAAGATATAGAACATAGATAAAAGACAATGTCAGTTACAGTTGTTCTTCTTTTGGCTTTTCCCGGTTAGGGGTCACCACAGCGGAACTCCGGTCCACTAATGATTGGCAGTAGATTTTTTACGGGTGCCAAGGTGCCAGCTCAATGTCCAACCTTCAGCAAAGGCACACCCATTCTACGCATGTCTTTCGAATGCCTTTCGACCGTGGGGAGGACATGCAGACAGCACACAGAAGGCGTTCCAGTTACAGTACATCCAGCATAATACACAAAACAGGCTTTATCATGTATGCTGAGCATAGTAATATAACAGCAAGAAATTAATAAAACACTCCAGGTAAAAGAAGATATAGAACATAGGTAAAAAGACAATGTTAGTTATACATTGATAAGAGAAGAAAATATATCAAGTAAGATTCTACAGATAAAAGTACCCTTTCAGATGACCAAACCTACAGGGGATAAGAGATCCAGCATGTGATCAGAGAGGAGTTTGGCAAATGACATTGTTGTATACAGTTAGTACTGCAGAACAACATTTAGATAATCATGCAGTGAAGTAATGAACAAATGTAGCGTACAGTCATACAGTGATGGGTTACAAAACAGACGGAGCTCCAGAATTTACAAGGGAAGTTAAATCAATATAATGACTATGATATGCCAACTTATAACTTTGGCAGAAAGAAGAAGGATGTGGTGATGAGAAGACTGGAGGTTATTGCAAATATGTACATAAATTAGGTGCAAGTTGTTTGAATACAGATTCTTCTTTTAGATGGTTAAGAAGACGATACATATTCTGCCATAAATGAAATGACATTTAAGCTCATACATCCCCCCTCTATTATAATGTTTAACAGACTACAAGAAGGACTATCTGATATTAAAAAATAAAGTTGTTACATAACGCCCTAGATAAGCAGATTTATATGAGACAGATTCATGAGACAAGCTAGGGAGCTGAGGGCAAATTTGTCTCTTCGATTATATGTCAGTATTGATTTATAAAGCTATACAGATAGAAGGTTTATAAGTTTGCTTACTGCACAGGAGAGCCTAGGAAATAGATATGACTAGGTAATAGTCACGATCTGGCAGTAGTACGTTATGAGTGATAAGCTATATAACATTGCAACCATTCTGTTATTCTTAAAGATAATATTTTTATTGTATTAATTTAACTTTAGCTCACATTCTGTGGTAATGCTTTCAAGCATAACAACTAACAGCTGTAGGCCGGCAGCTGTTCTTTGTGTGGGCCTTAAATCTATTGAGAATGGTAGGGTCAATGACACCAGGTGAGAAGAGTATGATTTTACTTTTTGCACTGTTCATGTTAAAGACATATTGTTTCTAACCACGCCTGTGTGGCTGCTTCAGTATTGACTTGATTTTGTGTAGAATAGAATAATAATGAGTTATCTGCATACTGCTGTAGTTTGGAATGGCCACGGTGCTGAGACATATTATTTACAAAGAGAGTGAGCAGGGGTGAACTGAGCACTGATCCCTATGGGACCCTCATTTTGATGGATCTTGAATGAAATAATGCTTTATCCCATTTAAACATGTGTGCTCCCACTGAGAAAGCCTTTGAATCAGTTCTTGGCATGAATGGTTAGGCTGCATTGTCTGTGCAGAATCATTACCACACTATACATGGCAGTATGAAAACTTTTTGACAGTTGGCAGCAACTACTTGGCTTTAGATAAACTGGGATTGAACATAGTAAGAGAGTTCAGGGAAGTAAGGTTGTATACCATTGTCCTAGTAAAAGGCACAACTCTGAGCCACAGTTTTGAGCACCACAGACCTGGTAAAGCCATTTGAAGTACTGCTTTTTTATAGAGCAAATTCACTACCAAACATTAGCGGACCGGAGTTCCGCTGTGGCGACCCCTAACCGGGATAAGACGAAAGACACAACAACAACAACTTTATTGATTACCACATTTTCATTTTTGCCTGCTGTGTAATCCTGACACATGGTGCACTTACTAGTTTGGCACTGATTGCTGATACAACCATTTTATAATCATATGTTTATATTATACTTATAAATCAACCTCGTACATTTAACATTCAATAACTTGTCATTATTAAGCATCTAAATCCATATGTTACAAACATCTATTCTATTTAGTCTTAATATCAAATTTACTTTATCATTGCTCCTTAAAAACCCTTAAAGTATACATGTTAACTATTTGCAATATCATTTGAGATCAAAATTAACTGGTGACTATATTGTTTTATTTTTCACTATATCACCAGTCTTAACAATTGGTCCACTGCCTTTATCCCTTGCATTAAGTCCACTATATATTTTGATCCACGTCAATGAGTCTTCAGTTTATATCACAAAATCCCCTATGGACATTTTTTTTTTTATTAGAGAGTTCTGTTTCTAATCTCTAATAGATCTCAGTTTCATATTTTTGATTTCTGTAATCATCTTTTTTACCCCTCTTAGTACTAGTTTATCTTGGGTTTTCCATTTTCTACTTATAGCTTTCTTAGCCACTATCAAAACTACAGATAGTGGTTAAACTCTCTTCCAAATATAAGAATTAGCATATTGTTCAATTCATTTTTATACTGAAGTAACGCCATACATTTCCAAAATATATGCTTCAAACAACTTCTTTCTGAATAATCACATCTCCAACTTGTGTCTCTTGTCTGTGGGAACATTTTCAAGCCTTATAGGGGTCAGGCCCAGATGCAGTATTAATTTCTAGCTAAATGTATTAACATCATTATACAAAGATGTAGCCCTAAGTTAAAACCACTTATATGCACATCCCAAACAGACACCAACCTGGTTAACAACAGGAAAAATGTTACTTGTTCTTAAAAGTGGACCTTTAAGCAATCCTAAAACTACAGACCAATAATTTGCCTCCCAAAGATGTGCAAACTATATACTGCAATTGATACAGACAGAGTTTATAGTCATTTAGAAGAAAACACAGTCATGGCAATAGAGTGAAGGGGTAACAAAAAAGTCATATGGAACAAAGGATCATTTGTTGGTAAATAAAGCCGTAATAGAGAATTGTAAAAAGGGGAGGAATCTAAGTATGGCATGGATAGATTACAAAAAGAATTTGACAGCATCCCACATTCATGGATAAAGGAGTGTTTACAGATGTGTACTACAATATAGAAGTAGCTGAGAAGCACTGGAAACATGAACCACAAAGCATTATAGAGAATGATGAAGTGTACATCACATGGGATCACCAGTTACCAACAGTTCAACAAACTGATTAAGAAAAATATATAGTAGTCCATGAAAAAAGACAAAAGTAGCATTGGTCATTGAAATTGCTACACCTAGCAATTACAGTGTCTCGTGTACAGAGAGAAACAAAGTCGTGAAATATCAAGATTTTCAGTCAGAAATGAGAGCAATGTGGAAGCCATCTGTTTGCCAAAATAGGCACTTTGCATTATGCTCACAAGAGATGTTTAAGCTCATCAGTATGCATTTAGTAAAAAAAAGGTCTGTTTTCCTAGAGAGACTGAAGAGTCCGTTTAACACATTAAAGAAGACTGGATGAGCTAGGCATTAATGTGTGGAGTGATGTTCAAATGTGAGAAGGTTACTTCACTCACCACTGGGATTGTATGTGCTTCAGTCACTGACGGAGTGCTATGTTGGGAGGTAAGGTTGGTAATTGACTTGGCAGAAAACAAAATGCTGTTAATCTTCTGCTACTGTTTGTAAAGTGGACTGATATGACCTTAACTTCTTAATCTCTGTTCTCTTTCGTTGACATAGCCAGGCATACAAAATGCAAGTCATCATGTATAAACTAATTTTTAAATGGGAAACATTTTGCTGTCTAAATGGAGGCCAAACATCCAAACTTTAGACATATACATGAAAATAAAATGGTATAAGTAAGCAAGTAAAACAAAGAAAAAAAAGAAGATAACTGTGTCTAGAATGGTGTGTGCTTATTATATTTCTAGCTTCTTAGGTCAAGAAGTTAAGGGATGGCACCATTTTATCTTAGAGATAAATAAGCACAGCAAATAATTGCAATCCATGCAATCAAGATACATAAAAATAAGACTAAATCTTAGATGTTGTTTTGCATCTCGTCTCATCAGTACTTGGAATGGTGTAACTTCTTACAGCTTGTATGCAGAAACATGTGACCCTCTTATCTTTTTCTCTTACTCTTTTAAGTCCATTGTATGCTGGATCGGGAAATAAGGGATGGCATTAGACCACTTTCAGACAAAAAAAACAATGAGGTAAATTAAAATATCGCTATAGTTCTTACACACTTTGTTACATTGTTTTTGAATGCATTGACTGAAAGCAATAATACTGGCCTGAATACTTATTAACTGGTTTACTTTGAATTAGAAGGTACATTTAAAGTTGCTGGAAAAAATCATCTCGTCTGTTGTACACCAATGTTAAATCATGACTGTTGCAGATTTGAAAGTAGTGTTATTGGCAAGTTTGCTTCTGACTTGTATAGTGGTTACCAATTTAAAGACCTATGCTTTGACCTTCAAAGCACATTGTTTGTTTTTACTCACATCAGTAAAATTATCTGAACACCAATTTCGTCCTTTATTCCGTATACTTGTGCAATGACTAGTAATTAATGTCATTTTCTTGTCATTTTGCAACAGGTTTATAAGAGTGAAAATGGTTAAAAACATGTCACTTTACAACATGATACAAGCATGAAGATGTGTATGAATTTGCTTCCTAATCTGAGCTCTCTGCAATGGCAAAGCACAAGGAGGATATACTTTTACTGAAAATATTGTGATTGTTATTTATCTTCTACAGATGAGATACTGGCTTAGAAGAAAGAATGTAGCAAATAGTTTGGAAATTGACGATTAAGGCCTATTAAGTCAAGAGAGGACTTTCCAATGACACATACTTTTCTCAATGTTATGTCTCATATGTCTTCAGTTGTAATTTGCATTCATTTTTCCACTCAAAACATTCTTGTCTTTGAAAGTGCACAGTTCTTGAGCATCTTGGGAAAGACAACAGTGGAACACAAACACCTTAAGGAAGTCTCAGGTGTCAAACACCATCAATGGTATAGGAATCATCCCTGTGGGATTATGCATTGAATAAATGTCTGATATATTGATGTCTTTCTTTCAATACATTTTAATTTTTCTTATTTCATATTTGTTGGTGGGTTAATAATTCTAATGAGCTGTTTGAGATATTTTGAAAAATGCATTATATTTTCTTATGACTCATTTTTGTTTCTCATTTCAATAAATAAGCAAAGGTTGCATAACACAGCTTAACCTGCTTTAGCGTGTTATGGTTTGGCTGCTGTATGAAAAAATGCCTTTTACTTAGTAGCTTGTATAGTTGTTGTTTATAAATTACTTTGTGATTAAGATATAAATAAAGGAAACAACAGTATAGGATTTTCACAGTAGCTGTCAAGAAATATATGATTTATTGATTACTGCAGATATTAATCCTGTTAGGTAAGCCCTGAAAATTTTAGTAGTTAAAATATTAGCACAGATATTTTTAGGAGTAATAAAGTAATCATTGTAACATCTGGATGTTGTTAGTAGCTCAGAACTGCAGGGTGTGATTGCACATAAACACCTTGATAATTGTTAGCAGAAGTGTTAGTAATGCACTTGTGAGAAGGGTACTAAAATAAATACCCTCCTCAAATGTCTTCAGTCTTCAGCAGGGTACTCTTGTTCAAATTATTTAGTAATGTGTTTGATGTAAAGGAAAGTATGCAGGGTTAAATAAGTAACTTACAAGTGTGCAATTCTGCTGATAGTACTTGTGAAAGCACAGCACTGGAAAAAGATTTTTCCTAAACTCAGACAGCATTTATTGTTTTACAGTAGAACTGACAGTACAACTTTTTGAGCACAGCACTAAAATGAGACAGGATTGGGAAGGAAAATTGCAAACTGCTGAGGGAGAAGGAGAATGGTGACAGTCTGCCTCGTAGCAGTCCTTTTACCCAGGAGAGAAATGCACAGACAACAGCGAAGAGAGTATCTGCAAGAGGACAAATGAGTCGCAAGGTGTGAGGCCTAAAGAGAGTCTAATCCATTAGCAAGAACTCGCAGATGAGTGCTGAGGAGACATGGATGAAGTGTAGTTATAGTTATCTGAAAGGCCACGGTAAAAACACAGCATAGGAGTTGTATAATGAAAAATACACACACATTTTTGTAGAAATTATTTACTAAGAATTTTAATGGGATGATGGTATGGGAAGTCAGACAAACTCAGTATGCCAGTTGTTTACAGATCAGCAGAGGGCCTTGGGGGGGGGGTGGAGTTTACTTTCACGGTAGCAGATTGTGGAATGATAGATTAAATGCCAAGATGCAAGGAGGTACATTATGAATATTACCCTGCTGGAATTTGTTTTCTGCTAGTCATTATATTGCTGCTTTGATGAAATCCTGGTGGGAATAGTTGAAAAATTTGAATTAACATGCATGGAAAAGCACCTCTCTGAATTTCTTTTTGTCATGTAAAATATGAGTGATTTAGGCAACTGACCATGGATGCAATGCTTTACAGCTTATCTAAACCTTACGGCGGTAGCGTTGTTACCTCACAGCAAGAGGTTCTTCCGTTTGATTCTCGGCTGGGCTTGGAAGTGCCTTCTGTATGGAGTCTGCATGTCCTCCCCGTGGTTGGGTAGTATTCGAAAGACATGCGTGCATAAATGGGTGTGCCTTCGTTGAAGGTTGAGCATCGAGCTGGCACCTCGGCGTTTCATAAAAATCTACTGCCAATCATTAGTGGACCGGAGTACCGCTATGGTGACCCCTTACTGGGAAAAGCCGAAAGACAAACAACAACAACATTCTAAAGCAGTTATGGGCACTGATCATACCCCCCCCCCCCCAACTATCCAGATTTTCACAAAATGTCCAGATTTTTGCTTCACATTTTTGGTTTGTTCCTCACAAAATACATGTTTTTAGGTAAATCATTAAGGACTGAAGTCACTAAGTAATAACTGACAACTGAGATTAAGACTTTGTACCCTTCAGAAAATGCATGTTAATGTAAAACTTGTTATTATATCAACTCTGTAAGTTTATGAGAGCAATATTTAAAAACTGTCCCTATATTTGGGCCTTTGTGCTCTCCATTATTTTTGGCTTTATCCAGACTTCTTACACTTAGATGTTAAGAGGTATGGCACGGATGTAAGTGAAGCATGGAATATCATAGACAAATCAGTTAATTCTCAGACCAGGGATCTAGAACAAAACATGGCATATTATTTTGTAGCAGTTAAGATAGATGTGGTACAGGAAAGATTTGGCCAGTATCTGTGTGGCAGGTGGTGACATATATTCTAAGGCTTTATTAACAGGCGAAAGCAAGGGTACAGCAGGGAGCTATCGGACACTCTTTTTTTTAAACAAGAAATGTCTTGATTGAATTATCACTTATGACATAGGCAATCATATATTTATATAAATTAAAACAAAGCATATTGAGATATTTTGGGTTGAAAACATTACACATCTCATATAACCTATATAGTCATTGTCAGTCAAACATTACATAACTCATTCAATTCCTACCTTTCCTTAAACCTCATTCCACCTCCAAAACATTATTCTGTATGTATTGTTCACACAATTCCCATTTTTTATGTAATTTGCCCCTATTGTTTTTAAAGATCTCATTTCCAGTTCTTTTTATTTCTGTTATTATATTCACTATTTCTAGTACAGCTGGTTTGAACTTTGATTTCTATTTTCTAGTAATATCTTTTTTTGGCAGCCACCAGAATTAAACTCAGCAAGGCCTTACTAAGCCTAGACAACTTTGATTCTGTATCAGAGCTCAAAAAATAATTTCTGTAGTTAATCCAATTTGCTCACCCAGTATTTCTGACAGTGTAGTCTGTAGGGAATTTTTAAACTCTTCCATTTCATTACACTCCCAAAAAATATATTCCCAGTTACCTTTCTTACCCATCACACCTCTAATATTTGCAATCTACCTTAGGAAAAATTATTTGGAGTCTGCTTGGGGTATAAAAATACCTATGCAAACACTTCCATGCAAAGATCCTAAATCCTCTAAATTTTGTTACATATTTTGGAGCCATACATATTTTTCCCATGTTTTCTTTGTGTATTGCTTATCCAATCTCTCTTCTCAATCTTTTTCTAACTTCCACTGATT
Organism: Protopterus annectens; assembly: GCF_019279795.1. Lineage (NCBI taxonomy): Eukaryota > Metazoa > Chordata > Ceratodontiformes > Protopteridae > Protopterus > Protopterus annectens. The sequence goes on along the minus strand of NC_056750.1, from coordinate 321,816,960 downwards.
GATTCCTATAGTTATCACACAATGTTTTATATGCCCTACTTATTATCCCTGTTTAACAGCAGCTTCTATTCCACTAAAAACTCTACCAGTGCTGGTTTTTCACTTAGGAGTCCCCGATTCCTTTCTCTTTGCCTATACTCTGATATCAATCATTTATAGGGAAGGTAATCTGTAGCCTGCAGTCCAAATGAATTCTTAGCCTCTTCCCATTCTATTACTTTTCCTTCTCTAATTGTTTGCTCCTATGGCAGTTTTCGCCAGTAAATTCCAGTCCCCTCTTGACTATTCTCTGTACGGGTCTATATTAGAACATCAAAGTTTCAAAACTTTGAATGTTCTAATATTGGACCCTATTCAGCAAAAGCTGAAAATATCGAAGCAACAAAAAAACGAATTCTTTCCCAGGGAAATAATTTGGTTGTCTGTTTCTGTTGTTATGGTATTTTCAGCGCTGTGGTGGAAAGTTACGGGTCGGGTTCAGGTAAGTGTGCAATTGAGTGCGGGTTAGGTTAGTTAGGGTTAGGGTGCGGGTTAGGTATGTGTGCGATTGTGTGGACGTGAGGGTTAGGGCGGGTTAGGTGAGTTAGGGTTAGGGCGCGGGTTAGGTATGTGTGTGATTGTGTGGACGTGAGGGTTAGGGCGGGTTAGGTGAGTTAGGGTTATGGCGTAGGTCAGGTAAGTGTGCGATTGTGTGGACGTGGGGGTTAAGGCAGGGTAGGTGAGTTAGGGCACAGTGAGGTGAGTGTGCGATAGTGACGGACCTTAGGGTTAGGGCTTGGGTTAAGGTAAGTGGATAGTTAGTGGTGTGTGTATAGTTTAGTGTAGGGTTAGGTGTAAGATTTTAGGTGTATGTGTGTGGATTGCTGTTTGATTGGTGTGCTTGTGTTGTGTGTATGTGTTTTGGATGTATGTTCGATGTTTTCAGCTTTCGCTGAATAGGGTTCAATATTAGAACAGTCGAAGTTTTGAAACTTCGATGTTCTAATATAGACCCCTCTGTACCCCTAATTGCAGTCATCCCTATTGGCAGAATCTCCTTTCTCTGTTCCAGTGTTGGCTAAGTTACTAAAATACTTTCTGCTGCTTTACAAATATAATATTCTGTATGGTTATTGTTATTCTCCTTAAGGATCTGCATCCAAAATCCCTGTCTCTCCTTCTTTATTGAGGCCCCCCCCATTTCATCATCATTCTTTTCCACTTTGAATTATTGCTTTCTGCTTGTGCTATAATATAAGAGCCTTAACTGTGTAGCTTTGAAATATCCCTTCAAATCAGGTAATCCCAAAATACCTTGTTCTATTGGAAGAATCAGCTTGTTCCACTTGACTCTTGTCCTCTTCCCCTCCCAGATAAAATCATTCAACTCTTTATTAATTGCTATCCACAGCTTCTCTTCTGGTTGATAAAAATATGCCTGATCCATGTATAAAACTAAATGAAGTAAAAACATTTTCACTTCTTGTACCTTCCTATCCATATTCATAAAACAGAGCTTCCAGTTTCCTGTTTTTTTTTTTTTTTGTATTATATTTTGTTTAATTTCCTCCCACATATCATTAGCTGCCATAACAAAATCCCTTTTAACCCTTAGTCCTGAGTACTTTATTTTATCATGCCCCTAGAAATATGGGTATTGCTGAACCAATTTGTATGTGGGTACATAGTATACAGCTATTGCCTTTGCTTTATCTTTATTAATTTTTATATCCCAAAAAGACTTGAAACTCTCTCAGAATGTTCCACAACACTGACATTTCATTTTTCTGGTTGTATCAGGTACAAAATAATATCTTCTACAAATAAAGTCAAATTTTCTTAATTATCACACCAGTTATATCCTTGAATTTATGAGTCTATTGTTTTTATTATTATTGTTATTTTTTGCCAGTGGTTCTTAATATAATATAAATAACAAAGGGGGAAAAGGACACCCCTGCCTGATCCCTCTATTCAAAGAGAACGTATCAAGGAGGGACCCCCTCCCCACTTCCCCACATTAATTTTCTCATCCAGTCCCTAATATATCATCCAAATTATCCAAATGCTTCAATTTCTCCACTTATAAAATCCCAGTTTACTCTATTAAATGCTTTCTCTGCATCAAAACCCACCGACAACAATGCTATTTTCTTATATTCTGCTTCAGTCTGGATCATCATTGTTCTATTAATGTTGTCAAATATTTGCCTCTCCTCCACAAAACCATACTGATCTATTTATATCAATTTTGGCATCACTTTCCAATTAATTTAGCCATTATAGCCATAAACAATTTATAATCATGGTTTAGAATTGGAATTGGTCTATATGAAGCTGTATCTGATGGGTCTTTAACACCTTTAAGTATTACAGCCACCACAGTGTTGTTCCAGGATGTTAGTGCTTCTCCTCCATTTAAAATACTGTTAAACAAAACCTTCCAGATCTTTCTCACTTTTTTCCCTGCTAGCTTCCAAACTTCCACAGGAATACTGTCTATTCCTGGAGACTTTCCTGTAGATTGGTTATATATCACCAATTTATCTCATATCCTCCTATCCAAGCTGTTAGTAATGGAACCTCGTCTACCTCTAACCTTGATATATTTAGTTCTTCCATGAAAATTTCCATTTGTACTTTTTCTTGATTTCCACATTTCTCTACTTTATACATATTTTTAATAACATTTCTAAAATATCTGTAATACCTCTACATAATCTCTGATTATTTCCTTGTTATAGGCTCCCGAGGTTTGCCAAAAACCCTTTCTACTTTCTGTTGCCTGAACCTTTGTGCTTAAAGCTTTAGTGCTCTGGAGTTATTAAGAAAAACAGTTATTAACAGCAGTCTTTCTAAACTCATACATGTTTTTAAGGTAGCACCTTATTTTCTATTTATTATTCTGCAGTTGTGCCTCTTTTTGTTCTGTGAGATTCCCCTATTCTGCAATACTTTAACATTTGTCAGCCCCTCTAAATAATTCTTGCTACTTCTTAACCATATCTCTTTTTCTTTTATATCTACCCTATTTTTAAACTTCATTTTCATTTTATCCCACTCCCAGCTATATTTTCTGAAGAAATTTCTATCTTCCCTCCATGAATCAGGACACCCACTCTGCCTATTTGGATCTACTTGAGTCTATCAAGATACATCTGAACACCATGGTTTAGGGTGAGTATAACTACCTATCCATTGACTGGGTAAATTACTTGTGCTCAAACTCACTTGCCCAAAGGTTCCTCAACTTCATTAATGCCAGTTCCCTGGACCAGCTGGTTGACACCCCCACAAGGGGTGCCAACATCCTGGATCTGGTGCTTACCAATAAGGGGACCACTGTAGTACCCCACTGTGAGGTATTCCCTAGAGAGATCTGACCACAAATCAGTCTCATTTTAAGTAACTATCACACCTGACCCCCCCCCACCACCCAGCAGCAACTAAACTAAAAACTTCTCCAAAGCAGATTATAACCTCTTACGGGTTGGTATAAATAGCTTCACTGCACCTCCCCCCTCAGATGGAACTGGCAACTATGCCAGGTTCTACACCAATGCTTTATACAAACACCTGTATAATTGCATTGACTCGGCTGTACCTGATAGGACCAAAACAAGCTCCTCAAGGAAGAGCAAACCTGCCTGGTGGACAACTGCCATTAACAGGCCTTACAATAAGAGGAAGAAATTGCTGTCTAAGAGTAAGAGGAAGCAAGTCCTAAATTGGAAACACTCCCTCCTCAACTTGAACAAGCAAATAAGACTTCACTTCTTGTGAAATCCTCCAAAGCAAACTTTGAATCCAAATTTGCTTCCTCACCTAAGGATAACCATAAGGTGTTCTTTAGTTACATCCATAATCTAAAAGGAAAGGCCCAGATTTCTGCCAAAGTGGTAGATAATGATGGCACATCTACTGAGCCTGTGGACATAGTTAACCTGTTAGCCAACAAGTTCTGTGAAAACTTCACTCCCCTGTCCCCACCACACGTACCCCATGACATCACTACCACCTGTCCCTTACCTTGTAGCTCTAAAAAGCAGGTCATAAATGCCCTGTCTAAGGCTAAAAGCACAGCATGTATGGGACCTGATAACATCCCAGGTTGTGTCCTACTTGGGCTCCAACAAGAATTAGCAACAGCATAGGTACACTTTTCAATCATAGTCTAAGCACCAGCTTCATCCCAGCTGAATGGAAAACAGCCACCATTATCCCCTTGCACAAAGGTGGTATTTCCACTGACCCTAGGAACTATAGACCTATTAGCCTGACTAGCCTCGTCTGCAAGGCCATGGAACGAATCATCATGGACCTTATCAACAAAGATATAGGTAATCTCCAAACACTTGACTGTACTTAGTTTGGATTTGTCAAAGGGAGATCATGCCTGTTAAACCTGGAGTACTTCTTTGAGACAGTTACCAAGGCCCTGGATGATGGGAAATATGTTTATACAGCCTACCTAGACTTAGCCAAGGCTTTTGACACTATTCCCCACTCAGGCATCATTGACAAACTCACCCAGCTAGGTATCAACCCTTACATCATTAGATGGGTTGCTAACTGGCTTACTGATAGAACCCATACCACCTCCAACAGCAGACGTGTAACCAGTGGTGTTCCGCAAGGATCAGTTCTGGGGCCTCTAATGTTTGGAATCTTTTTCTCCTAATTACAGGCAAGACTAAAAGTCTGTGGCTGACAATGTTTGCTGATGACTGCAAACTGGGAGCAGTCATAGAATCTCCAAATGATGTCAACATCCTACAAGAGAGTCTTACACAAACAAATGATCAGTGCCAAAGTCATGGCCTTAAACTCAATGCAAAAAAATGTATTATCATCCTTTTTTAGTAAGCACAATGTTCCTGCTAACTACCACATCAATAGCAACACCATAAGTATGCACTCAGTGGTGAGAGACCTGGGCACACAGATTGACAGCAACCTTACCTTTGATCACCATGTCTACACAGTGGTATGAAGGGAATTCTATATTGCTCATCTCATAAGTATCAGGCCGACAATTGAGTACAACACCCCTTTTGGTATGGACCTTTTCATGTACATGCAGCAACTGGACAGACCACAAATGTTCCTCACAAGGAAAATTCAAGGTCTTCAGCACCTGTCCTATATGGATTGTCTGAAATTACCATCACTTTATTCCGTTTCATACAGACTACTCAGAGATGATCTCTGCCTTGCATATAAGGCAATCTCTGAGCTACTTTATTGAATTGTTGCATATCCACAAGTCAAATGTACACAGGTTACTCACTCTAAAGACCTTAACCTGGTATGTGACATTAATAGAACCTGCTGGAGGGACATACGTGCCTCCTAGAGGTTACCATTCCTTTGGAACAGATTCCTACTTCATGTCAAACAGAGCACCTCGATGGCCCTCTTCAGATGCAATCTGGAATATTGGATGGGTAACCATAAATTCACCCCGGGGGTTCCACATGTGTCCCTCTTGGACAGGGGCAATAGGTACTGATTGTGGAAATAAGAATAGAACTTGGCTAGGCTTGTAAGGGCCATTAGCCTAGTAACTTCCTATGATCATATGATTCCCTAATAACTCCTGAATAATTTCCACTAACCATTACTTAAATTCATCTTCTTTAAAAGATAGGTGGTGAAGCACCATTGCTTCATTTTTATTTCATTATCCTGTACATTCATTTTAGTTATTATTAGTGCATGATGTAAATAGTTTTTGGATTCATATCATATTCAATTAAATGTGTATTTTCCTGTGAAACATAATTTCTTTCTAGCCTGGCCCAGTTTTTATACCTTGTGGAATAATATGTACATTCTCTCTGAGCTCTTACTACTGAATTCACATATTCTATACCAAACATTTTCATAAATTTCTTCAAAAATCTACCATCTTTTGTTATATTTTCCCCTCTAGTCTCCCCATATACATCCTCACTGTTGCAAATCAAATCCCTTTCCCCACCTATAAGTAATATTCCCTGATAAAAGCTGATTATTTCTCCCAGAATTTTCTTAAGATCCATTATAGCAGTTTTAGGTGGAATATAAATACATGCTAGCATAATCCTCCTCCCTTACCAGTAGCCCCTTACTACTACAAATCTACCATTATTATTTTTTTGTTACCTCTTCTATCACTAATGGAGCTCCTCTAGCATTTAATATAACTACTCCCCTTTTCCTTTGTTCCAGATATTCCACTGAATAACCATCCTGAAATCTTTTCTTTATCAAATTTACATGCTCATTTCTTTACAAATGTGTCTTCTGTAGCATAGCTAATTACACTCTGCATTTTAATATAGTTCACTACTCTTCTTTTTGTATACATGTGAGACCATTCACATTCAAAGACAATATGGAAAGTACTGTCATTATGATAAGGAGTTATTTACACTTATGTATAACAGTTTTTTAAATGTCAGCTTTTATGTAACACGCATACATTAATGTTTGGCAGGTTCGTCTTTTATACAGCTGTTTTTGTCATATTAATTTGGACCTATATCACATCTTACAAGACTTTTTGTTTTAATGAAAACCCTCAAAAATACAAAAAAAACACAGCCCAGAACACCTCAATAACCTATTAACTTAATACAAACACATAAAAATTATGTACGTCTTCAAATAATGGTGTAACCCTTCTAATAGGAACATTGTTACAGATTGACAGCTATACTCACAGGCTTTAATTAACCTATAATGAATGATATCCATGCTAAGATGCATGGCGCAGCTTAACACTAATTGCTGCCTGTTTTTGTCTTACCTTTATTCATGTCCTAGATGTAGAAAGCAACTTGAATCAGAAAACATTATCTCACAGCCATTGAAAGAAAAAAGTATTCTGTTTTTATTCCCCTTATCAGCTTGTCTTCATAGAAACATGTGAATCAGATACACAACCTTCTTATGTTGCACTGTGAACATTTATTTGCGAAGGGAAAACTTTTCATTAAATTCAGTGTTATTTTATTTACTTGTTCCTACTTAATACTTGTTGTTATACTATGCCAAGGGCCTTAATCCAGTCATTCCACTTCGCAAAATTAAGAAAAAGCATATAAATTGTACTTATTTCATGCTCTTTTGTCCAGCCTTTCTTCTCTTTTTACATTGCAGTGCCTACATTTCTTAAAACGGAACAAGAAGAAATAAAGAAGAAGGGGAAAATGGGCAACTGTTTACTTCTTTATCCCTATTATTCACAAAAATAACTGAAAAAGCTTTAGTATATAACATGTAGTATATGTCATGTTTTATAAAAAAAACTGTTAAGAACAAAAAATGTTTTACTTATTGTTACCTGTTTCCTTTCTCTTTCCTCCACTTCTCCTCTCCTTGATGTCCTTCCAGACATTAATGACAAGTTTAACAAAGTCACAAAAGTCCAATATTTTCAGGTTTTCTTGTTCAGCCATATTTCATAAATGTGACTGATGTTTTCTAATCCCATATTTATTCATTAATTTCCAAGTTACTGTTTTTTTTCCTGTTGATCTCCAACTCCCAGTTCCAGTCTCTAGTTCATTTCCAAAGTAGTCCTGGTTCTACTTGTCAACTCCTGTACTTTTTTTCTGTCTCTGAAGCATTTTCCTTTGGAACATGGGAAAAGGTTTCATTGACATAGTCTCTCTATTGGCTTTATTATCAGAAGAAAATGCAACATAATCTCCTTCTGTATGATAGATTACTTTTTGTTGGACAAACTTTTATATTTCCTTCTTAGTATGCTCTGCATCAAAAAATTACTTTGATGCTCATGGAAAAATAATTTGAAGATAGCTGGATAAAGCAGCTTGAATCTCACACTTCCTTCTTGACATTCCCTGATAGATGGAATAAATGTACTCCACTTCTGCCTGGTGTACAGTGAGCAATCATTTTCCACAAATACTCAACTGTCTACAACCTTTAGTACTTTGTCCTTCTGCCACAGTCTTGTCAGAATCATCTTTTTCTACTGGAAGGATTGCATGTTTATTATTAGAGGTCTTGACTGCTTTCTCATGGCCAAGTTTGGAGCACACACACATGATGTGCAGTATAAGTTAACAACTACTGCTTTGGAATATCAGTCCAGTGGCTTATTTGTACTTTCACAAAATTAATATAGTCTATTACTTTCAGTTTCTCTGGTACAGCAGAAAATCCTCAGGTTTTCCTTGCATGCTCTGTCCTCTAGTTCTACTATTTTTTGAATCATCTATTTTGAGCAGTTGCATGCTCAGACATCTTTTTTTCATGTCAGCATCTGATTTTTACAGTTTTATCAGATCAGCTGAATATCTGTTTATAGCTTCTTCCATTTTTTCCAGCCTTTTGTTATGTGAGTTGATATACTCCTTCAGTGTTTCATTTATTTTAATCGCCTCTGAGCACATTTGACCATTTTTTCCTCTGGATTACTGGAAGTCATATCTTGCACCAAAGCTGGAACTTGAACCACTTTTTGCTGAACAGATACAGGATTCTTCCCAACCAGTGTTTTCTCCTCACCTTTTGTGGTTGATTTTCTTTCAGATTCTCTAAATTTCTTCTTTGCTGGCATCCAAAGCAGTGGACCTACTAGCCAGTAACTGAAATGTACCCAAAAAGAGAAATTAACTGACTTTTCTGAGTTTCTGTTTTTCCATGTGGGAGGTAAAATTCAGCTCTTACTGAGTGTGCAGTCATCTTGGAAGTCTCCCTTTCTGTCACTCTCAAGCTAGTATCCAAGTATGAAGGAGTAGGAAGACAATGTTTTGACTGGAAACAAAGTGTATATGCAAGTATTGATTCATTCCACCACACAGTCCCAAGAATATTTAAGGGAATATTGAAGATCTGATAGAAGATCTGTCACACTGAATCTGAAACATTGACATTCAGGAAGGCATACCTCATGCCGTTATTCAGAGTCTTGGGGATATCAAAGTTCTATCAGCTAAGCAAACACAAGAGAGAGGAAATAGTGTTCTCAGAAAGGGCATCTAATAGCCTGCATGAAAAGCATGTATATATTTAGCAGGGAGGGAAACACAAATTTTGACTACAATGGGTCAATTGCTCTTAATTCTTTTGTTAGTGGGCCTTGCTTTAAATATTATAACATCATTCTTTGATTACATTGGTAAACCAAAGAAACTGAGAAATTCTTCCTTTATCATGCTGATGGACTCCCATTATCATTGCATCAGTTCAGATGTTGTAGTTTGCAGGTTTGGACCTGGTTGTTATCTTCTAATCAATGATATTTCATATAAAGGCAAGAATCAAATACTTAAATAATGAGGAGATCAAAGTGATCAGGAGGACAAATAAAATCTGTGTGGTAATGAAGGCCAAGGTCATATACAGATTACGTAAGACTGAATTTACTGTGACCATTTATTTCCTTGCAATGTTACTGTAGCAGAAGAAGAAATTCATAGATTCATAAATTCATAGATTATCAGTCTAATGACCCAGGGGGTCTTTAATTGTGTCTTTTACCTTTCACACACCTAGCAGATAAGAGAAAAGATGTCACCAATGTGGAAAAATGTTGGAGTTTGATCTTAATGGTAATATGGACACTACTTATCCCTTAGCTTTGAAAGGACAAAATGAAGGAGGGTCCATTGGTTGGTCCTTTTAATCCTTTTCCACTCAGAGTGACAGGCCAGTTGCAGATATGGACACTACTTACCCCTTAGTAGCATAAACTACTTTAAACTATTTCCTAAAAATAGGACATGAACTAACTGTGAACATATTTGTTAACATCCTCACATACATTACTGTAGGAGTATCTTATTCCTTTCAAAGCTCCTGTATTTTTTAATTAGCATATTTTACTGTAGCTAAGCCTCTCTACTGATTTCTAACGATTGTATTATTTTTATATTGGTGTAAATATTTCTCTTTGTATATGGTATTGTTTCTTAGATAGTACTGACTTTGGAACTACTGTTCTCTCATGTACTGTTTGTCTTACACTTTCATGCTTCGTTTTCTCACAAAATTGTACATTATAAACATTTAAATGTTACCGTGGAGCTTTTCTCCCCGGGCCTCTGCTGAAAATGGAAATATATCCAGTTGGACTAGCCCGGTTAACAAATGTAAAATAAAATAAATAACAAAAATAAAATGGACACAATTCATTGGCAGTGAGAGTGCAGGATGATATGGCAGCGGATGTTATTAGTACTGGAAATGCAAAGGAGATACGAATCTGTCACAGGTGCTAGTCTTACATATGGAGGAAATAACATCAGTTCTACACCATTAAGACAGTTGAAAGAAATAACTAGGTGAGTCTTGCATCAGGCATTGTAAGGAACCGAAAGTCGCACTCTGCTGACATGGAGGTTTCAGTGTGAGACGGGCAAACTTAAATGTAAAGGAAGAGCTCACTGGTTGTGGGCAAGGGGGTGGGTGATCTGACCCCTTCAGGACAAAATGAAGGAGGGTCCATTGGTTGGTCCTTTTAATCCTTTTCCATTCAGAGTGACAGGCCAGTTGCCATTGATTAGTATGGTGAAAAATGTCTTACTGACCCAGAGCCCTGCTATGAACCGTCAAGCTGGGGTGCTTGCTTCTTGTTGATAAGGCATCTCTGCTGTTGAACATGGGGTTGGGCATCAGCATTAGTTCCTTCTAAGCCATTCATCTTGCATACATTGCATTAATTCTTTCTAGCTGAATTCATCCATTTCACTTAAACTGTTTCTTAAGAATATAACCTCTTCCTTCAAAATAATTATGGTGTTTTATTTAGAAGTTAAACTTTCAAGGTTTGTATCTGTTTGTTTTGTCTATTTATGTATGTATGTATTTATTTTATTTTATTTACTGGGAGTATCCAAATAGGAAAGTCACATTATCAGTGGGGTTTGAGGGGAAAAAAGTTTCAGTCGCACACAGAAATGCAGAGCACAGCATATATAAGAAAGTAAATATGAAAAACTTCATCTATAATAAATGTGTCAATTAAAAACAAAGGGACATAGATGTAGATCAGAGCATATGTATGTACCTTTAAGAAGCATTTCCAGATGTAAGCACGTGCATATAAAAACAGAGCACGTGCAGGTAGCAGTGCCATTTTGAGAGAACAGTCAGAGTGTTAACATGTATGAGTGTGGTAGTCAGTCTGTTTATAAGTTTATTTAAGTTTGTTACAAAGCCTCATTTCTGATGTGTGTGCAATAAAGCTGCTTGAACAGAACCCATGAATATTCATCTGTTTTATCCTGACCAGACGAGCAACATGGTGTTAGAACCGGGATTAGAAGAGCAACTTTTTTGAGGCATGAGGTGCAGAGTTGAAGGTGAAGGCAGACTAAGCAGGTTGAGTGAAACGGAGCACAAACAAATGAAAAAGGGCAAGAAATGCACTAAAAATAAAGAAAATTGCACAAATGATTTATATGGCAAAGAAAATGAAAATGCACATTTATTAAGCAAATAAAAGGCACAAATCTCATTATTAATTAAATGGAATGTTTGAAACCATGATATTTGAGACAACTACCAAAACTATTCATATGGGACTCAGAATTAGCTTTGGTTGGATAACGATCATGTTTAAAGTAAAACAGCACAAGAAAAGTATAATGAGCATGATAAGAGATTAAAAGGGTATAGCGAGTACAATAAAAAGGGCAAAATTAAGTTTAAAGAGCAAGGTGACTGCATGTTTTGTAGTGAAACACCTTGTTTGGGCACATATTATTATTTTGCATTGATCGAAGCCATTCAAAGCATAACTAGAAGTGTTGGAAGTATCTCAGAGTGTGCAAAGTGTTGCAGAGAGTGTGTTTTATTATGGTGCAACTATTTCAGAGAGTTTGCTATGTGCAAAGTACAGTTATTTTGCAAAGTGCAGTCAAAGTACAGCCATTTTGAAAAGTTTCTTGTGCTGTGTGCATTTATTCGCAGAAAGCCACCATTTCAGAGTGTTTCTTACACTGTGCAGAATTATTTTGCAAAGTACAGTCATTTTGAAAGATTCTCATGTGTACAGTTTATTTGCAAAGTGCATTCATCTTGAAGTGTTTCTTACTGTGAGCTTTTTCATTGCGTACAGTTTATTTACAAAGTGGAGTAATTTTGAAGTATTTCTTACACTGATAAGGAGTGGTTTCATAAAGTACAGTGATTTCAAAGTAAAGTACAGTGATTTCAAAATGATCTTGTACTATGGAGACTTATTTGGCAAAGTGTAGTTTCAAAGAGTTTGTTGTGCTACTAGGCATAATTACAAGTACAGGCATAATGTTCTGGCTTATGTATTTGGGTGTATGTTCGGAAATGATTGCAAGCACCTTCACTACTGTGTGTTGATATGGCAGAGGCATTTCTCAGACCAAGTCCACGTGTTTGATCATAATATAGCAGAGAATTAGAAAGTATTCAAGCAGGAATATGATATTTTCATACAAGCAGCTTTTTCTGACAAAGATCCTCGTACAGGGGCATTCATTTTACTTAGCTTAGCTGAGTCAGAAGCTATTGAAAGAGAGCATTCATTTGTGTATGCACCAGAAGTATATGTAGAAGAAGGGGCAAACTGTCATATTGTGGTACCGGCTGAATCAGGGGAAGACCCTGAGTGCTTAAAATGCAAATTTAGAGAAATGTGCAACCCCCAGACAAATGTTACATTAGAGAGGCACTTATTTTATATAAGAGACCAAAAGCCAGGTGAAACTTTTGCAGCTTATATCGCTGACTTGAGAAACAAAACTAAAATGTGCAGATCTGGTGACTTGAAAAAAGAGTTAATAAAAGACAGGCTTGTGTGTGGTGTTAATAGTGCTGCAGTGAGAAACATTTTCCTTCGTGACAGTGATTTAATGTTAAGCAAAGCCATAGAGATTTGTCAAATCCCTGAGCTCACAGAAAAGCAGACAAGCATGCTCACAAGTGATAAGAGCATGGTATCAGCAGCCTCTAGAGCAAATGTAGACATCATGCAGCACGTGGCAAGCAGAAACATGCCTAATCACATGTCAGCAGCAACCCCTGCTGGTGTGGCAAGGAAAATCCGGAACATTCTAGCACGTTCCAAGACTAGCTTAGTGAAAGGAGCATACTCAGTGCAGTATAAGGGTGAGTCAGCAAAACCCAAAACAAGTATTATTGTTACCTGTCGTAATTGTGGAATCAACCATGAGTCTAAAAGAGAGAAGTGCTTAGCATTTGGTCAGCAATGCCACAAGTGTAAAAAATGGAACCATTTTCAAAAGTTTTGTAAATCAAGCAAACCTCATTCAGTTATTAAGAAAGGTAACTCAAAAAAGCTGCAACCCTACTTTCTATGTAGATGGTGTATCAGTGGTTGGTGAAAAGGTTAATGCAGTAGATTTGTTGGTGAAGAATGAAGTATTTTGTACTGTCCTGATCAATGGTAAACTCACAGAGCTCAAGGTAGACACTGGTTCAAAGTGGATTGTGATGTCAGCAGAAACATTTGCTAAAGTGACAGCTGGTGAGCAACTTAATTTGGTCACTTGTGCGAAGCTTGTTGCTTATGGAGATGAAGAGATTCACACCGAAGGCTCAGTGATACTTTCATGCCATTCGACTGGGAACAGTTGCAGCTTACAATTTTATGTAGTCTGAAGACCTGTGCAGTCAATATTAGGTCTCAGAGACAGTTTAAGAATGAAACTGCTTTTTTTTACCAAAGAAGTACATCATGTAAGCACATGCCCCAGTTCCAGCTTCAGTGATACTATTTTCTCAGAGTATGCTGATGTGTTCAACAACAAGCTAGGAAAACTTCCAGTTGTGTACTCCATGAAAGTAAACCCAGAGGTCAGTCCAGTGGTCAGACCAGCAAGAGGAGTTCCAATAGCTATGGAGGATAAAGTCAAGGTCCAGTTAGACAAAATGGTACAGCAAGGTGTGATTTGTCCAGTCACATAACCAGCTGAGTGGGTGTCGTCCATGGTAGCTGCTCATAAGAAAAATTCAGATGAAATCAGAATATGCATTGACCCAAGAGACTTGAACAAGGCATTAAAAAGACTTCATTATCCTATGCATACAGTCAAAGAAATTGCGGCCCTCATGCCAAATGCCACTGTTTTTTCTATCTTAGATGCAAAGAGTTCATTTTGGCAAGTAATGCTTGATCACAAATCTTCACTACTGACTACATTCAGTACCCCATTTGGTAGGTACAGATTCCTGAGGATGCCTTTTGGAATAAATTCTGCCAGTGAAGTCTTTCAGTGTGCAATGGAGCAAATTTGTTCAGGCTACCCATGTGCAATAATAGTTGATTTACTAGTTGGAGGCAATGGTGAAGCAGAACATGACAGAAACCTCAGGAAAGTTCTGGACAGAGCACATGAAGTGAATTTAAAGCTCAGTCATCTGAAATACAAAATCAGACTACCAGAAGTTACTTATATAGGTTATTTATTTACTAGTACAGGCTTACAACCAGATCCTTCCAAGCAAACAGCCATTCTTGAGATGTCAGCTCCAGACAATGTTCAAGTTCTAAAGCGTTTTCTTGGTATAGTTAACTATTTTGGCAAATTCATCCCTGACTTTAGTGAGTTATCAGCACCTTTGAGAGAGCTGACATGCAAAAATGTTGCATGGTCATGGTTAGAACAACACCAGAGAGCATTTAATAAACAGCAAATTGCTAACCTGCCTACATTAAGATATTATGATGCTCACAAACCAATAGTTCTTTCCTGTGATGCTTCAAAGTTCAGTCTTGGTGCAGTTATTCTTCAGGAGGGCAGACCAGTTGCCTATACATCTAGAACTCTTACCCAAATTGAGATGCAGTATGCTCAAATTGAAAAGGAACTTTTGGCAATTGTGTTTGCATGTTCAAAGTCATGTCCATGATTATATTTATGGCTGAGCAATCCAGATAGGAACTGACCATCAACCTGTAGTCACTATTTTAAAGAAGACTATGCATTCTGCTCTAGCAAGACTACAAAGAATGATGCTTAAATTGCAAAAGTAAAATTTCAAAATGGTCTATACAAAGGGGTAAACTTCTTTATCTGGCTGATACCTTATCCAGATCACCCAGAAATACTATGGAACAGCTTGATGCAGAGAATTTTGACTTTGATGTCCTGGGAGTGCGTAATTTTTCTACCACAAAACTTGATGAGCTGAGAGATTATACAAAGACTGATCCAGATGTTCATCGTATTTCACTGTTGCAGTCATTACAACATTTATGGTAGGTACACAACTGTACTTTTTGCAAAAGCTCAACCACTTCATCAATGTAGGATGGCCATCAAAGCAATCCTGTGTACTGACAGAAGTACAATCTTTTTTTCCATACAGAGATGAGATGCTGATGGAAGATGGTATCATTTTCAAAGGTCCAAAAGTTGTTGTTCCTACTTCCTTACAATGACAATGCATTCAGATTTTACATCTTGACCACCCAGGTTCTGATGCTACCAAAAGATGGGAGAGAGGACTAGTATTTTGGCCTTCTCTAGCAAAAGGCATTGATAAAGTGTTTTCTTCTTGTTCAGTGTGCAACAGTACTAAGCCGTTTTTGCAAAAAGAGCCACTTCATCTAAGCCAAATTCCTGAACTACCTTGGTCAGCATTAGCAACTGACATATTTGAGTGGAACAGTCAATTTTACTTAGTGTTGGTAGACTCTTATTCGAACTGGTTTGAGATCAATTTGCTACCTAACCTAATGTCCAGTGGTGGAATTACTAAGATGAAATGTCATTTCTCAGTCCATGATAGTCCACAGTTATTTCTGACAGTGGTTCTCAGTTTACCAGTCAGTTCTTTTAGAGATTTGCTAAAGAGTGGGAC
This sequence comes from Protopterus annectens, assembly GCF_019279795.1. Taxonomy (NCBI): domain Eukaryota; kingdom Metazoa; phylum Chordata; order Ceratodontiformes; family Protopteridae; genus Protopterus; species Protopterus annectens. Next base: position 321,801,159 of record NC_056750.1, on the reverse strand, counting down.
TTGATCTATATTACTAGCAGTCATGAATATCCTCAGTCAAACGGCCTTGCTGAACATGCAGTACAGAGTGAAAAGCAATTACTGAAGAGGTCAAATCTTGACAATACCAATATCTTCTTGAATTTACTCAATCTCAGAAATATACCATGTGACAACCAACTAAGTTTGCCTGCTTAGAGACTTCTATCTAGGCAAACCAGAATAACCTTGCCTACCAGTTCTAGTTTGTTGGTGCTTAATGCTAAAAACAACAGAGAAATCAAAGCCCAACTTTTTAAGAAGAGTTCTTCTCAGAAGTCCAGCTATGATAAAATGAGCAGATTTGATTGTCTGTTAAAAGAAAGAGAGACAGTGAGGATGCAAATGGCAAAAGCCTTTGACCGAATTGGTCAAGTGAGAGATATATGTACTGAGCCGAGATCCTGCTTAGTGGAATCTGAGGGTATAGAGTACAGGAGAAACTGTAGACATCTTCTTCCTGTATCAGAAATGATATCACAACATCTTACCTGTAATACAGACTCTAGATCTCAGAGCAATCCAGACAATGTTTGCACCGAAGAACATGTTGCAGTGTCCATTCTCATTCCTGATGATGTCTCAGATGTCCTCAAAGTTGAATATTCCTTGAAAAAAGTCCCCATTGCTAGATCCAGTTTTGACTTTTATATTACACATTCAGGTCGTATTTCCCAACCTAGTGTAAAATACACAGCAAAGCTTTCGACACTGTCTCACACTCTCTTATGCTGCACAAACTGCATAACCTCAACTTCTCCTCTAATACTGTTGCATGGTTCTCCACCTACCTCACTGATCGATCTCAGTCAGTGAGATGGCACTCTGCACTCTCCCCTCCTCTCACTGTCAAAATGGGTGTACCTCAAGGGTCTATCATAGGGACTTTACTTTTTAATATCTTTACTAATCAGCTCTATACCTCCTGTCCTCAGTCATCTTTAGTGCAATACGCAGATGACTCTACAGTCATCACCATGGCCAACTCTCTGTCTCAGCTCTTCTCAGCTACTCAGGCATCTTTTAACTTAGTTGAAATATGGCTCTCCAACAACCAGCTCATCCTTAACTCTAAAAAAAAACAAAGCTGTTACTCTTCCTACCTAAAAGGTTCATAAATATTAAACCCTCCTTCTCCATACAGTCCCTTAATAACACTCCCATTCAGGTAGAATGCAGTACTAAGCTCTTAGGTGTAACCATCGACAATCAGCTTAAATTTGATTTGCATGTTAATAACTGTATCAAAAATACTCATTCAAAACTAGGGATCCTTTACCGTAACAAGAAATTCCTTACCTCTGAAGCCAAGATTACTCTATCTCTTATCTACCTTCTACCCAGTCTAATGTACAATTCTCAAATTCTCACAAATCTTAACTCAGCACTCCTGACCAACTCGAATCTACCTACAACAAGGTAGCTAGATTTGCTGCCCAACAAACCTACAAATCCCATCACTGTCTCTCTCTAAAACACCTAAACTGGCTTGAATTATCCCACCAGCTTCTTCTCTCTGAGCTCCAGATCATCCATTCTATCCTATACCAGCCTTCCTACTGCCTAGCAGTATCCCCTCTCATCTCCCATTATTCTCCTTCCAGACCTCTCCGAAGCTCTAACCAAGACCTACTACAAATCTACAAACCCAAGTCTAAATTTGGGGTCTATATCAGTTCATCAAAACGTCTGAAGTTCGAGCACCATATGTTTGAACTTCAAACCATGAACTGCAAAAACATTGAAGTCTTAAAACAGCGATTTTTTTCCCAGGGAAAATAAATCGCTGTTCCAAGAAACACACACACAACACAAGCACACCAAAACAACATCAATCCACACACATACACTCAGAATCCTACATCGAACCCTACACTAAACTGTACATACACTACTACCTAGCCACTTACCTTAAGGTCCTTCACTATCGCACACTCACCTGACCTGCGCCCTAACCCTAACTCACCTATCCCGCCCTAAACCTAAAGTCTTTCACTATCGCACACCCACCTCACCCATGCCCTAACACTAACTCACCTAACCCGTGCACTAACCCTAATATTCACACAATCGCACACTTACCTGAACCCGACCCGTAACTTCCCACCACAGTCCTGATACTCACGAAGCCACAGAAATGGACCACTGAATTCTTTCCCTGGGAAAGAATTCGGTGGGCCGCGGCTTTGTGATTACCAGTGTTCGAACTTTACAGTTCGAACATCTGGTATTCGATATTCAGCCGTTTCGACGGACTGATATAAATCCGAAATTTTGACGCAACAGGTACAGCTATCACCCTACTATTGCCTGGAATAGGCTCCCACTAGAAATCAGGACCCTTACACATCCTAAACAATTTAAGACAGCCACCAAAGAGCACTTTAAAAGTCACTGGTCTTGCCACTACACTCTCCCTCCTTAACATCCCCTCCTTCTCATACCTTAATCTACTTTCTGCCCTTAACTCACTCTTCTCACTAGCTCTCTCTAATCTTTCTTGTCTACTCTTTCTACTGTCTTCTAAAATCTATTAAGCAAATTGCCTCAGAGAAACATTCTATTGTAATTGTCTTGCCTTCATGCAACTACATCATGATAAAACTGGGGTTTTTTAACCACTTACCCCAAAAACTATACTCATCTTAATGACATTTTTTTTATACATCTTGAAATAGTTATGCTATACTCCTGATTACTGACACTGTATAACATTGTATTGTTACTGAATGCCTTGTAATAATCCTGTAACATTGCTGTTTAATGCTAATTTATAATGAAAATTGTATAATATGTTGGAGCTTTTCTTCCCGGGCCTCCACTGAAAAAGAGCTCTTCAGCTCATTCGGACTATCCCGGTCAACAAATGTAAAATAAATAAAATAAAATAAATAAACTTGGATATAATGATTTTATAGGGTCTATATTAGATCACCGAACGCTTAAAAAAGCGAACGGTGATTAATTGACCCTATGTAAGCGAAAGCGTACAATTTTGAACTGTCAAAACAGAGTTTTTTTTTCCTACGGATAAAAATCGCTGTTCCGACAAAAAAATAATAATAAATAAATAAAACACACCCACACACACCCCCTACTTAAATATACCAACTCCGAAACCACACTACAGTGCCAAAAATGGCAAAGTAATGAAGCAATTTGCTTAAAAGCCGCTTTGATATTTTGCTGTTTCAGGCTTTTGAGTTCTACCAAGATGCATTCGAAAGAATGCGTCTTCGGTCTTCTAATAGGGAACCATTTTATATGTGTTTAATTTTGTATGATTGCATGTCAGATAACTAGTTCTGTATAACTGCATGTCAAAAGATCATTTCTGTAAACTGCATGCCATTAAATACTGTCATTTCATATAAGGACTATTTCTCAAAGAGGAAGGATGTAGATCAGAATGTGTGTATGTACCTTTAAGAAGAATTTCCAGATGTAACCATATGCATATAAATACAGAGCACCTGCAGGCAGCAGTGCCATTTTGAGAGAACAGCCAGGGTGTTAACATGTATGTGTGGTAGTCAGTCTGTTTATAAGTTTATTTAGGTTTAAGTTACAAAGCCTCATTTTTGATGTATTTGTGTGCAATAAAGCTGCATGAACAGAACCCATGAATGTTTGTCTATTTTATCCTGACCAGAAAAGCGACAATAGATAATTAACAGTTCTGATACAGATGCAATACAAAATCTTATTTGTCTTAGATAGTGTACTCCATTATCTACCCTACCAATAGTTTAAATAAAAAACTAAATTCAGTAAATACATATAGCAGCACAGCCTCATGCAAACGTTTAAGTTATAGCGCAAACATATTTCCATTGCCTAGAGAAATGCTTCCCTTTATGCAGCCTTAACTGCATGGATCTCTGACGTGCACTTTAAATTAAGGGAAAGATTGTTCCAGAAATTTGTCAACATAATTCAAGTAACATGCGTCTCCAAATGTATTTATTTATTTATTTTACATTTGTTAACCAGGATAGTCCAATTGGATACATGTCCATTTTCAGTGGAGGCCCAGGGAGAAAAGCTCAAAGGAGACAACTTTACAAGACATATAGACAATTATTAGATACATATTTCAACTAGGTCCACTAAGGGTATCTAGTTGAGAACACATATAAGTCTTAAGCCATAGACAGATGCAGTTATCAATAGGTTTATAAACAACAATAAACTGTGCAAACTAACACAAAATTACCATAATTCTTTTGTTGTGCTGTACAATTTTCTGCAGGTGAAACAAGAGACTATTGTTTAAGCCAAGAGCCAAATCTGTTTGAGAATTTGAGGATATGTAGAAGACAACTAGTAAAGGACTGGAGTTCATGTTTATTCTTATGACAGATTGGTATGTTGGCCAGGGATGGACACGGGTTCACAGGTTGACATGTGAAAACGTTTTGGCTGTATAGAGAATACAGAAGAGATTATGATACAGTTCGGATTAGTTTAAGCTAAGTGGTGGGAGGTAGTTGTGTACTTTTTCATGATGAACTGCAGTGAACTTAGAAATCTAGTTTAAATTTGCATACTATTGGTGACAGTTGGCTAGTGAGTAGGTGTGCAGAGTGGAAGTAACATATTGCTAAAGTCAGTTGCCTTGCACTAAAGAGAAGATATATTATGACCCTGTAAAGATGACCTACCATTTTTTTTTTTATTTGATTATGACAATGTTTGCATGCAGGTGAAAGATGAACTAATCATCAGTAATTACTCCTAACAATTAAATGGAGTCAACTTCTCAATATTTAAATTACTGATATGGAGCTGGATATTTTTTTTTTTTATTCTGCCGTGCTCCTCTGCCTGACGAATAGTTTCTCAGGGCTCACTTTCAAAGTGCCTAGCTCCTCCTGGTAGCAAATAGTGGGAGGGAAGGGGACCAAGAAAATCCTGGTTACTTCGGTATTGCAAAGTCCAGTGCTGGTTTGTGGGAAGGAACTATAGAGAAGAGAAAAAAACAGCAATGTCACATAATATATTGGTCAGGCCACTAAGACCTTCTCTTTAAGTCCTATCCTTTCCCCAGTGAGCTGATGTTATCGCACGCTAGGTTGGGCAGGCAATGATGCATGGTCTGTGAGGACATGTCTGTACCTGGTCCTTGTACAACCACCCCACATCAACCTCACATGTGCAGCCCAGTAAATTCTCTGAGTTCCAGTCTTCACCAGGGCTCAGTGAGAGAACCTACTTCCAACGTGCCCCCCATCCCCAAGATGGACACCTCCATCCTTCTTGCCAGCTCCATCAGACACATGATTTGCTATTTGATCCTTAATTGTCGGATTGTAGTCAGGACTTTATCCCTCTGCAGCATTGGACTTGCTGGAACTGGACATTGAATTATTAACAGTATGACATTTGCTAGCAAACAGCATAACGTTTATCTTTCGGACAATAAGATATGATCATATGGCTGATAGCCATGACTGCATAAAAAGCTGAAGGTATACAGGAATGCTATAAAGACCTTTTTCCAGTTAGGTAGAATAAGACCTTCCTAACAGGATAATTGATCACTATTCCCACTGCATATGCAACAGCACTAACCAAGATCTTGTTGAAATGTTTTATGGTACTAACCTAGGCTCTAGTTTCATAAGGTCTATGCACCACACTAGGGATAAGGGTGTAAGTGAAGACTGTACATTCTCTATGAGCAGGGATTTTGTAGAAGGTATTGCTTACATATCTTGTAATCTATCTGACAAAATCCAGAAAATGAGAACCATAATTGTCTGCAGCTTCTTTGCTATTTAGATCAGAGAATGCAGAATGTATGGGTTTCTGTTCTAAGTTAAGAAGCTTAAAAGTACAGTCCATTAACTTCCAGGCATTATACAAATTAGCATGTTATTCCTCGTAGTGGATTGCTTTACGGTAAGAATAGCCAACTTTATTTACTTCTTCTTTACTACAGTACATAACTTCAGACATGCACATTTCTTGGTGATACAAGGGCCAGAGGTGATAGCAATGTGACATCATACTCTTAAACTTCTTTTATACACCTAACTTTCAATTTGCATAAAAAGGTTATACTTTGTAGATTATTCATAAAGGTTGCCTTGAAGTACACTTCTCATAATGATCAAAAGTTGAGATGTGAAGTGGAATCCAGTTAAGAGAAGTTAGTACTGAATGAAAGTTATTGGCTCAAATCTTAGTCATATTTCTCGCTGCACCAGCAATATGGGGAGACTAAAGCATGTCTAACAAATCTGGTGAATGAGGAAAGGAGATGGTTGCAGATGACAGTGAGCTGTTGGGTGGAGGAGCAAAAAAATTGGTCATTTTCTGAGAAAAACAGAACTTTTCCTTTTTTGTGAATCCTGTTGTGATCCTGTATACCAAATGTGGGTAAATGGTCACTTACTAAATCAACCATAACTTCAACTGTATGAATGTGCATAGGTGCTTTTATTAAGATTCAGTATAACATACTCTGCCTCTATATGATGTTAGTTCTAAAACTGAAGATTTATTAGTTGCAACAGATTATAAAGTTCCACAGAACTGTGACTACAATCATTGTGTGCTTTGTCAGTCTATATTTATGCCCCTTAGTAAAAGTAATTTAGTCCTTATATTACTGGACCTGGTTGGACGGCCAAGGTGGTGCAGCGGTTAGCATTGCCACCTCACAGCAAGAGGTTCTCCGGTTCAATCCTTGGCTGTGGTGCCTTCTGTGTGGAGTCTGCATGTCCTCCCTGTGGTCACGTGGGTTTCCTCCGGGTGCTCTGGTTTCCTTCCACATCCCAAAGACATGCTGTAGGTGGATTGGACACTCTAAATTGGCCCTAGGCATGAGTGTGTGTGTGTGCCTTCTGTGGAAGATTGGGCGCCGGGCTGGCAACTCAACAGCATAAAAACTACACTGCCAATCATGAGCAGACAGGTGATCCGCTGTGGCAACCCCTAACTGGGAAAAAGTTGAAAGAAGAAGAAGATTTACGATCTACTCATAAATATTCCTCAAGCCACCTGCATTCAATATGCAGACGATTCCACCTTAATTTGTTCAGACAAGAACATAGACCCTCTCCAGTCCCTCACCCAAACTGTTCTTCATAATGTTGAAAACTGGTTTATGCAACACTGTCTCCTACTAAATCCCAAAAAAACAAAACTACTCCTTTTTACCCCTACTCATAAATCACCTACTCCATCCTTCTCTGTAACCTCTAAAAATGCTACCAACATAACCCCAGACTCTACAACCCACCTACTAGGAGTTACAATTGATAATCGTCTCAACTTTGATGACCACATCAACACCACCATAAAGTCCATTAACAAAAAACTCGCTACCCTCTAGAGAATTAAACCCTTCCTTACCCCCACTGCCAGGAAAACTATTGCACAAACCCAACTCATTTCTACCCTTTTCTATGCCTCTGCTATATATACTAACCTATCAAAAAATAACCTCTCCAAACTTGTCACCTGTTATAATAGCATAGCTAGATTCATTACATGCTCCCCCTTCAAAACTCACCACTGCCTCAACCTCAAACAACTTGGATGGCTAGAACTGGAAAACCATATACTCTGTCAACAATGACTTATCACTCAAAAGATCCTATACCACCCTAACAACACCCCTATCCTTTCTAATCTGATTACACCATATAAAAATCTTGCTACACTACGCTCTGCTAATAAACTCCTAGTTTCCACAACTAAATCCAACAACAAATCTGGTGACTCACTTTTTTCTAACACAGCAGGTAAAAACTGGAATCAACTTCCCTCTGAACTATCAATCTTAGCGTCTACTCCGCTATTTAAAAAACACCTCAAAGAACATCTTAAAACTCATTGGCTTTGCCAATGTGCTAACCCAGACTGATATCTTTCTCCCCATCCTTCTCTAACACCGTTCCCTACTCCTCTGTCCTATGCACCTAATCTAGGTGCTACTCTTTTCTTCTTAGTAATTTTATAAAACATAAAACCCTTTCTCTCTCTTTATTGGGTTGTACTCGTACCCACTATTGTATTTAGTATAATTGTTTTCTTTACTCTAATAATTTTGTTTTTTTTTAGTATAATTTTTACAGTAATATTTTCAGAGTTTATAACCTGAGTATTATAATTTCTTTTTACCAATGTTTTCACTTTATGTGATTTTAAATGTCTTTTTTACATATGTTTAACATTGTCACTATTCATGTTTGGAGCTTTTCTCCCCGGGCCTCTACTGAAAATGGACATATATCCAGTTAGACTAGCCCAGTCAACAAATGTAAAATAAAATAAATAAATAAATAA
>NC_056750.1:321775343-321785343 GCF_019279795.1 Protopterus annectens | reverse complement strand
TATCAAACCAGATTAGGAGGAAAAGGTAATCACTTATCTACTTGTTCCTGTCATGACAATCAGGGAAAGCAGTATAAGTGGGACGGATGTGTTTTTTGTGTAAGGTTAGGCATGTGGTCGATGGCCATGTAATGGTGCTTGCGTTATGATTTGGGAAGGAATTTACTGTTTCCCGAAACAGATTCGGGTTTTTGGCTTTATCGTTAAGATTTATGTGTTAGGAAGGCTAGGTTGTCATATTCATGCGGGTTTGGATGGTCAGACATGAAACGTACAAAGGTGGTGGGGGGGGGGGGGGGGGGGCATAAAACTTGTTTATATCTTAGGCTCTTCCTAGCAGAATACTGCTGCTTCCTGGCCTTCTTTGGGTGGAGGAGTTGCACCTTGGTTTTATGGTTCCATGGAACAGAGATGCCACATTTACTTTTTATAAGGCTTACCCCGAAGAGGAATTTTGCATGCATAATTTGTTATAGGGGTGCTCCTTCAAGAAATCGTTCATTCAGTTTTTGGGTTATATAAGGGATGATGTATCTGCCCTTATAAAGTTTAAGTACATTGAAATGAATTGTCATGCAAAAATCTAACTGGCGAAAATATTTGTTTTTGAACTTATTCATAGCTGTGATCATTTCTATCCATTAAGTCGTGTACCACTTTATTTTAACTACGTGATTGTTTTACTTATTTACCCAACAACTTTTCCAAGCGTGTTCATGTGCACTTAATTGTAATTTGATTGCCTTCATTTGGAAGTAAGTGGTTTAAATAATTGACTAAATACATGTTTGTTGCCATTTCCACCAAAATGACTGTGCGATGACTTATTTGGTAGTTAAAGAAAAGGCAACGGAATTTCATCATAATGAATCACACTCAAAGCTTTTACTCCTAAATATCCTTGTCACATGGAAAATATGTTTCTTGAACGCTGTTAAAATTGACCTGAGTTGATGAACACATTTGTACTGAAAATAAGTTTTTGCCTTCCCCCCGATAAGTATGTTATTCACAATAAGGAACAACCGCAGTGACAGTAGACGGAAAACTGAATGACCAAAATTATTATAAGTGGTACTTTGAAACCTCATCCATACACGTCCCAAAGGCGTCTAGGGCTCTTTAAATCCTTGTTGCTATGATGGGTGAGGTCAGAGTTAGTACAAGTCCATGTGAGCGCAGTCACTTCCTGCTGCTGTATCATGCATGTAGTGTGTGTGTGCGCGAGTGTGTTTGTGTGTCTGAGTCTGGATAGGGGAGGAGAGCAACGGGTTGGAATAGGAGTGCCGAGTGGAATACAACACTATAGGCCTGTGGTAGTTGTGTTCAAATAAATAAAAAAATAAATTAGTGAAAATCTTACTTTCACACTCCAAAGACTTCAGGACAGCCAGTAGTCTGTCTCATGGGGTTTAACCTGCAGGTAAGATGAAAACTGATAACTTTTGTTCACTTTGCTTTTATAGCATTCTAGTGATATAAGCAATTTGGTCATAGTTGCGGATTGATAGTGCACTGCGAAATGCTTCCAGTTTGTCCCCCTTTTTTTCCATAACACTGTGGGTTTGTGGTTGTGCCGTTGAGAGAAGCCGCAGGAAAGGCCGCCACTGCGGGGTTTTGGCTTTGACCCACACTGGACTTTCCGACTCCTTGGCATTGAATTTTAAAAGTTGATGATAAAGACTTGATAAGTAATTTGTTTGGTCAGAATTAGAATTTACTTATTTTGTCTCAGTATGTTTTCGACGCAAAACTATGAATATGGTATGTGTAGAAGTAGACATCTTTGTTGTGATTTTTGCATCTTCATGCACCGAGTTATTGTAACCTGCAGTCTAGAATGACCCACTGCAAGTTCTGTATGATCAAATTGTGTTACGTGTTGTGCCGTGCCTTTCCTTTTCCCTGTTAATTGCGTATTTTGCTGTTAGTTAAACTTCTGTAGGGTGATGCAGAATGCTTCCTCATCTCCACTAGGTAGAGGTACCATGCGTGTGAAAAGCATTTATATGAGCTTCTGATACTTTACCTTATTTGATTAAATAATTGAAATCTCGTATAACCAGTTTGTCATAGTCTGTGGAAATGAAAATATTTTGCTTATCCTTATTGTGCGTCCGGGCAGTATTCACTTAATAGTTTTAGCCAAACGTTTTTATTTCTGTGTAGTGCTGTGTTGCAAAATGTACATTTCTCATAGGAGGTAGTGGCGGCATAGTGTAGGTGAACGCATTGGCTCTGATGAAGGATGGCATTGATTAGGAAGCGTCATTGATGTGTATTGTTCCCTTTTTGTACGCTTAATTACAGACTTGTCTGACGTGCTGTCGTATGCTATTTTCACAGGCATGTTTTGTACAGTAAATGGTAGTTTAAATTATTCCAAGATGGCATTTATTCATATTTGTTCTCTTTTCCGATGGAACCTTAGGTATGAAATGCAAAATGGCACAGTTTTAGTTTAATACATCGTGTAGACCCATTCTCCATTGCATCTGTACATTTTATTATAAAAGCGCTGTTTGCATTTAAATTTCACGTAGCATTCATAACTGCTGTGAGCTATTAGAATAGACTGCAGACACTATTTGCGTGGGAGTAAGACCCCGTAGAGGTCCTCTTGAAATAAGTCGCGTCTTTACAGTGGCATGTAAATGATTTCTTGCAAAAGAAGTGTAGTTTAAATTTCATAAGTCAGCTGTTTGAGTATGCAGTTATTGCTGTGGACCATTCTTGTAATGTAGTCAGTCATAAGTGTGTGCCACACAGCCCCCAGTTGCATGTCATTTTGTACTTTTGAGGTTGAGTGCTGTGGAAGTATCCTTCTGTACTTCTTAAGCTAATGGAATAATTTGCTGATCATCGGATACCAGGAAGGCATCTGGCATACTTTTCACTTTTGATCTTTGTTTAGTCTGGCACAGTACACTGCAGTCTAATAACTGACTGCAGCATTGTGCTGTTTAAAAAGTGTAACATAGGCAAAGCAGGAAGACAGCAGGTGACCATTTGTATGTCACATCCACATCAGTATTTATTTTTGGTCTGTATTTTTTCTCTTTTAGAAATTTCAGTCTGTAAGGAACATTATAGTGTTTGATATCTTGACATATTGAATGTGATTGTTTCCTTGTTGTCGGTAATGACCTTGAAATGTGCATAAGAAACAACATTTTGTATAAGGCAATATCTTCTCTAAAGATCAGTGCAGGATCAAACAAAATGCAGTGCTGAAGTGATGATATAGTATAAAGTTGTAAGGAAAAAAAATGCAGGCCTTTCTCAAGTTGAATAATCCTAATGTTTGTGATTTTTTTTTTTTTTTTCCAAAGTTGAGTTTTTCACTCTCTTGCATCTTCTTGTTTTAAATGGTATTTGACAATATTAATGTGGTATTTGACAATATTAATGTGGTTAAAATTCTATTTATAGCTGCACATATTAAATAATATCTTGACTGGGATTATGGGGGTGGGAACTATGAGGAAATGGCTAAAGCTGTAAGCTTGTTCATTTGGTGGAAGGAGGAGCTGGGATGCTGGTTAATTAGGATTTGCAGATAATATTGATAGGGAACAGTCTCTTAAGTTGAGTACAGATGAATTTTGAAAAACGCTGCAGATGCAGCCGAATTCAAACCAAAAGTATAGACACATAAGTAGTTTAATTTTATGTTTTTCGTATGGTGATTGAAACCCAAAATAAACATTACATGACTGGGTTTCAATGCTGTGCAGCTGCATTAGAAGTTAGGAAAGAATGTTATTGTTGGAAATGCAATCATGCTTTGTGCAACACCAGATAGGAAATTGCTTCTTTATATGCAAGATATACGTTGACTGAAACTGATGGCACTTTTTGTAAACTTTTTTTTTAGTTGTTGGCGTAGCACAGTCTTCTGTACATTTATTTAAGTGGTGCAGCTTGAGTTATTAGTCCTACTGTCTACATGTATACTTTAACACTATTTACTTGCCTGCCATGACTATTACTATTGGACTTTGCACAGTGTGTCTTATTATTACAACTAATTGTGAATACTCATTATGCATCTTTTAGGTTGGTCTGAAAGTGGTCTATTTGGATCGGTGCTCTGTCCTGGTTAGCAAATCTAAATAATAAGGGCAGTATATTAATTAACAGGATAGTTTTGGATAGACACCTGCTTCATGTCCCCTCATTATGGCTCACTCTGACAATCCCTGTATAACTTTCTGTGAAGTGTGTACTGCAGCCTAGCTCACATTTCATATAAAGTGCAACGCCTATGATAGTATGCATTTACAGACCAGTACTTCATTATTTTATTTGCAGATGTTTACTGTATTCTATAGAGAAACTAGATGTATTCTGTTTGTATTGTGTATATGTTTGTGTTTTGAGTAGCTATTGTTTAGATTTATTCTGTTTGTATGATGTACAAATATCTTATATTCTTGCTTTTTCCTTTTTGCATTTTAGGTGATAAAGGATAATGAGGGAAACATACTCACAAGCGAGGAGAAGTGTGTTGAGCAGATGGAAGGAGTACTTTGAGGGGTTGATGAATGAAGAGAATGAGAGGGAGAGAAGGTTGGATGTTGTGGGGATAGTGAATCCTGAAGTGCAGTGGATTAGCAAGGAGCAAGTAAGGATAGCTATGAAGAGGATGAAGAATGGAAAGGCTGTTGGTCCAGATGACATACCTGTGGAAGCATGGAGGTGTTTAGGTGAACTGGCAGTGGAGATTTAACCAGATTGTTTAATGAAATCTTGGAAAGTGAGAGGATGCCTGAAGAATGGAGAAAGTGTTTTGTACCAGTTTTTAAGAATAAGGGTGATGTGCAGAACTGTAGTAACTACAGAGAGATTAATAAAAACCAAATAAACAGCAGCTCTGGGAAAAACGGTTGGAGATGACTTTATCAGTCTAAAAAGTGTACGTTGCCAATTACAAGACTGAGCCAAAATCCAGAGTTCAAACCACTGTGGTTTGAACTCTGGATTTTGGCTCCGTCTTGTAATTGGCAACGTACACTTTTTAGACTGATAAAGTCATCTTGAACCGTTTTTCCTAGAGCTGCTGTTTATTTGGTTTTTATTTGTTTTCCTTACTGGGAGTTGCCTCTGGTTTTTCTTGGTTTTTGGTACAGAGAGATTAAATTGATCAATCACAGTATGACGTTATGGGAAAGAGTAATGGAAGCTAGATTAAGAAGGGACGTGATGATTAGTGATCAGCAGTATGGTTTCATGCCGGGAAAGAGCACTACAGATGCGATGTTTGCTCTGAGAGTTTTGTAAGTACAGAGAAGGTCAGAAGGAGTTTCATTGTGTTTTTGTAGACTTAGAGAAAGCATATGACAGGGTGCCTAGAGAGGAGTTGTGGTATTGTATGAGGAAGTCGGGAGTGGGAGTGACGGATGCGTTTAAGGTCGAGGTGGGATTACATCAAGGATCAGCTCTGAGCCCTTTATTTGCAATGGTGATGGACAGGTTGACAGACAAGATCAGACAGGAGTCACCATGGACTATGATGTTTGCAGATAACATTGTGATCTGTAGTGAGAGTAGGGAGCAGGTGGAGGAGACCCTGGAGAGATGGGGATATGCTCTAGAGAGAAGAGGAATGAAGGTCAGCAGGAAGGTCAGCAGGACTAAGACAGAATATGTGTGTGTGAATGAGAGGGAGGATAGAGGAATGGTGATGCAAGGAGTAGAGGTGGCAAAGGTGGATGAGTTTAAATACTTGGGATCAGTAGTTCAGAGTAGTGGTGAGTGTGGAAGAGAATACAGGCAGGATGGAGTGGGTGAAGAAGAGTGTCAGGAGTGATTTGTGACAGACGAGTACCAGTAAGAGTGAAAGGGAAGGTCTGCAAGAGGGTAGTGAGACCAGCTATGTTACATGGGTTGGAGAGAGTGGCATTGACAAAAAGGCAGGAGTTAGAGCTAGATGTGGCAGAGTTAAAGATGTTAAGATTTGCACTGGGTGTGATGAGGGTGGAGAGGATCAGGAATAAGTATATTAGAGGGTCAGTCCAGGTTGGAAGGTTTGGAGACAAAGCCAGAGAGGCAAGATTACATTGGTTTGGACATGTGCTGAGGAGGGATGCGGAGTATATTGGGAAAAAGATGCTAAGGATGAAGCTACCAGGTAACAGGAAAAGAGGAAGGTCTAAGATAAGGTGTATGGATGTGAGAGAGGAGATGCAGGTGGTTGGTGTGACAGAGCAAGATGCAGAGGGCAGGAAGAAATGGAAATGGATGATCCACTGTGGCGACCCCTAACGGGAACAGCCGTAAGAAGATGATGAACAGGAAGGCATAGTTAAGAATTTCTGAAGATATGAACCCGGAGGTTACTGCAACTGAGAAGTTGGAGTCAACTTGTGGAATAGTGGTGAGTCATGGGTGGGTGTGTGGTTGAAATACAGACATAATATTGTAGGTTGTTGTTGGCCTTTATAGAATGCTGTGGGGTTTGCTGAAGAATTGAGTAAGTTGTCTTGTAAGGAGAAAGTTTGCTTTTGTCAATAACAACCTGCCACATTTCTTTAGAGTCCTTGGAAGTTTCAGACTGTGGTACTGCCCTTTTGCCAAAGGTCTCTGTTGGGCAATACCAGATGGCATTCTAAATTTGAAAAGTTCAGAAATCCAAGACTGCTGTATAGCATTGTTACTGATGACAGCATTTTCATATTTGGCATCAGCAGGTTCTTCTTGCCCAAACTCCCACAGAGTGCTGCTTTCTGTGATTCAGGCGCAGGCTTGTGAAAAATCTGAGAAAGCTATTGAGATAGAAAAATGGAAAAAAAATCTCAACGTACTTAACTGCACAGTGCTGTTCCTTTTGTATGGTGGAAAGAGTGCTTTCATCACAATTTGCTCTGGCAGAAGTTGAGGCCTAAATAATAGAAAAATAAAGTTACTTAATGGATGTATGGCACACATGGGGAGAGGGGGACTAAGTAAATGTAATCATCTGCGTAATGTTGCTTTCCAGACTTTGATTGCTGTAATACACTATCTCCTGAACATTACCTCTTCCCATTTGACTGAGTGGATTGGAGACACTAAATTGGCCCTAGGTGTGAGTGCGTGGATGTGTGTGTGCCTTCTGTGGAAGGTTGGGTGCCGGGCTGGCAACTCAACACCATAAAACTCCACTGCCATTCGTGAGGGGACAGATGATCCGCTGTGGCGACCCCTAACCGGGAAAAGCCGAAAGAAGAAGATGATTTGACTGAGTGGCTTCAACCTTGGGCATTGAATTGGAAGCAGCAGAACATAAGATGTAATAACAATGCAGAGGGAGACATTTCGGTAGGAGCCATGGAAGTGTGGCAAAATTATTGCCACTATTTAAATGAGTGACAGCTAATGGTTTAGAATTTGGGTCTAGTAACAAGCATGATAAAACGTCCTGTTTCTAACAATTCATAACTGATTTGTTAATTTGCTTATCAGATAACATTAAAAAGTCACCTTTGCTTTTTAGTACAGTGTAATAGGACTGACAGAAGTAATAAACATAATGGATTTTGGTCTCTATCCTTAAAAAGAGAGGCAATTTGGCTCTGCAGGATTAGTTGGCACACTGCATTATTTTGTTTTTCTCTTGGTGGCGGTTGTTTACCTGGTGGCTTGCTTTTTCCCTGTAGGAGATGTCACACTGAGCCATTGTGGTTTTTCAATCTTCTCCTTTCTATAGTGGGTAGATGCATAAACCTGTCAGCATGGGCAGCATGTGAAAGCAGGCATTCATGGTTTTTGCTATGGACATTTGAGTCTGTCCAGTCTTGTATGCTTATTGGGGAGGGGATTATTATTAGACAGTGGTTGCTTCTGCTGTTCTGTGCCCAGGCCCCTACTTAAACTTGTATCACATTTTGAAGTTTTCCCTGTCTAATATCGGACTGTTAGGGTTGGTTGGTTGTGAAAGAATTTTAAGCTTTTGTTTAGAACTGTGAACTGTAGGCAAACAAGTGCAGCACTAAGCTTTTGTAATATTTTTCTGTTTTAGATTCAAGTATTATATTTATATAAAAAGAACTTTGAGGGATGAAATGCTATGATGTAGGTTTGTTTTCATTGCTTTAGAAAAAACAGTATGATATAGCAGCTGGAATTTTGAGGTGTTTTTAAGTCTAAATATGTAGCACTTGGCTAAACTAAGTATAGGGTTTGATATAATCTGTTTGCTAATAATACCAAATCAAGAGATGTGGAAGTGGCACATAATGCTTAATTGTAGTATGACAGTTTAACTCCAAGAAATGAGAAGTCCAAAAGAAAATGCAAATTGCCTAGTTTAATGCTTAATCCTGAAATGAAAAATTCATTTTAAATAAATAAAAAAAAAAAATACATGCATGTGTGTCTGATAATATATAAATGTATACATGTATACATACACAGTGGATATAAAAAGTGTTCACACCCCTGTTAAAATGCCAGGTGTTTGTGATATAAAGAATGAGACCACAATAAATCATTTCAAAACTTTTCCCACCTTTAATGTGACCTATAACCTGTACAATTCAATTAAAAAACAAATATGTTAGGGGAAAAATATAAAAAAAGAAAACGCGTACAATAAGGTGTTTGCATAAAAGAGTAGCACACCTTAAACTATCACTTTGTGGAAGCACCTTTTGATATAATTACAGCATTCAGTTTTCATGGGCAGGAGTCTGTCAGCATGGCACATCTTGACTTGGCAATATTTGCCCACTCTTCCTTGCAAAAGCGCTCCAAATGTGTCAGATTGCGAGGGCATCTCTTGTACACAGCCTTCTTCAGGTCACCCCACAGATTTTCTTTTGGATTTGGGTCTGGGCTCTGGCTGGGCCATTCCAAAACTTTAATTTTCTTCTGGGGAAGCCATTCTTTTGTTGATTTGGATGTATGATTTGGGTCATTGTCATGTTGAAAGGTGACATTCCTCTTCATTCTCAGCTTTCTAGCAGACACCTGAAATTTTTGGGCCAAAAGTGACTGGTATTTGGAACCTTTCTTAATTCCCTCCACCTTGACTAAAGCCCCAGATGAAGAAAAGCAACCCCAAAAGCATGATACTGCTACCACCATTTTGGTGATGAAGTGTTTTTGTGCCAAACATACCTTTTGGAATTGTGGCCAAAAAGTTCAGCCTTGGTCTTATCTGACCATAACACAATTTTCCCACATGCTTTTGGGAGACTGTGTATTGTTTTGAAAATTTTAGCCTGGCCGGGATGTTTTTCTGTGTAAGAAAAGGCTTCAGTCTTCCAACCCTACCCCATAGCCCAGACATATGGTGAATATGGGAGATGTTGTCACATGTAGTACACAACCAGTACTTCCCATGAATTCCTGCAGCTCCTTAATTGTTGCTCAACACTCATTAGACCCATTATATACCCTTCTCTGCCTGTATGCCTGAAAGATGCTAATGACACACTGGGGTGAGGTAAAGGATAAGGGGATGCAGCAACGCTGACTACTGAACTGCAAGGGTCCACTGAAGAACCCGCATATGGTACAGACCCATCAGTACCAAATAAATGGCAGCTGCCATTGATCCTAGAGTCCTGAAAATGAGTGATGCCGGAGGACAGGTTTGCGCCAGCAAGGCTTGAACTTGGTCGAGAATAAGTCACACCCATTGAAGAGGTAAGGCTGCGACCTGAGAGGTGGTATCCAACAGAGTGCCTGTGAATTCCAGCTTTTGGGTTGGAATCGGAGGATTTTGCCATGTTGATTGTAATGCCCAACTGATAGAACAGGGAAAGTACAGTGTGAATATTGTCAGTAGTTGATGCCTTGTAGGTGCCATTAGGAGCGAAACCTCCTGGACCGTCTATCCATTTTTATATGGTAGTATGTGTCCTGGAGGTCCACTGAGCACATCCAGTCATTGCTGTGCAAGAGAGGTACAATTGACTGCACTGTGACCATCCGAATCTTCAACTTCTACACAAACTGGTTCATGCGACCCGAGATCCAAAATAGGATGTACGTCCCCTGTTTTCTTTGGAAC
>NC_056750.1:321665343-321765343 GCF_019279795.1 Protopterus annectens | reverse complement strand
TGAAATGCTATTATATGGATGCATATACATTGCAGGAACATTGGGTTATGGCCGTTTAAATTATTTAATTAATTAATCAATTATTTGCTTCTGAATGGTTTTAATTAATGAGATTGTATATAATGCTAGCCTTTGCTTAATTAATTGAGATCTGATGAAGCGTACCTGTGATGTACGCGAAAGCGCTTATCTTGTTTGTACATTAAAAATATATTTGTTTTTCGTGTTGGTCCGCTATCGTCTTTATCAAGTCATACTCGTACACAAGGTATATATTAGTGAGTGTGTGTATATACACATTTGTATACACACTCCTGTTTATATATCCATTTTCCAGAAACCCACTTTATCCTGCACAGGATTGCTGGGACACCAAAGACTATTCTGTCAGCCAGTGGATGTTCTGGACATGGTGCCTGCCTGTTGCTAAATGAACGTTTTTTTGACAAGACACCTATGTGCAAAATAGAGGGCAGTGGTTCTTGTACTCTCTTTTGTACGTAGGAGGAAACTGGAAGAAGGTGATGCAGACGGAGGCAGGATGTGCAGATTCCACACAAGTCGGCCAAGAACTGAAATGGAGAGTCTGTTAGTGTGAGGCAACATAATTTTTTATCAACTTGCCTGTACAAACAAATGTGTTATCAAAATAAGGAAAATGAACACTAACCTTTCACCCTGGCTTATGTTAATCTACACACAGCATGCATATAACTGATATGTCACTGTAGGCATTGGCCATTGTTTTTCCTGGAGCGACATTATTTCAGTTTATAACTGGGCAGTTCATTTTTGGCTCTTCTGCCTTCATTGTCATCTATTGCTATGACAGTTTCATGTAAATTTAAAAAAAAAAAACTTGCGTCTCTCATCAGTTCTAATGATTCCATTCAGAAAAATAGGTAAAATTTGGTGTTGGCAGCTAGCACAATGGTTAAAGCATTCCCTCACAAGGTCTAGGGTTCTTCACCTGTGAAGATTGACTAGACTTAAAATGACCCACAAAGGACAGCTAGCCTAGTACTTATAAGATATACCTTGGAAGAACAAATCCTAGATGGCTGATGTATCTATGAACTCCTCTTAGTTTCAGACCGTATAAGCAGTAATAAAGAATTTTTCAGTTAACATCAGAATATTGGAAGGAAAAATATGAATATTATGTTATCAAGAACTGTGAAGTGATACTTTACCACAGGACTTAACAAGTGTACTTATAGAAAATAATTGTACAAACTTGATAATAAGCAAAGAAATTTGTTAGTGCTATGGTGACAAAATGAGACATCCTTTGTATAACTACAAGCATGAAAACTGCAGCCAAAAGCAAGTTACAAACTCTTGATTCGATGAAACCAGACTGCATGCTAGTGGTTTCCTTCATAGTAAACTGGAATCTGTCATCATGTGGTAGTGCCCATAATCTGGAGCAGCATGCTGGGGCAGTACCGGTTCAAATCATACCCTGGCAGTTTTTGACCTGTTAGCCTGACTACTAATTTGTTTAAAAGTGTTGAGTAAAACCTACGTGGGAGCTTATTCATACTACACAGGAGACCTACGTCTGTTGGGTATGGACAAGAATGAGTTTGAGGAGGCCTTTTGCTTTTTAAATCTACAGGGTACTAGGATATTATGTTTTTGGACTATTCTTGGATGCAAAAGTGGGAAATGGTCTATAGATAGCCAGCATGATGGTGACTGCAAACTAGCTAACTTAATTACTTCAGTAAAAGATGTCGGAGGACTCCTAGATAGTCTACAAAAGTACATACCTGATGCAGTAGGTAATGTGATCTTGTTTTTAATGTTATTAGCATTGTCAGACTTTGCAAAGATGACAAAAATAAATGGTTAGGTAACTGAGCATTACCAAGATCCCGGGGAACTAATAGACAAAATGCTGGTTACTGTGTGTAACCAAAAAAAAAAACATTATGTAGCCATTTTTTCCCAGACAATTGTCTCCATATAGCTGACTGTTTGGTACTCCTAGCGCCTGCTCTCATCCACAGAGTCTACTAAACCTGACCAAGCCTTTGCTGCTGTAACTCTAGCCTGTGTTCACCTTGGCTTGTATGCTGAAGGTGCTTTTTTCCATTAGAAAAAAACAACCACACGTTTGTGTGCTTGTGCCCACCACCCTTCCCTGCCTGAGCTTCTAATTGGACCTGGCTCATTTGGGCAATAGTCTGGGCTTTATCTCTCTGCCTTCCCTGTGCAGGCTAATATATGTCCCATTGTAATTTAACTTAACACCTATGTGGTGTGGAATGTCAGACCTCTTGCAGGCTACACACATCTTGCATTCTAGAGCATTTTCTGAAAAATAAACACGAGAAATGTTCCTATTAACATTATTTGTACAGTTTTATGTTCCGTGAGAATAGTGCATTCATAGTGTCTTCTATAAATGCTGTAATGTAATTTGGGGTTTGTGTATTGTAATATATATTTTTTCTAAACTTTCACAAACAAATTGCCATATTACAACCTAGTCATTTATTGTTAGCATTCTTAACCAGACATAAGGTTTCATATTGCAACAAGAAATTCCTCTGCAAGTGCAGGTTTAAGATTTGCAGACGTGAAAATATATTGGTATAATTAGCTATGCAAGTAATATTTGATCTTTTGAAAGATGCACAACTTAGTTCATTGTTCAGAGTTTCCTTCAACATCTAAGGTTTCACCTAATGTCATGCAGCAATTTGTAAGTCACTTGGTTGGTTTTTGAAGCATTAAGTACATATGGAAATAATTCTTATTTTCATAAATGTGAACAAACTAACAATATTTCAGTATAGTGTGATATAAACCAGCATTTACACTGAATTGTCCTGTCTCCCACATTGGTGTTTAACACCATACACCTCAATAAAATGTAGCTCTCATTGTTGAAAATATGAACATAGATATGAATGTTTCGAAGATAAATTTCTCCAGTGCAAGACATCAGTTTGTTTAAAAACTCCTTGCCCTTTCTAATACTGCCTGTTATTAGCTGGTAAGTCACTTAAAGAAGACTGATCCAAAAAAAGTTATGGATGTGAAATGGAAGTATGCTAAAAAGATGTATGCTTGAGCGAGATAAAGGCGTGTGTAATCCCTCCATGAAGATCCATCGTATCACATTACATGTCACTGATTTTGCCACATTACTGACTATAATTGTGTTTTGTAGCCTTTGAATAATTCACTTGTCAGAATGTGTAAAGGTACAGTGATTCCTTACTAGAGATTGTGGAGAAATCAGTGGACTGGAAAATTTAAAACTGCATGGAAAGGCTTTAGGAACCGCCACTTTTTATTCTTTTTAATTTGCTTACTGGTATCCCCTGCCTGATCTGGTTGTGTGTGGAGTCTTTGCTTGCACAGCACCACTAAAGGAGCTAACACCAGGTTAGGGGTTATAACTTCTCTTCTATACCTTGTTTCACTTCGCACTTCCTTTAGAGTACTCCTCTTTCTCTCCTTCATATCTCTCTAATCACCTAGTTTTTTATACACCTTATTCCATTCAGCCACCTCCTAATTTTATTGCTCACTTTGTGAATCATTACTGCTAGCCTGAAGTTAGTCTAAAATTGAAAAATTCTTTTGTCAGTGAAATCAAGTAATCTTTGAATGCCTCGGCGTTGTAGTTCTTGAGCTCTTATTTACATCTGTTGTACTCTGCATTCTTAACTCACTGTAGTTACTTTTTTATCTTCACAATTGTATAATTGCCTTTGGACTTTATTTTACTTTCAGACATAATTGCATTAATTTGAAACTTTTTACATGTTGCCTGTGGCCTGGTTTGTGCCTGAAAGAATCATTGAACCAGCTCACCAATCCAGTTAAATTTGGATAAATAAAAAAATATGCATATGATCTAGAAAAATGTAACAATGTTTTTCGAGTATGGAACAAGCTTTCCCTTGCTGTCAGAATATTATAACTTCAGTTCCCACATCAAGATTTTCTTAGAAAATATCAGTATGGTACAGCAAAGTTTAAAAAAAAAAAAAAAAAAAAAAAGGCTGTGGAAAGATGTGGAAAACCAATTCATTTCTAAAATTTACAGAAAACTTACGTTATCTAACGATTTAGATTTTAAAAGTTGCCACCCTGGACATGTAAAGAAAAACATTGTTAAGGGACAAAATGGTCAGAGTGGCAAGGATGTGTTCCGAATTGGAGGATTTTAAGTACGAGGTGGGAACTCTTATTTAGTTCTTTGTTTGATAGAGCGTACCCAAGGGACTTGATTATCAACACTTGTGAGCAGGTCATGGGTGGTTGGGGTACTCTATACACACCTTTGCTGAGTATTCCCGTTGTGAAAAACATCTCGCAGGCAGACAAAGGGTCATATGTTTAATCTATGGATGTTCATCGTGTTTCATTGTTGCAGTCCTAAGCAATGGGTTTATCCGGCTCCCGGTAGCCCTTGATCAACCAGAATACAAAAGGTAAGTAAAAATGACATCGGCTGTCTGTTGTAAAGGACGTCAGGGCGTCTGATACAAAAGGAGGCAGCCGACGTCCCTTCCTAAGTATTCCATGCCGTGGAGCCCGAAGCAGAAGTATTTCTTGCATGAGTGCCGGTCGGCAGTTTACCTTTTTTTGTTTCAAACTACAAAGTTGAAGTCAACTACAGCTAAGTACCCCATTGGGGATCCTCTTTTCTTGCCTTAACGAATGTCAGAAAAGGTTAATAATTGTCTTAACTGTGGAAAGCAGATTCCTCATGGAGATTTTCATTCCTATTGCATTTGTTTAGGCCTTGACCACGACGTTCCTAATTGTGATCTCTGTGCTTCCTTTAATCCGTGTACTATTAGTCATCGGGCTAAGCTTTTAGCTAAACATTTTGGAGTTTGGTCTAAGTTTATCGGTATGGCGTCTGCTGGTCTTCAGGCTTCGGATATCCCCAAGAAACGTAAGGATAAGGACCGCGACATGCTTCTGAAGTTCAAGTCCTCGGATGATGTTAAGTTGGTAGTCAGTCATGTGGTAGCCACTGAGGTGCCTTTGCAGCCCCTGCAGCCCGCAGATTTTCAACCGCAGGCCTCTGAGACCATTTCAGAGGCCCATAGGCCTCCGGCTTCCATTTTGCCTTCTCACCTTCCGCCTGTTGCCTCTTCAGCTGGATCCGGAGCCGCTAAGCTGATTCCAGTGTACAAGGCCTCCGTTCTTCATTCAGACAGCAAGCTCATACCGACGACTTCGGCGGTTGCCAGACCTCCTGAGTCCTTCAGACTTGCAGGTAAATCTTCCAGTCGTAAGCCTGTGAAGAAACAGGCTCCAGTTTCCTCTCTTTCCCCTCATTCTCAAATGGTTAAAATGGCTGATGACCTTTTGACTCTTCTTTTTTATTAGGGGTTCACGGCCTCCTCCTTCAAAAAGAGGTAGGGATGTCTCTCCTGAGGCTTTCTTATTCAGGTTCTGATACTTCTAACATTTCAGTTGATGAAGAGGAAGTTTCTCAAGCTTTCCCTCCTTCTGAGGATTCAGACGCAGAGGAGTCCATCCCTTCTGCTTCTCCTCCAGAAGATTTCTCTTTTGGTGATGCTTTAAATACTCTCTGAGTATTTTAAATGGGAAAGTCAGGATTACCCCCTTTCTCAGAAAAGGATTAGGGAGTTTTTGGATTTGCCTCCGCATAAGCCTTTGGCTATTCCACCCGTGTTGGAAGTGGCTGATGATGACTTTCTAGAAAATTCCTTTACTCCAAATTCAGTTCCTCCTGCTCCCAGGAAACATGACTGGTGCTATAGAGTCCCTGATTCTCATTTATTTCTTTCAGGAATCCGTTGGCTGATCCAGAGGTTATTTCTCAAGGCCCTAAAGGAGTTAAGGCCACTGTTACTAAAAATCCTGTTCCTTCTGACAGGGAATCTAGGAACCTAGATAGGTTGGGTAAAAAGGTTTATACCTCTGCCACTCTTGCTATTAGGTCTACTAATTGTTTATTTCATATTATGAAGTACCAGCAACACACCTTGGAAGCTATTAAGTCTAGGATAGCAAATGTGCCTCTTTTGGCAGAGAGTAAGGATATGCAGAATTTGATGAATTCTGCCAGTCTTGTCAATAAACATTCATTACATTGGGTTTTTGACATTCTAGAAGCCTCCTGTAGGGCTACAGCTATGGGCTCTGTTAGAAGGCATGCTTGGCTCAGGGAGCAGCCCCTTACCAGAGCCTGTCAAGGCTAAGCTTTTAGATGTACCTTTGCATAAGGATAGTCTTTTTGGCAGCAAAACAGAGGGTGCTCAAGAAGATGGAAGACCAGGCCAAGTCTATGCAAACAGACTTTCTGCAAGTTCAACCTCCTCGCTTCAGCAGGAATTACCCTTCTAAGAGTTTGATGTTTCCTGGTACCAGCAGACAGAACCATTCTAGGACTAGAGGTTACAAATCTTCTAGGGGGTAGAGGCTACAAATCTTCTAGGGGGCAGGTGGCTACCCCTCAAAGGTCTAAGCGCTGGCATGCTTCCACTTCTAAGGCGGGAAGTTCTAAGCCTACATCTCAATCCAAGCATTCTCAATGACACTGTCCAACTTCTGCCTGTTCCTGCTTGCCAGGACTTTCCTTTGGGGGAAGGTTGGCCATTTTTGCAAATGTGTGGGCCACCATCACTGATGACAAATAGGTACTCAGAACTGTATCTCTATGGCGCAGGTTTTCTTTCCACACCTTTCCGGCGCTGAAAGGATTCCCGGACACTCCTCCAAACCAAAGGGCAGAAGTAGAAAAGCAAATTTGTCTGTTACATCTGGGGGCAAAAGAATCCGTTCCTTCTCAGCAGGTAGGCCAGGGCTTCTATTCCAGACTTTTCTTGGTTTCAAAAAAAGAAGGCACCTGGCATCCTATCCTAGATCCATCCATTCTGAACTCTTTTTTTTTTTTTTTTTTTTCTTGGTAATTCCAAAGTTCAAAATGCTCATTCTGCATCATTTGCTACCAGCGGTAGACAAGGACTTCTCGCTGGTCACTTTGGATCTCAAAGAAGCTTATCTGCACATCCCTGTCAGGGAAAGTTGCAGGCAGTACCTTCGTTTCAGAGTGCGCAAGCAATATTATCAATTCTCTGTGCTGCCCTTTGGCTTATCTACTGCTCACAGAATTTTCACAAAGTGCCTGGCTCCAGTGATTGCTTTTTGCAGGCAGAAGAAAATTCAGATTTATCCATACTTGGACGACTCTCTAATTCAAGCAAATTCTCAGGAACAGCTGTTAAAGAATCTGGAATTTGTAAAGACTCTTCTCTTTTCCCTGGGTTAGACTCTCAATGAGGAAAAATCAAAATTGGTTCCAACCAAGGAGATAACATTCCTGGGAGCGAGTCTGAACACAGCCACCCAGATGATGCATCTCACCCAAGAGAAGCAGGCAACTCTTTCTGTTTTACTTCAAGGATTTGGCAAGCCTGTCCCAGCTCTCTGCAAGGAAATGCCTGCAAGCTCTGGGGTACATGGCCTCTTGCATTCTCATGATTCTATATGCAAGACTGCATATCAGGAAATTGCAGTGGTACTTCAAGAACCTTTGGTGTCCACACACAAAGGACCTGGATATGATAATTCCTCTACTTCCATGTCTGCAGACAGAGTTTCTGTGGTGGGCGACAGCCTGACAAAACAGAGGCATGCCTTTTCGCCCACCTCCTGCCATTCAAGTTCTTACCACGGACGCATCGGACTACACCTGGGGAGCTCACCTGGATGGAAGATGCATACAGGGACGTTGAAATGCCAAGCAGATGCACTTGCACATAAACCTGAAGGAGTTGATAGCAGTTCAGCAGGCTTTACTGACTTTCAAGCATCTTCCTTCTCCAGGAACTCTGCTTGTCAGAACAGACAACACGGCAGTCATGTGGTACATCGACAAACAAGGAGGGACTCATTCTTACCCCCTGTGCAGGCAGAGCATGATTCTCTGGTCCACAGCAGCATCTTTGGACCTGCATCTCCTAGCTCAGTTTCTTCCAGGGAGACTCCGTGTTTTGACAGACCAGGTGAGCAGACAGACCCTGGATCCTCATGAGTGGTAACTGTACAGAGCAGTCTTTTTTTTTTTTTTTTTTTTTTTACAGCATCATTCAACTTTGGGGTACTCCTCAGGTGGATCTTTTCTCCTCTCCAGACAACCACCTTCTACCACTTTTTTTGCACCAGACAGCATCACAGCAAGGCCTGGAGAGTGGATGCTCTGTCCTTCCCTTGGATGCTACTGTCAGTTTATGCCTTCCCTCCTCCTCTTCCCAGAGTATTATTGAAAATAAGAGACGAAAGACCAGGGACCATTCTCATAGCTCCAGACTGGCCCAGACAGCATTGTTGTCCATTGCTTCGCAGTCTCTCCCAATTTCCTCCTTGGCGTCTTCCTCTGAAAGCAGATCTTTTGGTTCAGGAAGGGGGAAACATTCTACATACTCGTCTTCAGTCTCCATTTGGCAGCATGGCTCATTGTATGAATCAACCCATTTCTTCTTCCCTTTCCCAGCAGGTGGTTAACGTACTTCTAGAGGCCAGGAGGCCTAGCACTAGGAAGTCTTACTCTGGGGAATGGGAAAGATTCTGTCATTGGATGCAGGCTAGAGGGGAATCTACTTCTCGGCCTACTCTTCCTCTGATCCTGGAATACTTGGCTGATTTGCTTCAAGGTGGTCTTTCTTTTTTCCTCTATCAAGATCCATGCTTCAGCCATTTCTGCTCATTGTTCTTTTGAGCAACCCATTTTCTCGCATCCCCTGATGAAAATGTTTCTCAGAGGTGATTGCAACTTAAAACCTCCCAGGAGGGCACCTACTCTGGCGTGGGATCTTAATTTTGTTTTCGAGAAACTCACTCTTCCTCCTTTTGAGCCAGCTGCCACTGCAGATTTAAAGTTTTCTCTCTTGGAAAACTGCCTTCCTCCTGGCAATAACTTCAGCAAGGAGAGTTTCGGAGCTGCAAGCTTTGATGGCTGTGGAGCCTTTTCTTATCTTCCATGCAAATAGTGTCTCTCTGAGAACCAATTCCTCTTATGCCTAAGGTGGTTTCTAGCTTGACTCTCTTAATCAGTCCATACACCTTCATACTTCCTTCCCTAATCCTCAAAATAGGGGTGAAAGGATCCTGCATTCTCTTGATGTGCACAGACCGCTCAGGTTTTACCTGGACAGGACTAAAGACCTTCGGAAATCAGCACAGCTGTTGGTCAGCATTGCCCCTGGAGCTCGGGGCAAAGCTATCTCTAAGCAAACCATTTCGAAATGGATTGCACATGGTATTACTTTTTGTTATTCCTTTCTTGGCAAGGTTCCTCCTCAAGGGGTTAGGACCCACTCGACAAGAGCAGCTTCCACTTCTGCAGGTTTTTAAGGGGTGTCCCTACTAAAGACATTTTAGAGGCTGCCACATAGTCTTCTGTTCACACTTTCACAAAGCTTTTTAATTAGCCTTTGTTTTCTAGAGCCACGGCAGGGTTTGCCACTGCTGTTCTGCAGGGCATTCTCGATTCTGCTGGTACCTCTTCCCTTTTCTCTGGACTTTGGTAATCAACCCATTGGTTAGGACTGCAACAGTGAAACACGAACATAGTACAGTTGTGTATACTTACCATAAATGTAGATGTTTGAGTGTATTCACTGTTGTAGTCCTGGTTTCTCTCCCTCCTTCCCCCTTTTGTGGTCCTCTCCTGCTCTCCTTTCCTAAGATGCAGGCTGAATCTGGTTTACTTTACCAAAGTTACTGTATTTTTGGTTTAAGCCTTGTTTTCTTGGGGCTCCTGACCATTATGGTAAGAAAGACCGAGGAAGTGACATCTGCTGCCTCCTTTCGTATCGGACGTTCTGACGTCTTTTACAACAGACAGCCGATGTCCTATTTACCTTTGCTATTCTGGCCGATTGAGGGCTACTGGGAGCCGGATAACCCATTGTTTAGGACTACAACAGTGAATATACTCTAACATCTACATTTATGGTAAGTGTACACAACTGTACTTTTGCACGTGCCAGTTGGCTGCTACCTGAAATTTTTGTTTTTTGGAGTTTTAGACCTGAAGTCTTCTAAAGCTAAGCAGCCCATTGAGGATTATTTTTTTTCTTGCTCTAACCGATGTCAGAAAAAATTTAACATTGGTCTTGCCTGTGGAAAAGAAATACCTCAGAGATTTTCATTCTTACTGCTTCACCTGTTTAGGCCCAGACCACGATGTACCTCGCTGTCGGTTTTGCACCTTGTTTAACACCCGAACTATTCGTCGTCAGGTTATTGTTGTAGCTAAATTCTTCCGCTCTCGTTCTCTGTATTCCAAAATGGCTTTGGTAAGCCATTCTACTTCTGATCTTCCGAAAAAGCACAGACTGACCGCATAGGTCAACAACTGCTGACTGGGCTTCCGCTAAGCTAGTTGCCAGTCCACCGGTACTGAGTGAGGCGCCTTTGCAGCCCCTGATGCCTGCTTTTACAGATTCGCAGGCCTATGCTGAGACCAATTCGGAGTCCAGTATTCTGCGAGATGCTTCTTCGACTATGGAACCTGCGGATGTCTCTAGCTTGGATGGGTCCGGAGCCGCTGTGCAGGCACTGGCTTCTGAGAGTGTATTCCGATCTACTGATATTCATATTAAACTGACAACTTCATTTTTAAACTAAAACTACCAAGTTTCTCATGCCCAGAGTTCACACTATGCCTAGAAAACCGACATCCAAAGTGCATGCTCAAGCTACCAGGCCACAAAAACAAATGCTTAGAATGGCTGAAGACCACCTTACTCTAATTAGGGGAAGCCAGCCTTCCCCTGCCAAAAAACAAATAATTGAATTTCCTTTCGATTCTACAGACCAGGAGTCTGACGCTGATCCTTCTGATTACCAGGACACATACCCTTATCTATCTATGAGGATCCAAATGTAGAGGAATCCATTCCCTCTGCCTCCCCTCCAGAGGATTTTTCTTTTGGTGAAACCTTGCATACCTTAAGAGAGCATTTCTGCTGGGAATGCCAGGGCAACCCTCAGTCCAAAAAGAGACTCTGGGAATTTTTAGATTTGCCTCCGCACAGGCCTCTAGCTATACCCCCTTCCTGGATACTGTAGATGTCTTCTAGAGTCCAGTCTTACTCCTGACACCTTACCCACCAGCTCCTAGAAAACCTGACTGGTACTACAGAGTAACTGACTCTCGCAAATTTCTCGAGTCCTACTATGGATCCAGAGACCATTTCCCAGGAACCTAAAAGCATTAAGGCTACTACAGCCAAAAAACCCTACCCCTTCAGACAGGGACTCTAGAGCTTTAGACAGACTGAGTAAGAAGGTGTATACCTCTGCAACTCTTGCCATCAGGGCTTTGAATTGCCAGTTTCATATCTTGAAGTACCAGCAACATATCGTGGAACTAATTAAACAAGAAATGGTATTACTTCCAGATTGTGCAGAAAATAAAGATTTACAAGAGTTAATGCATTCTGTAAACCAAGTTAGTAAACATACTGTGGCTTTGATGCCTTAGAAGCATCTTGCAGAGCTGCTGTCACTGGGTCTGTACTGAGAAGGCATGCTTGGCTAAAGGAACAAGCCTTGCCTGACCATGTCAAAGCAAAATTAATAGATGCTCCATTAAATCAGGAGCATTTGTTTGGCACAAAAGCAGAAGAATTTCTTAGATGGAAGAAAAAGCTAAATCTATGCAAACCGTCTGGGTTTCTTACAGGTGCAGCCACCTAGATTAAGTAGGCATTGGCCTTCAAAAAACTGTTTTTTCCAGTCCCTCTTAGGCCTTCTTAGTCCAAACCCAGGGGAAACGGACTACAGTCTCAGGGTATGCAGAGATCTAAACAATGGAGTGTTTCCATCTCAAAACCAGGGAAGTGGTAAGCCACCCCCACATGGAAAAAATTCACAGTGACTTTCCAATTATCCTTCCCAGCCATGCCCAAGTACTTGCGCCTCTAGGAGGAAAACTCACCCTTCAAGCAAAAAGCTGGATGTCCATTACTCGGGATCGATGGGCTCTAAACATTTTATCCCAGGAATACAGATTCTACTTCCATTCAATGCCAACTCCAATCGGGTTGCCATACCTTCTTTCAAACCAGTGGGCAGAGGCTCAAAAGCAAGTACTTTCCCTTCTCCATGTCAGGGCTATTCAACTTTTTCCAGTAGAACAAAGGGGGCAGGGTTTCTACTCCATACTGTTCCTGGTGCCCATAAAAGAGGGCACTTGGTGCCCTATCCTGGATCTATCAATTCTCAGCACCTTTCTGGTGGTCCCAAAATTCAAAATGCTTACACTGCAACAACTTCTTCGTATGCTAGCCAAGGATGCCTGGTTAGTCACCCTAGACTTAAAAGAAGCTTATCTGCATATCCCCGTAAAGGAGTCTTGCAGGAAATATCTATGTTTCAGGGCAGACTCTATGCACTATCAGTTCTCTGCACTTCCCTTTGGCTTATCTACTGCACGTAGAGTATTCACAAAATGCCTGGTTCCAGCCATTGCATACTGCAGGCAGAGAAATATTCAAATCTACCCATACTTGGACGATTGCCTGATTCAGGTGGACAGTCAGGAATTGCTACTTCAGCACCTGGCATTTGTAAAAGGGCTTCTAACTTCATTGGGATACACCATCAATGAAAATAAATCACAACTGGTGCCCAGCCAACAAATTGTATTCCTGGGAGCAGGCTTGAACACAGTTTCCCAGATGGCATTCCTCACTCCAGAAAAGCAGGTCCATTTGACCTGGAAACCGTGATTCCTATCATACCTAGTCTAAGGGCAGAGTTCCTTTGGTGGGCAGAAGCATGCAACCACAATAAGGGACTTCCTTTCACTCAACCCCTCACCGCCCAAACCCTGACAACAGACGCATCAGAGTATGCATGGGGGGCTCACATGGGAGACAAATACATTCAAGGCAAATGGAGCCCAGGACAAATTCCCCTGCATATCAGTCAAAAAGAGATGCTAGCTGTACAGAATGTTCTGACAGTCTTCAAATACCTTGTCCTTCCAGGACAGCTCCTGATAAAGATGGAAAACACCACAGTTTATGTAGTACATAAACAAGCAGGGCGGAACTCATTCTGACCCACTCTGCAGTTTAGCCATGGCTCTGTGGAACACAGCCTTGAGCATCCAAGTGCACCTACAAGCTCAATTCCTGTCAGGCAAGCAAAATTCACTGGCAGAAGACTTGAGCAGAAATCTACTGGACCCTCACGAGTGGAAACTGGAAACCAACTCATTCAAACTCCTAACCCAGAGGTGGGGAATACTGGAGGTGGACCTTTATGCCCCCCCCCCCCCCCAAAACCACCAATTGAGCAAATTTTGCACCAGGAACCCTCACAGCAGAGCCTGGAAGGTGGACGCCCTATCCTTTACTTGGGGAAAACCTCTCAATTTATGCATTTCCTCCTCTGCCCCTCCTCTCAAAAGTACTTCTCAAGATCAAACAGGACAGGCCAAGGGCGATCCTTATTGCACCAGACTGGCCACGCCATCACTGGTACCCACTCCTACGCACTCTGACAGCAGTGGCACCTTGGCACCTACATCACTCACCTTTCCTGCTGTCTCAGCAGGAGGGACAGATTTTGCATCCACAGCTGCAAACCCTAAACCTTGCAACCTGGCTTATTCCCTAAATGCACCACCAGCATCCCTCAACAAACAGGTGCTGGATGTCATCCTTGAGGCCAGAAGGCTAGTACTAGGAAATCCTATGCTGAAAAGTGGAAAAGATATTGTTCTTAGAGTCAATCTTAAGGAAATGACACAGCTGTGCCCAACTTACCTCAAATCCTTGATTACCTAGTAGAGCTGTTCCACAGAGGCCTATCCTTCTCATCCATTAAGATTCATGCCACTACCATCTCAGCTCATAAAAATACTGAGCCTTCTCACTCTCTCATCAAACAGTTCCTGAGAGGAGCTAACAATTTAAGGCCCACTAGGCGAGCTCCCACCCCGATCTGGGACCTTAACTTTGTACTGGAGAAGCTCATACTTTCCCCCTTTTGAACCTGCTAATTCAGCAGAGTTAAAATTCCTCTCTTGGAAAACAGCCTTACTTCTAGCTATTACTTCAGCAAGAAGAGTGTCTGAGTTACAGGCACTAATGGCAGTGGGGCCCTTCATTATTTTCCAAGCTGACAGGGTTTCCCTCAGGACTAACCCTTCCTTTATGCCCAAGGTGGTACCCAGTGTGGCTGTAAACCAATCCATCCATTTGCCAACCTTTTTCCCTAATCCTCAGAATAAAGGGGAAAGGATCCTGTACGCCTTTGACATGCACAGACAGCTTAGGTTCTACCTTGACAGGACTAAGCCTTTCAGAAAATCTGACCAGCTGCTAGTCAGCTTTGCTACAGGGGCAGAATGCAAGGCCATTTCAAAACAAACCATTTCCAAATGGATAGCACACTGCATCCATTTCTGCTACAACTGTCATGGAAAATCTACCCCACAGGGGATCAGACCCCATTCCACTAGGGCTACTTCCACCTCTACAGCATTTCTTAGGGGAGTTCCTACTAGGGACATTCTGGAAGCTGCAACCTGGAGTTCTGTACACACCTTCACCAAGCATCATCACTTGCCAGTTCTTTTTAAATCCAGAGCTGGATTTGCTACAGCAGTCTTACAAGGCCTGCTAGTCAGCCCTAATACTTCTTGACTGCCTCCACCATTCCTCAGCTTTGAGAATCAACCCAAGTGTGATGCCTGCAACAGTGAAACATGAAGAACATAGTACAGTTGTGTACACTTATCCTAAATGTAGATGTTCAGAGTGTATTCACTGTTGCAGTCCTGGTTTCCCTCCCTCCAGTCCCCTGGCTTTCTATATCCTTTCTACCTATCCTCTTTATGGCCATCTTTTATGGCAGGCATATTTACTTTTTACTGGAGGTGTTCCACATCAAGTAATAGCTTCCCATTTTGGGGGCTCCTGACATCTGGGGCAAGAAAAACTGATGTAATGGCGTTGGCTGCATGCTTTATACCCCTGACGATCTGATGTCATGGAAGAGGCGACTGCAACCAACGCAGAAATCCCAAGACTCTGGTATTCGGGCCGACTGAGGGCTACCTGCAGGCAGATAACCCAAGTGTGATGACTGCAACAGTGAATACACTAGAACATCTACATTTAGGGTAAGTGTACACAACTGTACTTTCGTGTTTGTCTTTTAGAGTAGCACAGACAAGCAATTTACATGGGAGCCTTGCTGAAAATGCTCTAATCTGTGTACTGTGCCGCAGCTGAGCAGTGTATGTAAATGTACATCTGTAGTGTGGTCATGTGTGTCATACCTCTCAATGGTCTCCGATTTTTACCTCACACTTTTGTCCTGTCCCTTGTAAGTTTTTTTAATTTATTTTTCTGATAAATTAAATGCGAGGCATTTAGTTTTATGCCACTTGTTGTTTAGAAAGTGCGTGTAAACTAAAAACCTGTTGTAATATTAGCTTTATATGAACAAGATAAATATTTAAAATTGTCCTGGATTTTGCATCCCCCCCTGTTATTTTGGCTTTGTCCAGAATTCATGGACAAAAAAATGAGGAGTTGTGTGTGTATAGATGTGTATCCAAGACTACATATTCTTGGATGCAGCAAAGTAAGAAAAAAAATGTATTTATTTGACATTTGTTTACTGGGAAAGTCCAACTGGGCCACAAAGAACCCATTTTAAGTGGAGGCCTGGGGAGAAATACTAAAGTACAAAAAACATTTCAAGTAGAAGAAAGTAAAATTAGTAATTAGACATGGTGTTTCACTTGACAGAAAATAATTAAAATACAGTAAAACAGTAGCACAAATATAACAAAAAGATTACCTACATAAGATAATTATAGAATAATTTTTACATAACATTTAGTATCTATTTGTTGTGGCATAATAAATTTATGGTATACATAAGTAAAAAAGAAGTAGCTTATAATTTAGAAAAGGAAGGGAATGTCGTAGAATGAACAAAGAGGTGGAATTTAGAGAAAGATAAAACTGAAGTGGACAAGGTAAATAAAGCGAAAAGCAGGGGAGGAGAGAGAAAAGACTGATCCAAAACTAAGGAGATAAAGGTGGAGGGGTGTTGATATGAAAATAAATGACTGTGGTGTAGCTAGGGGCTTGGTTTTGGACAAGCATAGGCCGGCTGGTTTATTGTGACTTTGGTCATCACTGTAGAATACCAAATGATATAGGTCAGCATGGCCTGACCAGGAAACTGGTGGCACTGTACTTCCAAAGCAGTTTTCTGTGTACAGTGATGCATCACACAGCTGACTGCAGTGCAATATCCTATTGTGATTAGATTCCCCAAGTATTTGGGGTCATGTGAAAATGGAAGAGTGGAAATGATGGGTTTGGTGAATCCGAAGGGGAGGATGGGGGTGAGGGCAAGAATGGAGTCCTAGTGGTGCTCTCCAGTGCCAGAACTTTTTAAATGGAAACAGTAATAATGAAGTTGGCCAAATATCTTGTGATCCGATATCTTTTTTTCTCTTTGCCCTTATTCAAATTTTAATGTTAAAGTTGTTTGTGTGTAGATTTGTATTGGGTGTACAGGTCACAAACAACATGATTGCATTCATAGTGGTAAGAAATGAAAAATAAGCTACTTTATTTTTAGCTTAATCTGCCTTATAGGATCATAGGTGTGTACTAGGCTAACCACCACAAGGGCCTTTTTAAGCTTAGCAATGCATTCCAAATCTCTCAAGTTTTGGTACCCTTGATAAGTGTAAGTAGGGGCTTAGGAGGTGAACCATTTACAGGCTGCCTATGTCCATTAGAGACATGGGTGCCAATCCAGAGATGAATTTCCTGTTCCCCATCCAATTGTCCGAGTTGTAGTTGACTTGGGTTAGGGAGGAGCTCTGCTTCACATTGATGGAGGGAGCCTGTTCCAGGGAAGAGGTAGTCTTTGGGATACATACCTGTCCCATTTATATCCCAGGCAAGGGTCTTTGGAATGGGTAATTCTGGTGCTATTTGTTTTGCGGATATGCAGGTGATCCATCAGAGTGGGGTCTGACAATGCCTTGTATGCCAGGCATAGATCTTCCTTCAACAGACTGTAGGAGACTGAATACAGGGATAGGACCTTGAGGCGGTCTGCATAGGACATAGTACTTACTCCCTGTATTCTTTTAGTGAGGAACCTTTGTACGCTCCATTTGCTGGATATTCCTGGTTAGGTACATACCAAATTGGGTATGGTATTCGATAGGTCTGATGAATGCTGAATACAGTGGAACAATGACTTTGCCAAAGCTTTTGTAAGTTGCGCAGCATAGAATCCTCAGTACTGTAGACGTGCCTCCCCAAATCCCTGATTACTGGGTCAACTCTTAGGGGTGTGTTGTCACTATGATAGTTTCCAGGGGTGAATGACTTCTCAAAGGATACTGTTATGCATTTCTTAGCATTTAGTTTTAGTCCATGTCTTTGGTACCAGTTGTTTATCTGTGTCAATGGCTGATTAGTGACCATTCCTAATTTGCAATCATCTGCAGATTTAGTCAGCCAGAAGGCATTGACATTGGCCTTGACTTCGGACAAGTAAATGCCAAAGTAGTCCCAGTACTGATCCCTGAGGGACTCCACTTGTGACTGCCCTCTTTGTAGAAGCGGACTCCCCAATTCTACCTTATTGGGTCCTGTCTGTGAGCCAGCTGGCTATCTACTGGGTGACATAAAGCCTTTTACCTAACCTCCTAAGTTTGTCAATTAATGCTTGAGTGAGGGATTGTGTTAAGTGCCTTTGCAATGTCAAGGTAGGCAGTGTGAACCATTTTGCCTCGTCCATTGTTTTGGTGATCTTCTCAAAGAAGTCCACCAGATTGAGTAAGGATGACCTGCCTATATGGTGAAACCAAACTGGGTTGGGTCCCTCTTCTGGAGGTTTCCTATGTCATTATTGATTATTTCCATGGCTTTCCATATTAGACTAGTGAAACTTAGATGTCTGGTTTCCAGGGTCTGTAGATAGCCCACCTTTGTGCAGAGGGATAATTGTTGCGGTTTTCCATTCATGACGCATAATGCCTGTTTGCAGACTACAGTTAAATAGCAATTCTAGAGGGCTTGATAGATCATGTTTCATGGTATTTAGAAGGTATCCTGGGATATTGTCTGGGCGCATTGATGCAGTGTTTTTGGCTTTTACAGAGAGCATCAAGGACCTGTTCTTAGTGACAGTGGGAGTTGTATTTAATACTATTTCCTGAGGGAAGTTTGATGGGTTAAGAGGAGTAAAGTTTGAGCTAAATTTGTTGGCTAGTAGGTTTGCTATATACCCTGGCTCAGTGTAGATTGCTCCCTTTACAATGAGCTATGCACACAATTATGTATTGCCTTTGAAGTTGTGGGCATAGCTAAATAATGTCTTGTGGTTGTCCTTCGCTTGGGAGGCCGAATTAAAATTTTGGCTTTGATTGACTTTGTTTTCACACCAAGTTGTTTAGTCTGCGTGATTTTATCCTGCTGGGTGCTGCATCTCCTAATTTTGCCAAGATTTTCTTCTTTTTGTTATACAGCCTTTTGATCATGTGGTTCCACCAGGGTGACTTGTTTTTTTGTTAGATTTGTACTACTTCCTGGTGGGTACAGCTGCTTGTATAGGGTTTATGTGAACAGTTCTGCATAGGCAGCAATGTTCTCCGGGTTTATGGGGGCTTGAAATTTTGCCAGGCTATCACTTAATAGTAGGAAGTTAGACTTCGAGTAGTTTCTGAATATTCCAGTGTTAGCTGGGGTTCCAGGTTTTATTTTTACTTCAAAGGAGACCATTTTGTGGTTTGACCTTACAGAGAAGACATTCCACTAGGGGGTGTGCAGCAGTCTCCCATATTAATGAGGACTAGATCCTGTATGGTTGCACCCCTTGTTATATTGACAATCTGGTCCAGGGAGTTTTGTGTTTCTCAAATCCAGGAGTCTCTACGCCTGTACATTTGGTATCGTATGTGATTCCCAGTTGATAGTGGGGTAATTAAAAGTCACCCATAAATATGGTATTGGGTTGGATGGTGAACATTTCCAATACATTTAAATAGATGGTGTGGGTTTCTTGGGTCATAGAGGGGGACCTATAGCTTGCAAGGCAGTGGTATTGGATTTTGCCTGTGATGACTTGAATGTGGGGAAGCTCAAGTGCATTCTTCTGTTTAACCAGACATGAGGTATATTTTTGATGTAAATTGAGACATCTCCACCTTTAGTCTCAGTCTGTTTAGTAGCTGGTCTAAATGTGTGGAAGGCATTATAACCTGCCACTGTTGGTGTGTTCTTCATGGCTTTAAACCAGGACTCTGTGACTGCACAGATGTCTGCATTCTCTAGGGTGAAGAGAGCTTCTAGGGAGTTTTTTTGTTTAGACGCCTGGCATTCAGCAGTGTAACACATTTAGATTTTGTTT
This sequence comes from Protopterus annectens, assembly GCF_019279795.1. Classification (NCBI taxonomy): domain Eukaryota; kingdom Metazoa; phylum Chordata; order Ceratodontiformes; family Protopteridae; genus Protopterus; species Protopterus annectens. Next base: position 321,745,921 of record NC_056750.1, on the reverse strand, counting down.
TTGATATGCTACGTTGGAAGTACTTTCAGTTTGACATTGTCCTCCCCCATAGTGCCTTTTTAGGCAATGTTTTAGTTAATATTCAAAAGCCTAGAGGGGAGAGGTGCAGACCATCCCTGGCAAAGAAACATGGCGTGTTGATCATAGTCTTCCATGCTGACAAATATTGCACCCCCTTAGAATGACGCCAGAAATTAAGCCAATTATTAGTCGGTCATCTTTTGTTCATATTGCAGCATCATCATTGGAGAAGGTAAAATGCTGCTCTGTGCTAGGCTCATGCCAGCCTGGCACACATTCCGAGAGCTCCATGATGGCTCTGTTCATATAGTCTAGGGAGGTACATCACTGTTCATTTGCACCCACATGGGCTATGACTGAGTCCTACTGGTATCCACTGACCTTGGTATATGAGTAATGTGGTGGATGTTCTTTGTGTTTCACTGTTGCAGTCATTACATTTGGGTTATCCGTTTTGCAGTAGCCCTCAGTCGGCCTGATTAACAAAGTCTTGGGTCCTGTGTCAGTTGCTGTCCCCTCTTCCATGACGTCAGGGGTATAAAACATGCAGCCGACGCCATTACGTCAGTCTTTCTTGCCATGTGGTGCCCGAAGCAGAAGCAGTTCGCAAGTGCCAGTCGGCCGACTCCTGAAATTTTAGAGTTTCAGAACCAAAGTCTTCCAACTAAAGCCAAGTACCCTGTTGGGGAAACTATTTTTTTTGCTCCTTACCAATGTCCGTAAAAGTTAATAATTGCATTACTTGTGGAAAGCAAATACCTCACAAAGATTTTCATTCGTACTGTATTCCTTGCCTAGGTCCTGACCACAACGTGCCTTGCTGTCGGTTTTGTGCTTTATTTAAACAGCGCACTATCCGTCTGTATATTTTTACTTCTAAATATTTTGGTTCTCTGTTTAATTATCCAGAAATGTCATTGGTTAGCCTTCCGACTACTGGGATTCTGAAAAAAATGTAAAGACAGAGACAGGCCGCCGAGGTCCAAAGCTGCTGATGACACTTCTCCTACGCCAGTTCGCTGGTACTCAGTGAGGCTCTTTCGTAGCCCCTGATACCCACTACTTCTGACTCGCAGGCCTCTACTGAGACCCATTCGGAGTCCGGTATGTCGCAAGATGCTTCAACTGTAGAACCTGTGGATGTCTGTACCTTGGATGGGTCCGGAGCCACTGTGCAGGCACTGGCTTCTGAGGGTGTATTCAGGCCTACGGACTTTCATATTAAACAGACGCCTCCTTCATTTAGGCCAAAATCTCGAACCATGCCTAAGAAACTGACGCCCAGGCCGCATGCTCAGGCCTCCATGCCTAAAAACACATGATAAGAATGGCTGAAGGTCTTGTAACTCTAATCAGGGGAAGCAACCTCCCCCTTCTAAGAGACCTAGGGCTGAAGTTGTTTATGAATCTTCTGAGTAGGATTCTGAGTTTTCTGATTCTTCTGATGATCTGGATTTGCCATTATCTACTTATGAGCATTCTGTTGCAGAGGACTCTAATTCCCTTTGCTTCCCCTCCAGAGGATTTTTCTTTTGGTGAAACTTTACATACTCTAAGGAGCATTTCCACTGGGGAAAGCCAGGATTTTTCTGATTCTAAATAGAGGCTTGGGGATTTCTTACTCCTGCCTCAGCATAGGCCTTTAGCTATACCTCCTGTACTAGACATTGTTGATGATGCCTTTTCAGAATCTAGTTTGGCCCCTGATTCTTTGCTTCCTGCTCACGGAAAACCTGACATATTACAGGGTTCCTGATTCTCACATTTTCCTTTTAAAAATCCTATTGCGGATCCAGAGACTGTTTCACAGGGACCCAAGGGCATTAAGGCTTCTACTGCTAAAAATCCTACCCCCCCCCCCCCCCCCCGATAGAGACTCCAGGGTGCTGGGTAGATGGGGTAAGAAAGTTTACACTTCTGCAACCTTGGCCATTAAGGCTTTAAATTGCCAGTTTCATATGTTAAAATATCAACAACATGTTATTGGATTGCTTAAACAGAAAATGATGTTAATGTCTGACTGTGCTGAAAATAAAGCATTACAGGATTTAATGCATTCTGCTGAACAGGTTGGAAAACATACTTTGCAATGTGGATTTGATTCATTAGAGGCCTCTTGCAGGGCTGCTGTTTCTGGGTCTGTGCTCAGAAGGCATGCTTGGCTTAAGGAGCAATCTTTGCCAGATCATGTTAAAGTTAAATTGTTGGATGCTCCCTTAAATCAGGACCGCCTGTTTGGCAACAAGGCTGAGGAAGTTCTTAAAAAGATGGAAGATAAAGCTAAATCTATGCAGATTTCTTGCAAGCTCCGCCTCCTAGTAGGCAGTGGCCCTCTAAAAATTGGTCCTTTCCAGCCCCTTCCACGTCTTCTCAAGCCAAACCCAGACACAGCAGAAACCCCCAGGTTTCAGTCCCAAGGGACACACAAGACTAGGCAGTGGGGGGTTTTCGTACCCAAACCTGGGAGCAGCAAGAATCCCCCTATGGAAAACCGTCTCAGTGACTTGCTTTTAAGACTTCCAAGCACTTTTTGGCCTGCAGACCAATCTTTCTGCCTAAAGGAGCATTCAGTTGGGAACTCATTACCCAGGACAAATGGGTTCTAAATATAGTGTCCCAAGGATACAGATTTCATTTCCACACGTTACCAACACCAAGTGGGTGGCCAGAGGCCCAAAATCAGGTACTCTCTATCTTAAACATGGGGGGGCTATTCAGTTGTTACCAGAAGAGGAAAAGGGATGAGGTTTCTATTAGAGACTTTTCCTGGTACCCAGAAAAGGCAGTACATGGCATCGTAACATGGACCTTTCCATTCTTAACACCTTTCTGGTGATTCCAAAATTCAAAATGCTGACTCTTCACCAGCTGCTTCCTATGCTAGGCAGGGATGCATGGTTGGCAACACTGGACTTAAAAGAAGCATACCTGCACATCCCTATCAGGGAGTCTTGCAAGAAGATACCTACGCTTCAAAGCAGGCTACATGCACTATCAGTTCTCTGCACTGCCCTTTGGCTTATCTACTGCGCCCAGGGTATTCACAAAATGCCTCGCTCCAGTCATTGCATTTTGCAGGCAAAGAAATATTCAAATATACCCATACCTGGACAATTGTCTAATTCGGGCAGAAAGCAAGGACATTCTCTTCAATCTGGTCTTTGTTCACAGGGTACTGACTTGTCTTGGGGTTCACCATAAACGAAAAGAAATCCCACCTGGTATCCTGTCAACAAATTGTATTGCTGGGAGCAAGCTTAAATACAACTTCCCAGATGGCTTTCCTCATGCCAGAGAAACAGATACATTTGACAACTTACTTCAAACAAGTGGTCACAAAAACCAAAACCTAGCTATCTGCAAGGCGAATACTGCAAGCCTTTGGATTCATGGCCTCCTGCATTCTTCTAATTCCATATGCAAGGCTGCATACGAGGAAACTACAATGGTATCTCAAAAGCCTATGGTGTCAACATTCAGAGGATATGGAAGCAAGGATTCCTATCATACCTTGCCTACGTCTAGAGTTCCTTTGGTGGGCAGAGGCCTGCCACCAAAACAGGGGACTACCATTCACATTACCCCCTGCCAAACAAATCTTAACAGACGCATCAGACAATGCATGGGGGGGGGGTTCACCTAGCAGGGAAGTGCATTCAGGGCAAATGGAACCCAAATAAAATGCACCTGCACATAAATTAAAAGGAAATGTTAGCTGTACAGAATGCCCTGACGGCCTTCAAGGACCACATTCTTCCAGGACAACCTAATGGTAAAGACAGACAACACCACTGTCGTGTGGTACATAAACAAGCAGGGGGGTACACGTTCTTACCCCCTCTGCAGACTAGCCATGGTATTGTGGAACACAGCCTTGAGCTACTGGGTGAATCTGCAAGCTCAATTCCTGCCAGGAAAACTAAATACACTGGCAGACGGACTAAGCAGAAACCTCATGGACCCACACGAATGAAAACTGGAACCAAGGATTTTCAACATGTTGACAAGCAAATGTGGGAGTCCAGATATAGACCTGTCCAGAACCATCAACTGGACAGATTTTGCACAAGGATTCCCTACAAGCAAGCTTGGAAAGAGTTTTTTCCAGCTGAAGGATAGAGCATCCAATCAGTTTATGCTTTTCCTCCTCTGCTCTCCAAGGTATTACGAAAGATCAAACAGGACAAGCCAAGGATGATTTTAATTGCACCAGACTGGCCTCGCCAACACTGGTACCCACCCTTGCACAGTGTATCATGCTTGGCTCCATGGCACCTGCCTCAGACTCCTTCCCTGTTGTCACAGCACAAGAACATGATTCTGCACCCTCAGCTGCAAACCCTGAACCTAGCAGCTTGGCTAATTACCTAATCTCTCCTTTACCATCCCTCAGTAAATCGGTGATGGATATCATGTTAGAAGCAAGGAGGCCTAGTACTAGAAAATCTTATGCTGTAAAATGGAAAATATTCTGTGCTTGGAACCAATCTCAAGGAATAAATGCAGCAGTGCCTAATTTACCTCAGATTCTACAATACTTAACTGATATGCTTCATAAGGGCTTGTCTTTTTCCTCCAAAATTCATGCCTCCGCCATTTCAGCTCATTATAGCACACAGCCTTCCCTCTTTTCTCACCCACTGCTCAAGCAGTTCCTCAGAGGGGCCAAAAATCTAAGCCACCCAGGAGAGCTCCAACCTGGGATCTTAACTTTGTCTTGGAGAAACTCACTCTTCCTCCCTTCGAGCCAGCTGCTACTGCAGATTTTAAAATTTCTTTCCTGGAAAACAGCTTTCCTTTAGGCAATCACTTCTGCAAGAAGGGTATCTGAATTACAGGCCCTTATGGCAGTGGAACCTTTCGTCATCTCTTATGCGGACAGGTTGTCCCTCAGAACCAATCCCTTCTTCATGCCCAAGGTGGTATCCAGTGTGGCTCTTCAGGCCCTTCATTTGCCTACCTTTTTTTTCCTAACCCACAGAACAAAGGGGAACAGATACTGCACTCTGTAGATGTGCACAGGCAGCTTAGATTCTACTTGGACAGGACTAAACCTCAAAGGAAATCTGAACAACTACTGGTGGCATTTGCTGCAGGGACAGAGGGGAAAGCTTTTTCAAAACAAACCATTTCAAAATAGATAGGCCACTGCATTCATTTCTGCTATAAACACCATGGAAAACCTATCCCAAAGGGCATCAGACCCCATTCAATCAGGGCTGCATCCACCTCTACAGCGTTTCTCAGGGGAGTCCCTACTAGGGGCATCTTAGAAGCTGCTACCTGGATTTCTGTACATAACTTTCACCAAGCATTACCATTTGCCAATTGTCTCTAAATCCAGGGCCGGGTTTGCCACTGCAGTCTTGCAGGGCCTTATAGCTGGTCCTAATTCTGTTTAAATTCCACTTTCCAACCTTAGTTTGGGAATACACCCAAATGTAATGACTGCAACAGTGAAACATGAAGAACATAGTACAGTTGTGTACACTTACCATAAATGTAGATGTCTGTTCACTGTTGCAGTCCTGGATACCCTCACTCCAGCCCGCTTTTCTTCCTTTGGCTATACTTCTACTCTCACTTACACTAGAAAGCTTTTAGAGCATAGTATTTGCTTTTCTGTTGGAGGTATATCCTTGTATTTATAGATTTAATTGCTTCCCATTAGGGGGGCATCTGGCATCTGAGGCAAGAAAAACTGATGTAATGGCGTCGGCTGCATGTTTTATACCCCTGACGACCTGACATCATGGAAGAAGGGACAGCAACTGACGCAGGATCCAAGACTTTGTTAATCAGGCCGACTGAGGGCTACTGCAAAGCAGATAACCCAAATGTAATGAATGCAACAGTGAATACACTCTAACATCTACATTTATGGTAAGTGTACACAACTGTACTTTCCGGCCCCTGATAAGCAACTGACCGTAACTTTCTCTTTCTCAGCTTGGTGAGAGGGACATTAGTATGTCTTGCAATGGATTCTAGGGTGACTAGAATGTTGGATTTTGTGGTGGCTTGCCTTATGGGCTTAAAATGTGGGTATGTGTGTTGGTGCAGGTGTTTTGAAAAGAGTGCATTCAGTGCTGCTGACGGCGTTTGTGTACTTCGTCTAGGAGGCCTTTAGGGTTTAGGAAGGTTACATTTAAGTGCCTCAGCATATGTAGGTCTACATGCCTGCTTTGAATTGTGTGTGATGGGTGCAGTGTGTGTACTACTGACAACCTTATTGACATCCTGGATATTGAGAGGTTTGCCTCCAGTGAATAAGGTCTGTACTGCAAGTTATGACTGTGTTTTTTAAAAAAAAAAAAAAAAACTAAATGTGAAAGAAATTGGAGCCCCTTTGGTACGTCTGTGATGTTTGAGTGTAGTAAAACATTGGAAATGGGTGCAGTTCATGACAGAGTTTCCTAAGCAGTATGACAGTTTCCACTACAACAAAAAATTGGTTTGAGTTGAGTCATTTCTCATGCATTGGCAAGTGGTGTAGATCAGCTGTTGGTCTCACTAGGCAAGGAAGAGGCGATTGGTGGAAGAAGTGATTGGTGCATTGAAAGATGCATATTTTTCAGACTTAAACTAAAAAAACACTGTGAATTTGGTTTACCAAAAGTCTTTGAAAACTGAGGGAGTTTATCGGTTGCCATTATCTGTGGCAGGGCAAAAATATGGTAAATCTGGTGTATTTCTTTGCTTCTTGGCACAGAGATGAGATGTTATGGCAGTTGTGACAAATGGGAAAGAGATGAACATCCTGAGGGTTGATACGTTTTTGTAGACCATAATTTTTTCTGAAACTACACTCATTTTTCTGAAAACTACATTCATTGTAGCAATCCGCTGTCTTTGCCCGCAGGTTGAGTTTTTTTTTTCCCCCCTGTAGCTGGGATGCAACTTTTTACTAATGCACAGTTAAAGAATCACTGTACCACTCTTACCAAACATGCTATGGAACAAACTGAGGCTGCAAGCCCTTCTAAATATGTGAAATTATTGGGTATAGAGGAGGAAGTCCTGGATTATAAATTGGGAAACGTATAAAGTTTAAAGTTTAAGCAGTCATTGGCTGGAGTACGTTAACTAAAGAGATTTGTTTTCCCGCATGACTGTAATGGTTTGGCTTTTTTGGATTTGAATACGAGTGTTTACAAAACTTGTATGTGTATTTTTTTAATTTACATTTGTGTCAAGGCTGAATGCTTTATCAAACTATTTGCTCTAGAAAAGTTACAAACAAGAATAATCTGCGTAATATGGTAAAGGAATGTTTTATTTAGGGCTGTGTATATGATTAACAATGACAGAAGTCATAACAGTTGATTTTTATTGCTGTAGTGTTACACTGAATAAATTGCTGTATTGGAATGTTAGTGTATGAGGGTAAGTGTGAGCTTGAAATAAAGCACTTTTAGGAGGGGAGTACAAATTAGTGTATACATTATCCAGGTTTTTGGGCAGTGGCGTGTTTATGATGTATTTAATTTGGGTTCATATTGTATCCTGTTTAGCAAGGTTGTGTTTTAAGATGCGCATGGAGTAGAATGACAGTATAATTTCTCCATTGTGATTTTAATTTATAGACTGCATTTCATTTTGAATGTTTGCTTAGGTACCTGTCAGTGGATGTGTAAAATTTTTAGTTTGATGCAGCTGAGTCAGTAGAAATCCAGGGCAATGAAGAGGGTTGAGATCTGTTGCTAGTGAATTGCAGAGAGAGCATGAAGGACAAGGTAGCAAGAATTGAGGAGAGGTAAAACTATAGCAAATTAAATGATTTCAGCATGGTGAGAGAAAACTGAGGAGCTTTGGCAAAGGCTAAGTAGAATGGCATAAGTAAATTGACAAGATGACGATAAGCAACTGAAAGCAAGCAGTCTTGAAGTAAAGTTGATTGCAATGAAATTAGGGAAAAACAAGACTTTTTTTTTTTATAGGCCACCTTACTAGTTTGAGGGATAAGAGAGAGTTTGGATACAATTTAATAGCTGGCCAGGAAAGTACGGTCTTCTCTTGACGCTTCTTCAGACGTTGGGGATGTGCTGGTCTTGTATATGTGGAAGCTATAATGGTCCCTCACAACTACTCCCATGTACAGTGTGTAGAATTTTGGTGAAATATTTACCACATTGGGGATGTGACATAGATGCTTCTTGATGGTACATGTGCATAGGCTAATACCGCACTTGTCAGAGTCCAGCATTATTTTCCATCTTGTCCTGCAGCTGTGGCTATATTTGCAAGGTGTGAACTCCGATGTCATGCATTAACTACTACTTGAGTACTCAGCCCCAGAGCGCATTCATTCTTTTATCATGCGCTGAACTTTGGATCACAATTTGAGTCTGTGGTGTTCAGTTGAAGCAGCTTTATGCAAGTTTTTATTCATCAAAGTTTGGTCGCCTAGCCTTTTAATCTTGCATTTGTAATTTCATTGAAAAGTGAATGGGGCCCTTAATGTGTAGTGTGGTTCATTTATTTAATTACCCCTGCTATTGTGTGACTGAAGTTAACAGTCTTGTCTGTTGATTTTTAGCATATTAGAATTAAGGGATGGGGTGCTTTTGGGGATAAAGCCTCTCTGCTTTGATGATGGCACTGTGTTTTCAGCACAAAAAAAAAAAAAAAAAAAAAAGAATAAACCAGAATGTGCACACATGCCCAGCTTTCAGAGGAGTTGCACAATTGAATTTTATTGGATTAGTCAAGTTTTTATTTGTAGATTAATTGGTTGTGAATTGATGGGTGAAGGTGCATTATTCTTATGCAATACACATCCTCGCGGGAGGTGAACAAGCTAGTAGGATATTCTGAGCTAGTCCTCTAGACCTATCCTTAAGCTTTGGATTTAGAGGGCTATTCTTCATCTGGCTCTAAGTATGCAATCTTTGAATGCCGGTCTTCATTAATTAAAAAATATGGAGCCTGATAAGAAGGTTCCCTTTTCTCAGTAAAGTAAATGAGATTCCTTTGCAGATAATGGAAAAGTGTGCCTCCTGTATCTCTGTTGCCCCCCCCCCCAAAAAAAAATGGGTTTTGGCTTTGACTGTCTCTCCCCCAGTAATGTGTGTGAATCTTTGCTCTAGATTGTCAGTTGAAATGACACCCTAACCTCATGTGCAAAAATGTGGGGAAAAGGGGGTTGTGGTCAGATGGATGGATTGGTGACTTGACTTCAAGACCAACAGTAATGTCTGTCATCAAAGCTATCTTTGTGGTGACTTCTAGATGGATGCATTTTTTGGTCTTGAAGCTTCAACACCTCTTTGGCCCCTAAGTTTTCAATAATGATGGTCACAGGTTCAAGTGACTGGAAATGATAATACTTGTTTCAGGAACAGTACGTTTGCATACCACTCTTGATTTTGGGGTGAGCACTTATCCTTGCCGTTGGCTTTGAAGGTCATCATTTGCGTCTGAATCATTTTATTAACTCCAGTTCCCTTGTACAATTTCAGCTCCTCCAAAGGTATATAGGAAAGGTTTCATGCCAAAGGAAAGCCTGTGGATTCTCCTATGGAATCCCTCACAGTTGATCTGGCAATGAAGAAGACATTGCACCCAGCATCCCCTTCTGTTGACATCAAATTAGGGGGGTTCCGAGAGATGATTCATCGCAGAGGGGGTTAGCCAAGTGAAGTCATCTCAACAGCAGACACCAAAGAAAATATTTCAGTCTGAGTTGACTTTGGGATTTATCCCCATTATTAAGATTGCTACCAGTGCTAAGTGGGAGAACCCAAATATGGTTGCTCTAGTCTCTGGCAAGAAATTCCTAAATAGGATTGGCAACTGTTCTAAAGAATGCTGCTATACTTCAGAACCCGATAGTTCATCTATATATGCATCTTCTGTCATATTTATTTTGGGGGTGCGGGGTCAGTTTAATTGTGTGGCCATGTGGTGAAGTGTCTGAGGGACATGTCCAGTGAAATGCACCAAACCAGTCAATTGCCCATGGACCCATTTAATAAAAAAAACAAATTGTCTCTTAGCACTGGTATTCACCAACACAAACCTCATGGTCTTTTAGTAGCTTATAATATTGACAAAAAGTTCTTCCATACCCATGAGATCTGGTGAAGCGGTTTGCTGGCACATGTCAGCAGTGGATCAGTTTTGCCATGAGTGCTAATTGACCATTTCTGAAAGCTGAATTTCAGGAGCTGGTTTTGTTGAGGCCATAAATAACTCATTTAAATTTCTAGCCTCATAATGGGCTTTCTCTAAAATGCAGAGGTGCTTTCCCCAAATGTGAGTAAGGGCAGTGGCAAAGCAACTTCAGTCTGGGCAGATATCTTGAGGCAGGGGTTCTTGACATACAGCAGCAGTCTGCCTGTGGCTGCCCAGCAGCAGCTCTGAGCATATGCCTGACTTCTCCTGTTGCTTGCATGGAAACTACTGGTTAGAGGAGACCCTCCTTCCCACTTCAGTTTTAATTACCTCCCCTGTGGAACATTACACTCTGTCAAAACATGGCAAAAATGGAGATACTAAGCCTCTTAAAGCCAATAAAGCAGTCCCCACAGATCAGAGGGATTGGATATTGTGTCTGGTTCCATTTGTAGCCAGAAAAAAGACTAATTCAAGCTATTCTTAGATCACTATGATCTAGTCTCATTTTATTCCAAAATAAACCTGTTGAAGTCTGGTTGCAATGGATCTTTCCCTGCTTAGGAACGGTCACCGCACAAGGTTTTTGTAACTACATGTTTGCAGACCTCTTAATTTTAGTGGTCAATCAAACATTGCTGTATTGTGGCATGTTTCCTAAGATTCATCTGTAGTACAGGCATGGGTAGTATTTGTGCATCGTCTGGATACTCCACTTTCAGGAATCTGGTTCAGCAGACAATTTGGATGATGTTCTCCGGTCTAGTATCTGCAGTCTTAATTTTCCATCCATTTTAGCTCCTGTTTTTGCAGATTTGCTAATGTTGTGGTCTGCTGCCAACATGTTAACCATGTTAGCAGCACTCTCCACTCACAAGAAGGAAGAGATGTACAAACATTCAAAAAAAGGACCCCAGTCTCATCTTAAACCTTAGTAGCCTAAATTTACATATAACAGCTTGGATGGTCACTGTGCAGTTAGTGTTCCCCTGCTTGAAAAAAAAAGGGTACTGGATTAACTCTGTGGATCTCAGAGATGCACACCTCTACCAGACAGCTTCACCCAGTGTTTACTGATTCCTCATGTCATTTCTCAGTCAGTGAGGAATGCCATCTCGGGAAAAGCCTTTCAGTACCCTGTTTGCATTGCTGACCAGTGCCAGATACAGCAGCTACTTCTACCTCTTTTCCGTCAGAAGGGCAGACTTCTCAGGATGTCGTAGGATGAGTGGCCTCCAGATCTCCGTTATGCTTTTCTGTTATTTTCCCTTTTTAATGAAATTTATGCAGAAAGCCAATGGTGTGAAATGGCAGTCATTCTCCTTGGGCCATTTTAAGTTTGGTTCCCCTACTTTAGGCTCTTATTCTGTAGAAACATCTCATCAGGCTATGCCTCCGCTATGTGGCAGGGCTTATTTGGCTCTCCAGACTCACTGACTACCTAGAAGTTTTTTTTTTTTTTTTTTTTTATGTATGTATTTCTGTATTTATAGTTCCATTGATGGTCTAGGTCCCTACTTAACCTTTCAAGGTTTTTCAAATACTCAAGCTTAAACATTCAGTACCAGAAAAGTTTGCAGAAATAGACAAAATGTTTACTGTGGGACATTAGCCAATGTCTTGATCCATTCTTCACCTTGATTCTGGCAGTCTTTCAGTTTTTAGCAGACATTTTTGATCAAGGGTGTAGCTATTCCATTGTAAAAGAACATCTAGCAGCCATTTCTGATTTTCACAAAGAACTTCAATTCTCATTGGCTGCCTTGAAGTTTGTAATGCTTTTTTATGTGCATTTCTTTTAACACAGCCACTAAGGGGACTGGTACTCCCTTGAGAGTTTGGTTTCATTTCAGAGAAGTTAACACTGCTTCTATTTCAAGCAGAGGGCAAAGCCAAGACCATACTTTGTCTTTAGAAATTAGTCTTTTTAGTAGCAGTTGTTAACCAGAAGGGTCCCAGAACTACAAAACAATTTCTTCTAACACCCACCATATTTCTGTACAGTGTCTTTGTGCTAATCCTACTTTCATGCTCAAAGAAGCCACTCAAATTAACCAATCCATAATGTTGTAGTATTTTTTCTACAGTATTCTAACCAATGGAAATATTTGCTGCAGTATCTAGATGTTCATTGTTGACCTTATTTCCACCAATTAAAACCAAACTAATAAAGGATGATCAACTCACTATATCCTTTGCTGTAGGCAAAGCAGATCAGTGTCAAAGATGAAGCGTATGTCATCTAGATGGCTTTGACTGCATTTCATTTTTGTAAAAAAATAAATAAATTCTGCCAAATTTCTGCTAGAGCTGAAGCTACGTTGTCTGTTTAGGAATTTTATTAATATTGTGTGGTTGTGACATGAGCTCTGCATATTTTAGAAGACACTATAAGCTGGTTGCAATCTTGCTGTACAGGCTGACCTTTTGAGGGCTGTCATACGTGGCATTCTGTCATGCCACCCGATAGGAGAAGTAAAAACTCTGTCTTGTGGTTGAAGCAAACAGATTGGATCCATGCGACATATAAAAATATTGTACTTGGCCTAATAATACTAATTTCATGGTCGCAGTCCATTCAGTTTTAACATATTTACTTGCCATCCCCCTACCCCAGTGTAAATTTTCCCCTATGTGGGGGGGATCTGGAGGAATGTCTGTTTGGCCTGTAGGATTTCTATTGGTCATGTTGAGAGCAGAATTGATCTGGAGAGAAAAGGTGTTGTGCATTATGGGAGCTTGAGGCAGAGCTTTTGATCCTTGGTGATTCTTGGTATACTGAGACTGCTGTCTGCACAAGTCTTGTGGTTCAAGTGAATAGACCAGGATCATGAAGCTCTAGCGTTATGCTAACTAGATAAACTTTGTTTTTTATGAGACCTATACATTACGGTATTACATTTTTTTATTTTTAAAGGATGAAATAGGAAAGTTGTATGTGAATCTGAGTTTAAATATGACTGATGAAATTATCAGCTGCAAGGTTAAAAAAAAAAAAAAAAGTCAAATCTAAGGAGGCAGCATGCTTTCTTTTAATGCTCAGTTGTTCCGGTGTTATTACACTGAACTTCAGTCCCCGAAATTACAGCATATTCTGGTACTACACTTTTTAGGGGTGTTACTTTGAAGTACTAATAAAAATAAGATCGTAGGAAATACGAGGCAGTTGAGTCGCAAGACCGTTGACATCTTGCCAGTGCTCATTATCTTGCAGGTTAGTCCCATATTAAACGAGTAGCTATCAAGTCATGCAGGTTTAATTTAAAGGATGCTACTAGGCTGCCACTTGACTTGCTGGGAAAGTTTGTTTCAGGGGTGGCACAAGTGTCTGGCAGTAAACTTCTTTCCAGTGTATTTTAATACTTGGCGCGGATTGTATTGGAGCTGTTTGACTTGAAAAGATAAGGAGATCAAGGAAGTTAGAGACCCTAATGGCATGAAATACAAGGTATAAATCCTTCTACAGGAGTATAGAAGAAACTAAGCAGTGGAATTGTTGCTTCAGGTCTTTCCTGGTAGCTCAAGAATTTTAGGCTAGCAGTCCTTTTAAGAACTTATGGGGATTTTCCAGTTGCTTAATGGGGTCTAGAAAGGTACAACCCAAAGGAGAGGTATATTCAGTAATTGGGATAATTAGGGCTGTATATAGAGAGGTGATGACTTCTGTTCTGGATGATATGCCTTTGGATATTTAATAGTGCTAAAAGGTATTTTCTGACTACTGTTGCAACGTGGTGGTTGAAAGAAAGGGAATTGAGTTCCAAGGTCCCAGAGTACATTCCCATTTTGGAGTTGGATGTTATTGGCTGTAGTGTATGTTGAGTAAGCGGGTTGTTTACAGAATGTGACCATATACTTTCTGCATTTAATTTTAGCCATTATTCCATATATCGCTTGTTTTGTGGGGGTTGGTTCCTGTGTGTATCAGAGGTAGATTTGACGAGAACAACCCAATTTGACCACAGGTTCTGATTCTTGGGTGGAGATTAGAAAATTAGATGCTGAAATGGAATGGTCGTGGTACTGAGCCCTGGGGTGCACTACTAGTTTACCTTTTGTATTTTTTTGAAGAGGTGCCTACCACCTTGGACACCTGGGTTCTTTCTGCCAGTTGGCTATCCACCTCACCACTTATGGATCTACTTTTAAGGCACTGGCTTATTAAAGATGCCTCTGTGGGGTATAATGTTGAATGTCTTCTGTAAATTCAACTAAGCTGTGTGAACAGAATGACCAGTGTCTATAACCTGTGTGACCACCTTGAAGAAGTTAACTAAATTGAGTAGCGTTGGTAGCTGAAATCCCTCAGGCTGCAATGACGAGATAACCCTTGTTCTAAGAAATGCTTCCCCTTCGGTTTAGGCTTTGTGTGCCCAATTAACAGCCCTCTAATTCCAAAATCCAAAAAGTTGCCTAGTTCTAAGCAACTTTAAAAATGGAAAATGTTCTTATTTTAAGCAAAATGCAGCAAAGTAGTTAATTTTTTTAATGCGTTTAACGATTGTATCGAAATGCACAAAACTACCTTTGTTTTTTGTGTAAAAAGCGTTTATGCATGTACTTTTTGTACAGAAAAAGGTCGTTTCGCACCCATGAGTTAAAAATAGTTTTTAAATATTGCTTCAGAAAGCAGCAGACTAAATGTATGCTGAGTTTATGGCATTAACATTCATAGGTGGGCAGGGAGCAGTTGCATCATTGCGGATTCCAGCTCGAATACTGTTGTATTAGCATAGTTAAGTAATTGTAAATTAGTAATGTAATTGCCAAACTGTTAATATTTTAACCTTTATTTTTTTATAGGCTTCAAAACAAATTTATCTGATGTTAATGTTCTTTGCATTCATCACTGATGGGGTTCGGTTCCGAGCCCTCGGAACCGAGTCAGCCTATTACCAAGCTCGTGCCAGCCAAAAACGCACTCAAGCCAAGTCTCTACCCAGAATACCCTTCTCCCTGTTACCCCAGGTCTCGTTTGCCATGTAGCCGTAAAGCCGTGTTTCAGCTGAGCTCTCGGGTAAGTTAAATCTTTTTTGATATTTGTGTAAAAATTTTTGGATATCCTCATATTCCACTAAACCATTAGTATTGTTAGTGTCACTTCTGTCTAACCTTATTCTTTCCACTCTACCCGTTGTTACCATTGGTAAACTTCAAGTATCATTGTTGGTACGGCCTTTTTCCTTGCCCTTGTGGTACTTCAATAACATAGCTGGTATTGTTTCTCCTGTTTAACCTGTTAGCTTTTATCTTTATTCAGGTGTTTCCCTTTCTTCTCTTCATATATTGTATTGTTGTATTGGTGATTTGTTTTGAACGGAGTTGACATCATTATAGCTGGATTATACAGTTGGCTGTGGTGTCTTTTTCTACAAAGATGTCTGATAAGAAGGGTACTTCAGGCTTTAAGCATTGTACTTCTTTTAAGGGCAAGTTACCAAACAGTGATTCTCATGATGACTGTGTATATTGTTTGGGAGTGGCCCACCATTTGGTGCAGCCTCCATGTGATATTTGTCAGAGCTTTAGCCAACGCGCTCTTAATGAGTGCAAAAATACTCATTCTGAAGGGGTGTTACTCAAGTCTCCCTTCTCAGAGGCCATTTCTGTGATGGAGGTCTCCACCCCTCCTAAGGATAAAGAGATTCCATTCTGTTCCTTCACCATCGGGTGATCAGAGCAAGCCCGGGAAATCTAAGGCCCCTAAGTTATCGTCTGAGCATAAATCTGCCTCTTCAGCTCTGCCTTCCTTGGCTCAGACCATCTCAAAACCTTCGATACAGACACCTGTTTTGGCACCGGTCCTGCCTCCGGCACCGATCATAGACCTTACTACGCCTGTTTCGACTTCAGCATCTGTAGCTACTTTGGCTCAGGGCACACCTTCGACTACACCATCAGTTTCCATTTTGAAAACAACCGTTTCAGCTCAGAGTGCCACTTTGGCACCGAGCATTGTACCGAACACACTGGATCTGACCCCTTTGCTTCCGGTCCCGAAACTAGAGACTTCGGTGCTGGTAGACATTGCACCACAGACCCGATACTCCCCCTCCATAGACCTGTTTCTGGGCCAAGTGTAGAGCCCATTCCTCGAATGTCCTCTCAGTCTGGAGTATCCATTAGATCCACCAGGAGCCTTTTGGAACAACCACAGACCCGATACTCCCCCTCCATAGACCTGTTTCTGGGCCAAGTGTAGAGCCCATTCCTCGAATGTCCTCTCAGTCTGGAGTATCCACTAGATCCACCAGGAGCCTTTTGGAACATGATGTGGTGCATCTTGTAGACCAGCTGTTAGTAGCCAGGGGGATTCCCTCACTTTCTAAGACCCATCCACCTGCAGGACTTTGGTTGCTCTAAATACAGACTCCATCTTACACTCCTCCTTCGACCATCTCTGTTCCGAAGCCTTCTGCTCTGACATTCTTCTTGGAACCCATCATCTTGGCATCTACGGTGCATCTCATTCTGGCTCAGCGTTTGTCCCTTTGGTCTTCGGTTCCCACCGAACCAGTCCTTCCTCAATCTGGGGATTGGGGAACGGGAGCATCGGCCTGGGGTATGGCGCTGACTCTGTCCTCTGTTCCTTCCTTGGCGCCAATGTCTGTGCTAATCCTGCTTGAGGCTCTGTTTGTGGCGGTGGGTCCGTTGGAACGGGGTGTGACCCTGGTCCCGAGGTGGTCTTTCTCTGTTCTGGGCTCCCATCCCTCTTCAGGCAGGCCTGCCTTCCGCACGATGGAGAGGGCTCTTGCTTCTGGCAGCACTCTTTTGATATCAGAACCCTAGTTTTCACCCCCTGAGCTGCACCTGTCAGACTACCACCCCCCGGGACACCCGACAGAGAAGCCACAGGATACCCTGTTCAGGTTACCCACTCTTCAAAGTCCTCCTCGGAGACCCCCACTGAGAAGGCTCTTCAAAAGAAGACGTGCAAAAGGGAGCATGTGGATTCACCTGAGGGAGTCCTTAACGGATGGTGAAGGGTCCCCACAGTCACCTGCTGATGCTGTCTCCTTCGGAGACATCCTGGAGATGTTAAAGCAGAGAGGTGACGAAGCCCTCCAACCCTTTGTCTGAGGAGTCAGTGTTCCTGCAGGCTTTTTATGCCTGGCCTTCTACCTCTTGGATGACCCTGCTTGCCGACGAGCTCATCGTGCAGCATGCGTGGAAGAACCCTAATTCCATTGAGGCAATCCCCTGGAGACCAGACAAAATTCTTTCCCCTCCCGAGGAGAATCCTCACTGGTCCAAAGGGTTACCAGTTGATGCTATGGTGGTGGCCACGAAAAAGGACTTGGTTGAGGAAAGTCCCACTGTCCACCTGCCCAACAGGGAGTCCCGGGTGGTGGACAGACTTGGGAAGCATGTTTTTGCATCTGGGACCTTTGCTATATGATTCTGGAATTTGGCACATTTTACGAGGCTCCAGAGGGACCTGATCTCCAAACTCTTTGAGATGCTAGCAGGACAGTTGTCTGACGAAGTCGGGAACAAAGTGGCCTCGCAGCTCGCAACCCTGAAATCAATATCCAACTCATCCATGAGGTTGCTTTCTCACTCTACTGAAGGGGCAGCTAGAGCAGTGAGTTCGGGCATTGAGGAGTCATGCCTGGATTCGCATTTGTGACCTCGCGGATCCCTTCAAGTCTTTTCTGAATGCTCCCATCGAAACTTCGTCCCATTTTTGCTCCAAAGTGAAGGACAATGCTAGCCAGGGGTGAACAAGATGGAAAAACCCTATCTGCCTTAGGCCTACGGTTTTCCAACCCTCAAAATACCTTCTCCAGGAATCAGAGGAGTGGGAAAATGTGGCACAAGAAATCTCAGGGTCCCTTTCATGCCACACGTGGTGAAACTCCCAGAGGCAGAGGGGGGGGGTAACAATTCCAGAAGATGCCCCTATAGAGGCAGAGGGGGTCATCGCTACCAAGGCTCCAAGGACTCCTCCTTTGGGCAGCCTTATCAGTGCTGCTGAGGGGTGGCCTGATTGCTTATCTCTGGAAGCAGTCAGGGGTCGTTTCTGTCTGCACCAAGCTGCCTGGCAATCTATCACCACCAATCGTTGGGTGCAGAACATTATCACCAGATGTTACACCATTCCCCTTTCTTGTCAGACAAAATTTCCAAGAAAACTTCCCGACGTTCCACCCAGTCAAAGAGAAGAAACTGCTTCAGAGAGTATAAAGCTGTCTCAAAAAAGGGCCATCCAACCAGTCCCACCAGACTAGCGCAGATCCAGATTTTACTCCAGATTATTTTTGGTGCCACAAAAGATAGGGGACCAGAGACCCATTTTGGATCTCAGCAGTTTAAACAAGTCTGTCACCCAAACCAAATTCTGGATGGTCATGGTTCAGTCCATCCTTCCCTTTTTAAGAGAAGGTGATTGGATGTGCTGTATAAATCTCCAGGATGCTTATTACCACATCAAAATGGACAAATGCTCCAGGAGTCTGCTTCACTTCCAGCTAGGAGCCAGTCATTACCAATTCCGTGCCCTGCCGTTCGGTCTCTCTACAGTCCCCAGAGTGTTCACAAAATGCATGGCAGTGTTAACAGCTCACTTGAGACTAAAATGATTCTGGGTGTTTCCATATGTAGACTATTGGCTCCTTACTGCCCCCACCAAGCATCTTCTGGTAACAACTCTACACCATACTCTCTCTCTGGAAAGCTAGGAGCCAGTCATTACCAATTCCGTGCCCTGCCGTTCGGTCTCTCTACAGTCCCCAGAGTGTTCACAAAATGCATGGCAGTGTTAACAGCTCACTTGAGACCAAAATGATTCTGGGTGTTTCCATATGTAGACTATTGGCTCCTTACCGCCCCCACCAAGCATCTTCTGGTAACAGCTCTACACCATAGTCTCTCTCTGGAAAAATTGTTGGGAATAAAGATACATTGGGAGAAATCAAATCTTATCCCTACAAAACAGAGTTCATTGGAGCAGTGTAGTTCTTCAGGCCTTAGCTTCTATGGTTGCGTCAATTCCAATAATGCCTCTAGTAAAGCTACATATGCAGATTCTGCAATGGCTCCCAAGCTGTCGCCCCCTGGATTACAAGATTCGAATAACAAACTCCTGCAAACAGGACATGCTTTGGTGGATGAGGCCAGACTTAGATCTTTGGAGCTGCCCATTTCAACCCTGCCAGCCCACACCCATTGTGACCAGGGATGCTTCCCTGATCGGTTGGGGGGGGGGGCCATTTCCAGACAAAGACTGTCCAAGGCACATGGTCCACCTCAGAGACTCACCTGCATATCAGTTTTTTGGAAGTGAAAGCAGTGCTGTTAGTGTTGCAGGCCTTCCATTTGGCTCACCTTTCTGGGACAATTGCAATTCAATCAGACAATATGTCGGTGGTCTGGTACATCAACAAGCAAGGAGGAACCAAGTCCTACCCCCTATGTCAAGAAGCCATGAGAATTTGGCAGTTGGCAATGGCTTCCAACCACTTTCTGATAGCAACGCATATCCCGGGAACCTATCCCGGGGACCTCCAGCGTAATTGCGGACAAACTGAGCAGATGCATCCTCATGCCCCACGAGTGGTCCCTCAACCCCACCTGGCAAGGCTGGCCCCAGTGGATGAAGATTACAGACACCACCTTGGTGTCTGTAATCTTCATCCACTGGGGCCAGCCTTGCTGTGATCTTTTTGCTTCCCCATCAAACAAGTGCAGCAGCTACTTCGCCCTACTTCCCCCGGGGGGGGGGGGGGTCACTTAGGGATGCTGTGATCCACGATTGGCCCACAGGACTTCTCTATGCCTAGCCTCCCATTCCTCTGATCCCACAATTTCTAAATTAAGCTCTTCGGTTGAGATGCAAGGTGATCCTGGTAGCCCCATTCTGGTCTTGACAACTTTGGTTCCCCTTTCTTCGGCCTCACCTACTATACCAGCCATGGATTCTGGACCCTCTACCAGATCTGATTACTCACCCCCAAGGGCTGAGTCACTCAAACCTGTCCACTCAAGCTGAAAGCTTGGTTTCTCCACTTCCAGTAGTCGCCAGGCAAGCTAGTCTCTCCTCCCCCTGTTCAAGACATCATTCTGGCCTCTCACAAACCATCCACCAGAAGACTATATCAGGATAAATGGAAAAGGTTCTCCATCTGGTCCAAGGATAAACATGGTAGACCCGTATTTGGCTCCAGTTACTGCAGTGATTCAGTACTTGGCTAAGTTTTTTGATAATGGAGCCTCTGTCTCTACAGTACAAGTGCATCTAGTGGCAATTTCCAATTTCCACAATGGTATAGATGGCACCCCTCATCTCTTTATGCCTCTGCAAGCCTTTCCTCAAGGGGACTGCTTGTCTCAAGCCTCCTCCGACAGCCTGTGTAACCATGGAATCTCACTTTAGTCCTCCTGTCTTTGACTCAAAAACCCTTTTGAACCTGCTGCTAAGTTTTTGTCTTAGAAATTTCTGTTCCTGGTAGCCATTACCTGCGCCAGAAGAGTCTTAAAGCTGCAGGCATTGTGTATCAAGGGGTCCAATCTGGCTTTTCATAAAGACAGAGTGTCACTTCGGACGAACCCTTCCTTTCTTCCCAAAGTTGTTTCTGAATTCTCTGTTAACCAGCCCATTGATGTAACAGTGCGTTTTCTGAATTTTGCCAATAGAGGAGAGTATTGCCTTCACTCCTTAGACATACATAGGTTTGGTCCTGTCTAGGTAGAATCTCGATTGTATATCTGTAAATCTGAATAGCTTTTCATTTCTTTTTCGGGACCCAAAATGGGAGAGACTGTTTCCAAGGTTACATTATAAAGATGGCTAAGGGACTGCATACGTTTCACCTATTCCCTCCATAATAAATCCATGCCAAAAGTTAAAGCCCACTCCACCAGATCTATGGAAACTTCTATAGCATTCCATTCCACGGCATCCGTGGATGACATTTGTGCAGCAGCTACTTGACCTAAGCCTCATACCTTTATCAATTGTTACAAATTGGACTTGGTCTCCAGAGGGAGAGCTGCTTTTGGCTCAATGGTAGTCAGGAATGTTCTTCCATAAGGGCCGCTCATGGACCTCAAGGTAGCTTGAGATTCTGTCCCATCAGTGATGAATGGAAAGAAGATTAACAACATCAGATAAAGAAGTTATGTCTTACCATAACGTTCCATCTGTGTTGTTCATCTTTCATTCATCACTTCCTACCCTCCTTCCCCCCCCCAAAGGCTCCTGGGGGGTGCTTTGGGTCTAAGTGGTGCCCTAGGGTACTTGCGTAGAAGTGGCCTTAGCTTTACTTCCTTTTCTTAGCAAACTCAGTCTGAGGTAACCGGGAGAAGGGCATTCTGGGTAGAGACTTGCGTGTTTTTGGCTGGCGCGAGCTTGGTAATAGGCCAACTTGGTTCCAAGGGTTCGGAACTGAACCCCATCAGTGATGAATGAAAGATTAGCAACACAGATGGAAAGTTTTATAGTAAGACATAACTTATTTTTTCATACACAAAAGTGCTTGCAAGCATAAACATAACATGCAAACACTTAAAAAAAAAACAAAACAAAAAAAAAAAAAACTCATTTCATGCTTTCAGACATTATCTTTAACCATCATTATTCTTCTTTCAGCTTTTCCCAGTTAGGGGTTGCCACAGCAGATCATCTGTCCACTGTTTTTGGTGGTTCAAAAAGACCCGCAATTATGTGGTGTGCAGAAAGTCATACATGCCCCATGTGTGCTGTTTTAAGACATGGCACGTCTAGTATTGGGAGCTCTCTATCTGCTTCTCAAACTGAAGTTGCCCTGAAAGATCCTTCATGCCCATTATTTTTGAAAATTACTTCTTTTTTAATTGTGTACCTTTTTTATAAATGTGAATTCTCATCTCGGCTAGTGACTATATTGATGTGAGATGACTTTGTTGTAATTTTTGCAGATTCCAACTACTTACAAAAAGGTAATAGAGTTGTATATTCTGTATTACTCTGTAGATGTGTTGCAAGAGTGAAGCGAAAGGGGCAGATGTCTCAGGTGCAATGTGTTAAGGGGTGCAATTTGTGAAGTGTAGCATTCTTTTTGTATCGCCATTTCTGAATGGCGATATAGCAAAGCAGGTAAGAGCCTTATTGCAGTAGCTGTGGGAAGCTGTAGCAAGATGATTGGTTGAGGGCTACGTCTCTCAATCTGGCACTCCAAGCCAGATCGTTACTCCCTCTGTCCAGTCAGGGACAGACCTCAACGAAATCGGGGAAAAAGTCCAGAAATGAGGAACACTTTTTTTTTAAAAAAATATTAGTATTAACTTGAGAGGGACAGAATAAGGGAATATAAATTAATAATTAACAGTTGCAGACTCTTTTTTTTTTTTTTTTTTTTTTTTCAGAAAATGTATATCAAGTGTAATTCACCACCTTTTCTGTGAAAGTCACCAGTTTTAGGAGGGATTGAGAGAGCTACAAATGGAGTCCAAATCAGGGACAGTTGAGAGGTATGTGAAGAGAGCCTTGTGAGACTCTTGAAATGAAGAGGTGGAGGTGCCAGATCGAAGAATGGCCCCAGGCACAGAACATCAGCTGTGGCCCTCTTAATCATTGCAGTAATGCTTTCTGTTCAGCTGTTCTGTCATAGGTTGAAATTATGTATGTCTGTATTGAATGCATTATTTCATTATGGATGTTTTTTTTTTTTTTTTTTTTTTTCTTTTTCTTTCTAGTATATGCTTTTTTGATAATTGCATGTTATGGATGGAGAGTCACTGCAGCAATTAACAAATGGTAGATAAATAAATACATATATAAGTAGTAAATCCATGAAATTACAGCAAGTATTAGAAGTTCCCCACAATCAAAGGTACAAGTTCTCCGAAGTAAAAACGTTTTATCTCATGTTCTAAATATTTGCTTTCATCTTACAAAAGGTAAAACTTCATCAGATGCATCCATTTTGAAAAACATTTTAAATTGTGAATTAAAATCATGTGATCTACCATTTAATTTAATGACACAATACCACGAAAACTCTTTTCCACAATAAAACTTACCATTGTTTTTCAAAATGGATGTATCTGATGAAGTTTCTTCTTTTGTAAGAAGGCGGCGTTTATTTAGAATTTGAAATAACCTGTTTTTACTTCGGAGAACTTGTATCTTGATTGTGGAGAACGTCTAGTACTTGGTGTAATTTTGTGGCTTTACTAGCTTGTTGGTTGTTTCTGCTTTGGACTGGTGTATTTGTCTATATGCTCTGGCTACTGAAGTCCCAACTTCACCACCGTTGTTTTTGGATACTGTTGTTAATGAATTACAACGGACAGTGGGCAACGTTACACTACTGCTCCAGCAGTTGACTCCGAGACTAGATGACGTCCTGCAGTAACTAGAAACAACTAGAAGTAATGGAGGGTTGGTTATTTTGGATTCAAGCCTCCAGCCTGTAAGTTTAATCCCACTAAGGCAGGACCTTCTTTACAACAACCTGAAACTGTAGTTAATGAAACTAATTTGGTGAGGTATCAGCCCTGTGTTGGGATGTGCCAGTATTAAATGATTGGTTGATAAATAATTACAGCCTCAATCACAGCTCTCATTGTTCATGAGATTTCAAAACTGAATAGCAGGACCTTCTTTACAACAACCTGAAACTGTAGTGAATGAAACTAATCTGGTGAGGTATCAGCCCTGTGTTGGGATGTGCCAGTATTAAATGATTGGTTGATAAATAATTACAGCCTCAATCACAGCTCTCATTGTTCGTGAGATTTCAAAACTGAATAGCAAGACCTTCTTTACAACAACCTGAAACTGTAGTGAATGAAACTAATCTGGTGAGTTATCAGTCCTGTGTTGGGATGTGCCAGTATTAAATGATTGGTTGATAAATAATAACAGCCTCAATCACAGCTCTCATTGTTCGTGAGATTTCAAAGCTGAATAGAAGCACTGATGTCATCTGAGAAATTGAACAAGCTGGACTATAAACCTTTAAAGTTAAATTGCAGCTGGAAAATGCATATTTTCTTGAATCAATTCATGTGAAATGAGTTCCAAAGTGGCGTTATTTGATAGGAAGGATGTGAATATATGGAGGTGGTAGTGAGGCATAACACTAAGTTAGCTGAAAAATTAACCACCGATGTAAACATCCTCCATGACAAGATTGTGCAAGATGTAAAATAGGCAGAGAATAAAGTTTTTTGCTGATATAGACTAGCAGTTGCATCAATTCGCAATCAACCACAAAGATTAAAAAGCTTGAACGGGTTAGAGTGGACTATATGTAGGAACTGCATACCCTTACCCACCAGACTCCCAGATCTGGGGCAGGAAAACTTTTAATCAGCAGAATTTACAACCACCACCTTATCCCATTAGGGGTCAGGGCTAGCAACATAATGACAAAGGTAACAAACTTAGCACATTACAAAATCGATACAGTTTTTTCTGAAGAAGCAGATTTTCACCCAGCTCAGATGATCGGAGTGGATCAGGGATCAGTACCAGAGGAACCAATGGGATACCAGCAATGCACACACCCCCACCAGAAAGAACCAACAAGAATCACATTTTATGAACAGGCTCCTGCAGTGTGGTCATTTGGGTAAGCAGGCGTATGACAGAGTCTGAGCATGGGGTTCAGAACATGGTGAATGACGAAAGCACTTTTTTAGAATTTGAAATAAAAACATTTTTGCTTGAGAGAACTTGTATCTTGACTCTGGGGAACTTCTAGTACTTGGCGTAATTTCATGGATCATGGATTTATTAGTTTGTTGGTTCTTGTTTCTGCATAAATGCATGTGTGTGGACGGATGGCATGCATTAAACTAAGGCACCCTTACGCATTTTCACAGCACTTGTGTATGTGTGTAGTATGCATGCGCTTGCGCGTGTGCGCGCACACACTTGCTCTCAAACAATCTTTATACATGTATCTATGAAGAACTGGAGGTAAGCATGTGTTTAATAAACAGCGATTTTAATTTGTCATTAATTTTTATTTCGGATAAGGTACAGAGATGCTGTGGATCTGAACTAGTTAACTTCATTTATCTGCAACCTATGGGTATTGGGATCCATATCTGATCCGAGCTGGCAATATTTTATCAAGCACCTGCTCCAAGCTCCTCCCCTTACCCACAATCCCTCACCTCTCCTACCTTCCCTCAGATCTCATTTGCTGCTTCATGCATATACATCGTGGTCTCTAGCTCCAAGTTGGGTGTAGTAAGTGGAACTTTTGGTATTTATAATTTAGAGTGCGAGAGTAGTTGTTTGTGAGCAGCCCTTCTTCCCCTTCGTCTTTTCGTCGGTTTGTTGTAACAAAAAAAACAAAAAAAAAAGTTTAGAAAGTTTGTGTTTTGAGATAGAGTAGGCCTAACAGTTCAAGTACTAAGCAGCACAAACCAGGAAATAATATCAGGATTCACAGCAATAGGGCAACACACAGAAGTACCACAGAAGTCACAGGAAAATAAAGTTAAATTTAAGTTGAATTTAATGAAGGCTAACAACTGGCTGATTTTATGATTGTCTAGTTTTATTTTTAATTTTAATATAATGTGAGTGATTGAACTCAAGTCCTGTGAGCTTGCGTTTTAACTTTAAATTTTTATTCATGGTTCAAGGTGTGCCTGATTGGTTAATTGAACCTTTGACTTAATACTGCTGGATATTTAAGCTGCTGTTCAGTTAAATGTAGTTTGTAATACTTTTTGTCTGAGGAAGTCTGTGTACACCACAGACGAAAAGCGCTTCATTAAATTCAACTTAAATTTAACTTTATTTTCCTGTGACTTCTGTGGTACTTCTGTGTGTTGCCCTATTGCTGTGAATCCTGATATTAAGGCCTAACAGTTCCCCTGATTGCTAGGACTCCCGGTCCTATCATCTTCAGTAAAGAATATTCTGGTGGCATCCCACAAAGCTTCCACTAGGAAGGTTTATTGCAGCAAATGGAAACGCTTCTCTATTTAGGCCTCTCAGAGAAACAGATCCATTTACAGCCCTGGTTCCTGCAGTGTTGGAGTTTTTGTCCTATATTTTCCAACAATGGGCTAGTTCCTCCACAGTGAAAGTACAACTGGCAGCCATATCTAATTTTCATGTTGGCAAAAATCTGAATGCTCTGGCCTCTTTGAAATTGTGCAAGGCCTTTCTAAAAGGAACTTTTCTTTTGTGTCCCCCGGTTAAGAATTCCATTCCTCCTTGGGACCTTACTCTAGTTCTGCAGGCATTAGTGGCACCCCCTTTTGAACCAGCAGCATCAGTAGACAAATTCCTGTCCTGGAAGACAGCCTTTCTAGTGGCCATTACTCTGCTAGAAGAGTTTCTGAGATCCAAGCTTTGTCTGCCATGCCCCCTTACTTGATCTTTCATAAAGACA
Organism: Protopterus annectens; assembly: GCF_019279795.1. Taxonomy (NCBI): domain Eukaryota; kingdom Metazoa; phylum Chordata; order Ceratodontiformes; family Protopteridae; genus Protopterus; species Protopterus annectens. The sequence continues at coordinate 321,719,441 of NC_056750.1, read as the reverse complement.
GGGCTTTGCTTCGTATGAACCCTTTTTTCTTACTGAAAGTTGCTTCTGAATCTAATATTAACCAGATGATTAATCTGCCTGTGTTCTTTCCAAATTTCCAGAACAAGGGTGAATATAAGCTGCACTTGCTTAGATGTTCATAGACAGCTTCGTTTCTGTTTACACAGGACTAAACAGTTTCGTAAGTCTGACCAGTTATTCGTAGACCCTTTTTGGGCAAGGCCATTTCCAAGGTCTCCTTAGCTAGATGGATTACACAATGTATACTGCAAGTCTATAGGGATAAAGGCCTATCCCCACCTGGTCCTAATAAAGCTCATTCTACCAGATCCATGGCAACTTCTGCTTTTTGGTCTAGGGTTTCTCTGGATGATATCTGTGGAGCAGTGACTTGGGCAAGGTCACACACATTTATTTCTCATTGTAAGTTGGATTTGATCTCGAGAAGGAGAGCATCCTTTGGCTCAGAGGTGCTCAGCAATATCCTTCCATGAGGGCCTCCCAGATGTTTTGGTAGCTGGGGACTCTGTCCCACAGGTTGCAGATAAATGAAGTTAACTACTTCAGATAAAGAAGTTATGTACTCACCATAACGTTCCATCTGAGTAGTTATACTTCATTTTCTGCAACCGTCACTCCCTCCTTCCCCCGAACCTGTTCTAGGTTAGCATTATTGAGTTGCTAATAGTTTGATTAGTGGCAAACTTGATCTGAGGGAAGGTAGGAGAGGTGAGGGATTATGAGTAGGGGGAGGAGCTTGGAGCAGATGCTTGATAAAATGTTGCCGGCTCAGATCCGATATGGATCCGAATACCCACAGGTTGCAGAAAATGAAGTATAACTACTAAGATGGAACGTTATGGTGAGTACATAACTTCTTTTTTTAAACTATGCTTTTGCAAGTTCCACAAAATCCTACATTTTTTGCTGTTCCTAGAAGTTAGAATTCCATCCTAAACCTACAGACTTGAGTGTTTTTTTTTTGTTTGTTTCATTTCCCTTTCAGAAGGATGTAATGGTAGTTGTATTTAACTTTTATTTTCCCCATAAAGGACATAAAATAGTGTGTGTGATAAGATATATGTGTGTGTATATATGTATATATATATATATATGTATGTATATATGTGTATGTACATATATTTGTGTGTGTATACATGTATGTACATATATACACACGTTATGCATTTTTATTATAGTGTTCATTTTATAGACATTATGTTTGCAAATTACGTGTATACTATTTTGGCAGAACCATGTAGAGTAAGTTTTATTTAACAAAATGTAATAATGTTATGCCTTTGTTGTAATTATACTTGTGTTGTAAAAAAAAAAATGTAAGTTTGTTTGTTGTGGAAAAAAAATTGCCAGTCTGCTTACATTACAGTTAAAATTTAAGTGATGATATCAGTGCTTCTGTTCAGTTTTGAAATCTCAAGAACAATGAGAGCTGTGATTTAAAAACAGTCTTAGTTTGTGTTAAGGTCTCTATGCTGTAATTTGATTTTTAAAGTACAAACCTGGGCTAGGTTATTCTGAACATATTAACAGAGTAAAAGTTGCTAACTATCTAGGAAACACAAATGGGTAGTTGTACATTTTGACTTGTTTACCTTGTACAATATTTGGGTTTTAGGTAACACGTCATACTATAATGCAGCTTATTGAAATATTTAAACTGTTGAAAGTGTTTTGCGGTTATCCTAGTAACAGTTACTGAGTATACTTGGTTTGTTTCATTAAAACTGTTCTGTATAACTCAATGTGTTGGACTGAATTATAGCACCTGAAAACTGTGAGACATGGCTGTTTAAAAAAAAAAAAAAGAAAAAAAAGTTTACAGATAACTTAATTTGAAAATTTGTTTTCCCTATGTAGCATAAAAAGGATGGAATTGCTTGTGGGTGATGAAATTAAGGCTATGTGTTGTACAGTTAAAGTTCTGATATTAAAATGCTGTTTGGTATTAGAACTTAAATTCTGTGTTTTATTTATAAAATGTAATTGTCCTTGAGTTTTATAGATATTAATCAAGCATTTTGTATTTAAAAATGTTGATAAATATCATGAAATCTAGCCAGTAGGAAAACCCCAGAAAGAAAAGCTTCGTCAAGGCTGTTATTACTTCTTGTGGTTCATATGTTTAAATCCTGCCTAATATAAGTTAACAGTAAGTCATGTGTGCCTGTAAAGAGTTGAAATAGTGGTTTTATTTCAAGAAGTGGTATGCAGAGTACAAGACTGCAGATGTAATGAATGATGTGAAGTTGTTCAATCTCGCCGTTCATTCTTTACTGATGGGTTCGGAGCCGATCCATTGGCTCCGGTACTGCCGTATGCAAAGCTGGAGGTCTTCCAGTAGCGCGAGGCTAAGCCCCTGTCCTGTGATGCACTGTGATTTACCCCAGATCTAGTTTGCCATGGCATCTGATCAGAGGTTCCAGTGCAAGCTCGGGCCAGTACTTTTTTTTCTAAAAATATTTCCAAGAAGTTATTTAAAAAAATTTTTACTAAATTTTTTTCTAAATAGTTAGCATATGTAGTTCACCTTGTATAGCTTCTTAAAAGCTCCTCTTCCCCGTGTGTGGTTATTTATTTAGCGTGTGTGTGTGTGTGTGTGTGTGTGTGTGTGTGTGTGTGTGTGTGTGTGTGTATGTATATATATGTGTGTGTATATATATATATATATATATATATATATACTCGTGTTTTTGGCCTAGTTCCTTTCTGCTGTGTTCAGATTTATCTGCAGAGATATTTTTATTTATATATTTATATATATATATATATATATATATATATATATATATATATATATATATATATATAATTTCCTAGTGTTTGTCTTTTGTATTTGTAGTAAATCTTATTCCTGTTGGTCTTTTGTATTTGTAGTAAATCTTATTCCTCGCAGGCTCGTTTTTTCTGTGTGCAGTTTATAGCCTAGTACTTTTCTTATAATTGATGTCTTTTTTACTTAGGCTCCTTTGTGTGGTGTGCTTTTAGAGCCTAGATTTTGTGTTGAATAGCTTTCTATATTGTGTGCATTTTCTCTTGTGTTACTTGCGTGTGTTGTGTGATGAAGCCTAGGGTATTTCCGATTTATTGGATCTGTGTTTTCCTCAATAGCATAATGGTGGATGACAAGGATAAACACCCAAAGTCTGTGTTTAAAAAGTGTCCAGACTGCGTCAAAAAATGTATGTTACTGATGGATGTGTAATTTCTGTTTACTGCTTAGGAGTTGTCCATTTGCAGGAGTCTTGTAGCATTTGTCATTCTTTTTCCTGGAGAGTGTTACTGGAGAGGAAAAGGAAATTGGTAGAAAGAGGCTTGTTAAATCATCCATTTCATTAAGTGAGTGACCAGGATGTGGCCAGTAAGTCTTCCAAGTCCTCTAGATCTTCTGAGGACTCTAAACAGCCTAAAAAAAAATCTATAAAGTTGGAGGATTCTGCGACATCGGCTCCACAGACCTCGGAGCCGAATGTCTTTTCGGAGCTGGCCCACAGCCATAGAGTCGATATCTGAAAGGCCTCTATCTCCACTGCTTCAGTCAGCACCATCTGTGCATTCTTCTAGGTCTTCTTCTGTCAGCCTGTCGGATTTGGATATGGAGCGATTGGTGCAGAAGATTTTACAGGCACCAGGCCATGCTAAATTGTCGGCTCCGACCCAAGCGGCTTTGGAGCCGAAGACCACTACCCTGACTTGACTACTCCTCCTCCGAGCCATATCGGACCTTCGGAGACAGTGGGAGCTGACCTGTTGATTGTGTATCCTTTGGAGCCGAGACCTGCTACAGTGTCCTCTGCACCAACCGGGGAGCTGTGGGGGAGGATTGTTGGACCGACTTGTCAGTGCCGACTCTTCCTCTCGGGGCGTTGGCTCGGATGAGCTTGGCTCCTATTTCTGGCTCGGAGCCCACGGCCTCGGTGCGGGAGGGGTTGGTGGTTCCTTCGGGTCAGTCGACTTTCACATTGGAGCCGTGGTACCTTCGAAGCCATGAGCAGAGCCTTTCCCCCCCAAGGCATCTTCTACTTCAGGCCTTGCTTCCTCATCTCCCAAAGCTCCTGTCTGCTTCAGCTTCCATCGTCCAGGTTAGGCATAGAGACCCAGAGCCTCAGGTAGCCCCACAGGGTGCCCCCCCGCTCTTCCGAGACCTCCCCAGAGGCTCCCACTGAGGAGGTTCCCAGGAAGAGTTTGTGCAAGAGGAGACACTTGGACTCCCCACAGAAGTCTTTAACATCCGACACTGACTTGGATGAGTCCGAAGGTTCCCCGCGGTCCCCCTCTGTGAATATCTCCTTTGCTGAGATACTCGCGACCCTTGGGTAGAGGGGTGATTGGCAGTCCAAAAGCCCTACTGAGGATGTCAGTTCTCCTGAAGGCTTTTGGGTCTCAACCCTCCACCTCTTGGGTGTCTCATCCCTTTGATGAGCTCATGCAGTTGGTCTCTTGGAGGGTGTGGGAGTCACCGGAGTCCATGGAGCCTGTTCCTAGGAGGCCTAATAAGTTTATATCTGCTCCACCAGATAAAACTTTCTTGTCCAAAGGAGTCCCTGTTGATGCCATGGTGGTGGCGGCGGCCACCAAAAAGGAAATGTCTGAGACTTTCTCATCTATTCATCCTCCTAATTGAGAGTTTAGGATCATGGATAGATATGGGAAAAGCATGTTTAGTTCAGCGGCACTTACTCTGTTTCCTGAACTATTCGATCCATTTCAGTAGGTTGCAAAGAGATCTCCTTAAGGTGTTGTGAGATACTCTTCAGGGTACTGCAGCTGCAAGGGCCACTGACAAAGTTGCTGCCCAGCTTGCTACCCAAAATTCTATTGTCGACTCATCCATGTGTCTCGTATCATATGCAGCTGATGGAACGAGTAGGGCAGTGGGTACAGGAATCGCACTCAGAAGACATTCCTGGATGTGCTTGTGTTCCTTTGTGGAGCCCTTTAAGTCTTCATAAACACCCTTTTTGATGGCTTATCCCTTTTTGGGCCAAAAGTGAAGGAAACTTTGACCAGGTGTGAACAGGAGGGAAATGCACTGTCTGCCGTTGGAGTCCGTTTTTCCACCTCTATTCGGCCTTACCCCAGAGGACAAAGGGGAGGAGAAATGTGTTTCTGGAAAGTCCAAGGAGCCTTTCAGGACACACGTGGTGAACCCCTCTCTAGGGGCAGAGGAGGGGGGTAATAGTGGAAAACGCCGACCTCGTGGCAGAGGGGGGCCGCAAAATCAGGGTGACAGCAATCGCTTCTCTGGTCAGTCCTACCAGCGCTCCTGAAAGGAGGCCAGACTGTCCTGCTCTGGAGGCAGTCGGGGGTCGCTTATCTTTGTATCCAGACGCCTGGCAAGAAATAACAAAAGACACCTGGGTACAAAGTATCCTTTCCAGTGGGTACTTCATACCTTTTGCCCCCCCCCCCCCCCCCAGTCCGTAAGGAGAATCCTGGACGTTCCACCCAGTTACAGGGAACAAGCAACTATAGAGGTCCACAAGTTGCTAGAAAAGTCATCCAGCCAGTCCCAGCAGACCAAACAGGATTCAGAACTTACTCCAGGTTCTTTTTGGTTCCAAGAAAACAGGGGACCACAGACTCAAACAATATGTGAAGAAAGAGAAGTTCTGATGGTCACGCTACAGTCTATACTTCCCTTTTTAGGGAAAGACAATTGGATGTACTCGATAAATCTCTCAAGGATGTGTACTACCACATAAAAATGACCAGGCCATCCAGAGATCACCTGCATTTCCGGCTCTGAGCCAGTCATTGTCAATTTCGAGCTTTGCCTTTTGGTCTCACTACAGCCCCCAGAGTGTTCAACAAATGCATGGCAGTGGTCACGGCTCACCTGAGGCGTCTAGAATTCCAGGTGTTTCCATACCTAGACGATTGGCTGCTTACCGCCACCACCAGGCATCAACTGATTCAGTCAAGGGAATGCACTCTGACACACTGCAATCACTTGGGCATTAGTCAACTCAGAAAAGTCTGCCTTGTCGTCATTGCAGCATATCGTTTTTATCGGGGCAGAGTTGGACACTTCAACCACCACTCTAAGACTACCAATCGAGAGAGTCTTTCATCTTCATCAGCATGTCAGCACATTGGTATCGAAAGACAGAGCACCAGCTTCAGAAGTTCTAAAAGTATTGGGTTTGATGGCTGCAGCAATCCTGGCCGTACCATTAGCAAGGCTGCATATGTGGATTCTTCAGTGGCTGTTGTATTCCCTCAATGGTCTTATCAGGAACTTCCAATGGATCATACGATTTTAATTATGAGCTCTTGCAAGAAAGATCTCCAGTGGTGGGTTGACGTCTCTTCACGTAAACATAGGACGCCCCTTTTGTACTACCCCTTCCAGTAGCCACTGTGACCACGGATGCTTCCTTGATGGGGTGGGGGGGCATTTTCAGGGAAAGATTGGCCAAGGCACATGGACGGATCAATAGTCACATTTGCATATCAATGTTCTGGAGATGAGAGCAGTACTTTTGGCGTTGCAGTACTTCCAGAACTTTCCCCTAGGAACGATTGCAATTCATACTGACAATATGTCAATAGTCTGGTACTTGAACAAGCAGGGGGGGAACAAAGTCTTACCCCCTTTGCCGAGAAGCCCTCAGTTTGACAGTGGGCTGTTTCCTCCCAGTACTTTCTGTTGGCAACACATCCCAGGGAGATCCAATGTGATAGCAAACAAACTGAGCAGGGCAATCTTGTTGCCACATGTGTGGTCCCACAAGAAAGAGATTGCGGACAGGATTTTCCACAAATGGAGCCAGCTTTGCTGCGACATTTTTGCCTGCCACATCAACACGAAATGCAGAAGCTACTCTGCCCTGATTCCTCCTCCAGGAGAAGCCCCGAGAGCCGCACTCGTACATGATTGGCCCCCTGGTAGTCTGTATGCATTTCCACCCATCCCATTGATACCCAGAGTTTTACAGAAAGCAAAATCCGTGGGAAGGGCCATCATTCTTGTAGCCCCCCACTGGCCTCAGCAGATTTGGTTCCCATTCCCTTCATCATCATCTCTTGGAGGATCGCTGGATTCTGGACCCAGTTCTGGACCTTCTGACACATCCGTCGGGGGACCTCCATCCTTCTTTGCAGTCAGTGAAGCTGACAGCTTGGCTGCTCCAGTTCCCCTCATAGCCAGGCTTCATATCTTTTCCAATGAGACAAAACAGATCCTTTTGTCTTCTCATAAGCCGTCTACTAGAAGATTATTTATCAGTAAGTGGAAGAGATTTTTCATATGGGCTTCTAAGCAGAACATTGATCCTTACCAAGCCCCCTTGACATCCATACTAGAATTTTTGACTATGATTTTTAATAAAGGCGCGACAGCCGCAGTTCGGGTTCAGTTGGCTGCTATATCTAACTTTCATCTCAGAATTGACGGGCTAAACATAATGTCCCACAAGTTATCCAAGGCCTTTCTCAAGGGAACATTTTCATATGAGACCTCCAATGAAAACTCCCTATTCTCCTTGGAATCTAAATTTTATGCTGTCTCGTGTAACCCCCCCCCCCCCCCCCCCCCCCGTTTGAACCAGCATCATCTTGTGACCTCAAATATCTGCTGTGGAAACCCATTTTTCTGGTAGCTATTACATCTGCCCGCAGAGTGTCAGAACTTCAAGCTTCATCTATCAGTCCTCCTTATTTGATTTTTCATGCTGACAAGAGTATCTCCTAGGACAAAACCCCCTTGTTTTTTTTTTTTTTTGTTTGTTTGCCCAAAGTTTGTTCAGAATCTAATATCAACTAAGTCATCGAGTTACCAGTTTTCTTCCGTAATCATTCCAATAAATTGGAGTATATGCTGCACAAACTTGATGATCACAAACAACTCAGATTTTGTTTGGATAGAACAAAAGATATCAGGAAGTCAGACCAGCTCTTTGTTTCATTCTCTGAAGCCAGAAAAGGTAGACCAGTGGCTAAAACAACTGTCTAAATGGTTATCTGATTTGCATCACCTTTGTCTATTCAGCTGCTAGTATGCCTTTATAACACAAGATTAAAGCTGTCTCAACCAGAGCAGTTTCTACATCCTCTGCGTTCCAAGCCAAATTTGCCCCTTGATAACATTTGTGCAGCAGCCACTTGGTCTAAACCTCATACCTTTAACACTCATTACAAAGTTGATAAGGCCTCCAGGGACAGGGCTTCCTTTGGGTCTACGGTTCTGAAGAATGTACTCCCGTGAGACGCCCGAGATTGATGGTGCTAGGGACGCTACCCATCAGTAAAGAATGAACGGCGAGATTGGACAACTTCACATTAAGAAGTTGTGTACTCACCATAACGTTCCATGTGAGTTGTTCATCTCGCCTTCATTCTTACGTCCCTCTCTCCTGGCTGATTGTTGACCTAGAGGTAGGTCTCTTCCTGGTTGCTCAATTCTTCTTACCCTCCATAGGAAGATAGCTCCTTTTATATGGTTATAGTACATGCAGCAAACAAGATCTGAGGTAATTCACAGTGCAGCATGGGATAGGGGCTTGGCCTCGAGCTACTGGAAGACCTTGAGCTTTGTATGTGGCCATACCGGAGCCGATGGATCGGCTCCAAACCTATCTGTAAAGAATGAAGGCGAGATGAACAACTCTCATGGAACATTATGGCGAATACATAACTTCTTTTTGTTTCTGTTCTTATTGTATATAAGTAAATTTATTTACTCTATAGGAAAAGAGAAGCAAGGTTTGTTTAGTAAAATTAGCAATTTGATATGGCTACCCCAGCCCAGTGGTAGCGAGTTAATACCCACATATAAATATGAATGCTACTTTGTCATGTTTTAAGCAAACTCCTACTCCGTAGTGTTAAAATGGCTATTTGAATGCATGACTAAAGTTGTAGCCATGTCAATAAAGGCATAGTTCATAAAGTGTTGCCTTTGGTCAAGCTAGAACATACAGTATTTTGCAACTGTCCTTGATTTTACTTCGTATTTTGTCCTGTCCCTTGCAATATTTTTGATTTTCTGTTAAATCCATTGAAGGCTTTATTCTGTCATTGTCAGTCATTACTTTGCAATATTTTTGATTTTCTGTTAAATCCATTGAAGGCTTTGTTCTGTCATTGTCAGTCATTACTTTTAGACTTCTTACTCAGAAAATGCATATTGATGCAAAAACTGTTGCAGTATTAACTTATGTGAATTAGAATAACACTTCTTTTCCTCTCCCTCCAATTATTTTTTGCTTTGTCCCGAATTCTTCAGCAAAGAAGTTTAGTATGGGATGATATATTTATTGATCACTTTTCTGTATTCAAAAAATAGTGCCGTGTAGTGAAACTTTGATATTGAATTTTGCACTGTAAACTGCAACTGATTTATATTTGTGTGTACAAACGTAGTGTCGTGTTACTTCTGAAATAAAACATTCCTGACCAGATCACTCACTTGAGTGTTGCAGAGTAAAAGTATGTGCTGTGTACTTTGTATATAAATGTTACATGCATTAGAATTTTTAAATGTGTATAACATTGTGTGGTACTTAGATGTATTTGTGTATGCAAAACTGTACTTTCCTCACACTAAGGAGGTATTCTATCAAACCTGAGAAACCTGCTAAATAGCCTGCCGCTGATACAGGAAGGCTAACCAAAGTGCATACCATGCGTATTACAGAAGTGATTTCATATCAGTCAAAATAATGGAGGAATGAAATGAAAAAGGAAAATCTGGTATGTCTGGCTTGGTAATCCAGAAAAACAATATAAAAGGTAATTAAGCAGTTTGCTTTTAATTTTTGGTTATAACAGTCTTGCATTTTTTGTATTGTCCTTTAAAAGTAAGCAATTCATTAGTCAAAGTGCGCACTTGGCTGTATCAGAGGGACCAATCTGATTAAGTAATTTCACAACTCTTAGAAATCCAGGTGTATTCTCTTGTAATGTGTACTTTAATTTATGAAAATTTGACACGGTGACTGCAGATTAAAATTTACCACTACTTCTAGTTTAAGAATCTGCTCAGAAATGTCATCCTGAGAAAACACCTTGTTGTTCATGTGTGACACCAGAGAAAGTGACCTCACATCTTGGGTGTCTTAAGTGGTACCAACATTTTATATGTAGTGCCCTGAAATGCAGGAGTATGAAGCCAAAAATCTGCAGGCCAAGTAGAACAACATCCAGAGATAGTAAACCTTAATCGAAAAATGAATCTTCATGTTATAGATGTGATGATATGCAGATTCCTATATCCAGAAGAAAAAAAACGGGGGGGGCCCATTTCCTCGATCATTATTTCCTCACGTCTCTGCAGTCCAAAATATATAACTATTTCTCTTCAAACACTAATAAGTGTAACTAGTGTTGAATGTCTTGTAGATGACGACAGAAGATTCTTGTGAAAGCCCTAGAATCAAAAAGCATTTTAGATTTGTGGGATGACAAAACTGCAAATATTTTCAGTACTATACTACTGAAACTTGGGAACCAGTAATTGAAGCTTTCAGACTCTTTTAAATGAGCTTTCTTAATCCAAATGAAGAGATGTCTATGTTGGGGAACTGTGCAGCTTTCAGTGCCAGTGAACTAATAGGCAGTTCAAACAATACACCGGGCAGCTTTGTGAATGACTATACAACTATTTCTTATGCTTATGAAAGACATTCCAGTGTTTGTCTCTAAAGTACTAAACAAGTTATGTCCTGGTTATGATTGAAGCTGTTTCACACAAGATTATTCTTCTGCTGAAGATGGCAAACTGAATTTGAAATGTACACAAAATTTGAATAGATTGTATCCAGAACCTGCGTACTTTACCTAAAAGTAACATGAACTGACTGTGAACCTATCCCTGCTTGTGCATGTGAGGTATTACAACACCGTCTGTTCTTCAGAAATTGATTAAACAAGTTGCACAGATGGAAATTTTAGTTATTGGCTGGCATTCTTCAATTAGGTTTTACTGAAGTCGGTAAATCTCAGTGTGTTGCTTGGAATGGTAACTGTCCAATTCTGGGACTCTGTGAGCCTAGGTACTGAAGGAAATTTGACAAGATTTTACCATCCTGCTGGATATGTTGTCCAGAGATGTAATGTTTGAATTAAATAAATTGTATTGAGGTCAATAAACCAAGCTCATCTTAAAAGCTTAAACTCATTTCCTAAAGTTTTTTGAGATTGTAAACTGCATAATTGCATTATTTTCTTTAGTTGCATGGTCCAAAATAGAAGGTGGTCTGCTTGTGAAAGAAACCGAGCAGGAATCTGGAAGTTAAATTTAAAGATACGAGTTCCAGCCAGGAGCAGCCTTAGGTCAACTGGTGCCCTAGGCAAAAGGGCTCCAAGGCACCCCCCCACCACACCATCTGGTGCCCCCATCTTAGTCTACCTACACCAAATAAATACTGGAAAGGCGCCCCTAGTAGAGCGGCGCCCTAGGCGGCCGCCTAGTTGGCCTATGCCTAAGGCCAGCTATGGTTCCAGCTTGGATGAGGCAGCAGTTGTCAAATTACTAGAAACCTCTCCCATGTCTTTTTGTAAGATCAGGTTACAGAAGTGTATGGAGTGTGAGTTACTATAGCAATAACCCACGCCTGGGTGTGGGTAATGCTAAATTTACCCACGGTTGGTGTGGTTTGGTCCCGAGGGCGAAGCCCGAGGGACCAAGCAAAGCCAACCGTGGGTAAATTAAGCATTACCCACACCCAGAAGTGGGTTATTGCTATTATATCATGACATTATTTAAGAAAAGAAACTATTACTTTTCTTAAATAATGGCATAGTATAATGCCTGTTTACTGCCCTTCCGCAGATGTCTGGCATCCGCGGCAGTTCTGATGTACTGCGCCCGCGCAGTACATCAGAGTTGTAAAAGCAACGGAGAAAGCAAGATCTCCGTTGCTTTTTATGTCTCGCTATGTTAAATGATTTTAACATAGGGGGACAGTTTTAAAATAAGCAACGGAGATGTCCGTTGCTTATTTTAAACTGTCTCGCTATGTTAAACTCATTTAACATAGCAAGACTAAAAAGCAACGGAGATCTTGCTTTCTCCGTTGTTTTAAACACTGTCGCTATGTTAAATGGGTTTACCATAGCGAGACAGCTTTAAAATAAGCAACGGAGATCTCCGTTGCTTATTTTAAAGCTGTCTCGCTATGTTAAAACCATTTAACATAGCGAGACAGTGTTTTAAAAAAAAGAGTTATACTAATGGAAAAAAGTCCGGGCGACCGGACCTTTTTCCATTAGTATAACTCGATTTACAACGGGCACGCTGGCCAATCAGCGTGCACGTTTTGGGGGGGGGGTCATGGTATAATAATGCATTTGGGCTTGTAAAATGAAGATCCTACCTTGCATACCGAATATAAACTTGTGTGGAAACGAAACCCTGGGGTTTAAGGAACTTGTAAGGCAGATTCTGTGTATACTGCCAGTTATATATAAGCTATGAAAGGGGAAGTGGAGCCTGACAATGGTGAAACAAAAATCTTGTTAAATGTAAGTTTTTAAAGTTAGCATCTCTAACTGCCTTCTCCTGCATTAGGCCTGTGATTTTGAAGTGCATGCATGTAAACTAAAGTTAACAAGTGTTTAAGAAAATGTACTCTAGTATTACCTATATATACTGTTATGAATATAGGGATAAAATGAGGATTCCAGTATTGAAGCTTAGAAATGTGATTTTGTTTTATTACATGTAAATTCTATTTAAATGTGCAGTTTTAAGTTGAAGTTTTAGAATGAATAGTTACATGTATACGTATATAAGAATGAATGTCAAGATTCAGTTTGAAAATGGTGTGACAAGTAAAAGATTAAGTCTGGTACATTCCATATTCCAACATCTGCATGGTCAAACTAAGTATAAATAAATTTATCTTTTTTTATGAGGATTAGTTGCTTAAAGGACCTTCTGGTTTAATCTGGAATAGAACATGGCAAATAGTTTGGCAAGAAATGTGGAAGAAAATCTTGCTGTGTAGGCATATGATTTTAAATTCATTTTCCTTGGTGACCCAGTGAGTTAACTGTGCATAACGTAATTTCACTGATAATGTGTCATTATCCCTGTGAAGAAATTGGGCTCTCATAGTGCTAGCATGTCTGGCTGAAGGTTTGTATTCAATTTCAGATGAATCTGTGTATTCTATGCCAGCATGACTAGCTATGATATTGTAAATAAGTTCTTGTGTGTTGATTTATATTCTCTTTTGTACATAATATTTTAAAGACTTGAACAGTGTTTTTTGCATTTCTGACTGCGTATGTTTGTGAGGAAAGACTCTAAAGGCAAACTCTCTTAGATTCAGCTGATCTGCAGATGTCATTGGAATGTTGACAGTTGCTATGTGTTGCTGTCAGAAGCTGTAATACAGGAAGGAACTTTAGTAAACGGCTGGTGGTTGATTTTCAGAATATGAAATGAAAATTAGAAATGGAACCATTACGGCAGGCTATTCTATAAAAGAGCCTGCTGTAGTCAGTTGGCAACCAGTTGAGTAGTTCTCTGATTTACTGTGCAGTGGATACCCAAAAGGACTTGCCAAGAACTGTAAGCCTTCCTTTGCTCTGCTGTAGTAATTTAGTTTAGATCAGGGACAGAGTTACTTAGTTGGGAAATTATAACTAATCCATTAGATCAACTAGAGTTTTTCTGAATGCTGGATTTCTACCCAACAGTGTTGATTTCATGTTCCTGGTGACTGGTTTGTTTATTGGGAATTACTGTTTTATACTTTTAATTATTTTGCTCATCATTAAATATTTTTATTAACTTACATTATGGGGGCAGCCACAGTGGTGCAGCGGTTAGTGTTGCCGCCTCACAGCAAGAGGTTCTCTGGTTCGATTCTCTGCTGGGGTGCCTTCTGTGTGGAGTCTGCATGTCCTCCCTGTGGTCGCGTGGGTTTCTTCTGGGTGCTCCGGTTTCCTCCCACATCCCAAAGACATGCTGTAGGTGGATTGGACACTCTAAATTGGCCCTAGGTGTGAGTGTATGAATGTGTGTGCCTTCTGTGGAAGGTTGGGCGCTGGGCTGGCAATTCGACACTGTAAAACTCCACTGCCAATTATGAGCGGATAGGTGATACGCTGTGGCGACCCCTAACCGGGAAAAGCCAAAAGAAGAAGATTAACTTACATTATGGCTGGTCAGTCAGTGTTTTCCTTAGCGATTGGAGAGTGCTTGTACTTACCTTGATAACTTCCTGGGCTACTCCAAATACCTGGCTGCTTAGGTCATTTGCTGTCATTTGTTTTAATATCTAATTTTCATAATTGGATACCCCTTTAAAAGGGCTTGAAGACACGCTGGTGGCAACATTATCATATTACTCTGTATTAAAACTAAACCCAGTCCTTTGAAGTAACTGAGCATTTATTGTTGTGACCTTTTGTTTGAATTTTTCTGCATGACCGTGTATAGATTTATTTATTTGAAGTAAAGGTCTTTGTAAAGTTACATCATAAGTTAGTGCATTGAATAAATGTCTTTCTTCAGCATCGCTTTAGGGCTCACTTCACTGATGTGAAACTATTTTTGGTATAGCTGTTGGTGATTGTTAGATACCATATGCTTATACATACAGTAGACAATGTAAAAGTGAGCACTATATCTGAGAAGACCATATTTATCATATGATTTTTGTTATCTGTTATATTTATCATGTGATTTGTTTTTGTTCAAACTCAGTAATGTAATAAACCTGATATGTCTGTGCTAGTGTGATCAAAATGGAGTATACAGCAGTAGTCCATCTTTTCCCCTCTTTTTAATAAAATTAATAAAATAGTATGTGGATGTAATCTCCATGTTCACCTCTCTCCTGAAGTCTCTATTGCCTTGTTTTACACCCCATGTAGGTGACAATTCTGCTGCAATGAAGTGCTCCTGTTTTTCCAGCTCTGTGACCAAAATCCAAATCCATAATGCAATTTTTATCGCTTTCATAGGGCTAGTTTTTATTTTAACAGACTGGATTTTGTAACTGGAAAACATACTCTGAAAACTCAACTTGTTTAATCATTCCACTGACAGCAGAGCTTGTAGAACTTATTTTGAACGTCAAAACTTCCCAGGCAGCACCACCAAGATATATATGTACAGCTAGACAGTCAATAGTGCTGCAAAAAATGTCATTAAATCATGATGGAAAGCAGATACTGCAGTAAATCCCAAACAAAGATATTAAGTGCAAACATACACCTGCTTCTTTGATTGCAATTTTCCTGTGGTTTCTCCTTTTCTTGTACAGGATGCCCTTTGTGGAGCTCATGGATAGTTGTGGTTTCTTTTCAGATGCTGATAGTCATTTGTCTCTGGTAGAATTCTCACCTTTGTGGAATTGTCAGAATTTAGTTTTGATATGTATGTCTGCAAATGGGTTGAAACCCAGGGAATCTTGATGCTATCGTGATGCATGTCACTATTTCAACATCCATTCTTTTCCCAGTTGATTACATGTAGGAGGATGCAGTTGCAGAGTTATTGGCTATCCTTGACAGTAGATTGACATCGAAGAACTGGGTATATATATATATATATTTTTTTTTTCCAAAATATTTACTTCAACGGAGTAATATACAGCTAAGATGAATAAAATGTACATTCGACACAGACTGACAATTGCTCTGAATCTTTCCTGCCTTGGCTACTACTCATCTTACATTTGATTGTCGGGAAGGTGAAAATTATTTCATAGTAAGGTATTTCCACTTATTGCATCTAAACTGTTAAAGTTCCCCTAGATAAGCTATATTGACTTTCTGTGTACTCCAGAGGTTTGTAAGGAAAGTTAAAGAAATAATGACCACATTGTCCAAAGCCCCTGCACAAGCTGCAGCGACCTTCTATACACACTTCTGAGGTTTGATTCTTTAGGAATATTAAAAAAATTACCCCACCTTCTACAGGGACCTCTCTCAACTATACAGATTTTTGCAGAATATTCAGATACTTTTGGTCCATTTTTTATAAAATTGTCGTTTGATGGCAAATTTTAGAAGATTGAGGTCCGAAAATGACGACAGACATTTGAGTTTCAGGCTTTATACTCTTCAGAAAATTCATGCTAATGCAAAACCTGCTATTCTATTAACTTTTTAAGTTTGCAAGAGCTGTATTTAAAATTGCCCCTATTTTTGGCCCTTTGCCCCCCCCCCCATTATTTCTGTCTTTGTCCAGATTTCTTATGCTAAGAGGTTGAAAGGTATGTCCACGTGCTACTGTGGCATTCTCTGCATACCTCTGAATAGGACATGGTTTTGATTAGATGAAGTTCAGGGAAGAGGCTACTACTAAGCCTATGTCAAAATCTACTTATGCAACCTGGAATGTTTGTTAGGGAGGGCAGGTTCTTGAAAGCTCTGAAGATATGGCTACTGTAATAGATTTTATGCCTTACATTTGCTACCCGGAAGAGTTGTGTTTACCAAACAGTATTGTGTGTTCATAGATTAAAATCTCACACGTATGCAGGCATACACATGCACACAAACATACTGTGGCATTTGTCTCCAAAAACCATGTCTGTCACAATATCACTTATTTTTCACCCAAGCACAGCTGTGCTGATCTTGCCCCTGACGAGCCATGTATATGAATAACAGGCGACACCCCTGACCCACTTAACCCACATGCAAAATGACGGAATGCCATTCAGCTATATCATGTATTTATCTGCTGGAGCCATAGCACTTAACTGTCCCTATTTAGAAGAATGCTCTCTTCAGGCCTGATTTACAGCTGAACATGCCCATTTTTGGAGGGATGTTCTATTTTCAGGCTTGATTTATCCCTTTACACAATTTTCTGAATCTGTGGGATACCATGCGAGTTTTGGAGCAGTCTAGTACATAGAAAACAGAATTACATGACCAACGTAGCAATGGCACGTAGCAGTGGCACTAGTAATTTAAAGAAAGAAGGCACACATCTTGCAGCACCCTTTTTCAGAAGCAAAAATAAATTACCTTGTTTGGTAGACTTTAGCAATACAGTTCTTTAAAGTCCACAGATTTTATACCGTCTCTTTGATAACGTGCTTACATTTTTTTTCCATCATTTTTGTCGCAGTTTTTTAAACTTGTTTCTGAGAAGTAACTCTTCCCACTTCCAGTATGCATGAGGGATGTGTGCTATGTAGCATACATATTTTATGCTAACTAGATGTCCAGATTTTTAGCTGGATATTCCTGTTTTTCATGCATCTTTGTTACTATTTTCACTGTCTGCAGATTGAGAGGTATGGTTAGAGGAATCTAGAGTACATGGATAAACCCACACAGATAAGGGAGGACATGCATATTCACAACAGAAAAAGCCACAGCCAAGAACTTAAGGTTGTAGATGCCACAGCCAAGAACTTAGGGTCATGGATACATAGATCCAGAGGTAAACTTGAGCATTTTTTTTTTTTGCCCACCTGTTGACCAAGTGATTACCTTAACAAAAGTCATGATTAAGCAAAAGATTCTTTTCCAGCACCATTTCAGTATACTGTAACTAGTTAAGCCTGCACTGTATTAACTGTAGAGGAAATGGCATGGGTTAAGTGTTTTGGGATCCCTTAGACCTTCAGAAGCCATGGGGATGTAGATGCTGTAAGATGAATGTTAAGAGCTTTTTTCCTTAACCTTTTATATCCGATCAACAAAATCAAGACGAATGAAGTAACATTTTTATCTTTCTCCAGAGAAATAGTGCCCAAAGCATAATGTTTGAAGCTGACAAGACAGTAGTTCCCAGTAAACTGAGAAGATAAATGCTTGTGAGGATACGTTCATATTTGGGAATGATACCTACCACCCAACCCACCCTCCAAAAAAAAAAAGCTATTCACCCTCTTCATACCCCTGTAGTGTTAGTTTGGGATGAAAGTCATATGTTTCAAATTGCTGCTTTCTCCTCTACAGTGTCCCTAAAAGGTCGCCACCTTCAGTGTACCCCTCTGATGTCAGATTGGGAATAAAGGGAAAGAACAAATGGCTGTAGTAACATTTCTACTTGTTGGTGTCAGATGTATATACACAGTATATCGTCTTACTCATACCCCCCAAAATATGTCCACCAGTATACATGGATGATACTTTCACTGTCTTCATAATAAAATTAATAATCCCAGTAATGTTTTCTAACCTGTTGCTCTTAGACAGTGCACTTCCCCCAAGACAAGCTATGGCAACCTTCTGTGCAAGCCACTTGTGAAGAAACTTAAAGGAAACTACACTGTTCTCAGCCCCCACACAAGCTGTATCAACCTTTTGTGTACAATTCTGAGGCTAAATTTGTAAGCAGAGTAAAAAAAAAAATAAAGACCACAGAAAGCTAAAGGGACCTACTGATGCACTTCTGAGCTTGGCCAATTTTAGACTGGGAGGAACCCAAGTCAAAAGTCTGACAAAACCCCTTTATACATTAAGGGAGTTAGCTGTCAGCCCCCCCCCCCCCGAAACTCTGAGGATCTAGATATTCTGTTATGTAGTTTATGCCTTATTTTTGAAAGATAATTACTTATTGCCTCTTCTGGATATCATTAAAACAGTTATGTATATGCCTCCCAATGCTGTGTGTGTCTAGATATAATTGGCGATCATAGTTTTGTCGCACACATTTGCACTACTAACACCACCCTTAACAACCAAGTGTGTCACAAGAAGCACTGATACTTTTTTTCACACAGGAACACTAACTGCCCCTAACGGGCCTGGTCGATCACAAAATATGCATGTGCACACAGATGCCCAGAACACCCTTTTATTCATTCATCTAGAGCTGCTGAGTTGCAGTAGACTGCTATAGTGCCCTCCAAACACAATGCCTTTCACAGAGCTTACTAGACAAGTAGGGAAAGGAAGTAGATTGACATGTTGGTTTTATGTATCGCATACATATCGTGCAAACACTTGCAGACAATTTACAGAATTGCCAGTGCAGCTGCCACTTATCTCTGGTATGTGTGTACTCTGAGGGAGCATGCAGACATCTGCACAAAAGGCACCCCATTCCAAGAATTGAACTAAGGAAACTCTGTTGCTGTAAGGTGTCTGTATTACTCCATGTTATCAGTATCATTGTCTCACCCTGCAGTTACCTACAGGCAGATCTGAGGAATACCTAAGGAAGGTCTTTGAGATTTTAGAAGAAACACAGCATCTGAATAAAACCTACTCTGAGACGAGGCGGACTTGCGGACTTCACACAGGAGGAGTCACAACCAAGAACTTTACCAGAAAGCCAAGCTTTGTGAATGCGTTGACACTACTCTTTGTGTGAGTAATCACTTTGGTTTAGACACATTATGCCCAGACCACATACGATGGCCAGTTATTGTGTACATGTTTGAGTCTGACTGCAGTGGAGAAGTGAAGTTATGGTTGAATTTTCACTCTTAGAGCCACTCCTTTCCACAATCCCACTTCCACACACACATACATGTACAAGTCTCAGCAATGATTGCTTTGCGCTGATTTCAGCATAGGTTCATAGGTTGGTACTTGGCTATCGGCCCTAAGGCCTATGCAAGCCTAGCCATAACAATTCCCTGGAAATTTTTTCCCACAATATTTACTTTTCTGGGCCCCTGTCCAGCAGGGCGACTGACATGATCCCCAGGGTGAATTTCCCATCTCCCATCCAATCATCAAGGTTCCTTTTGAAGAGAGGGCCAATGAGGCGCTCTGCTTGACATGTATGGGCAGTCTATTCCAGAGTATGGGGAGTCTCTGGGTCAGGAACCTATCCGTCCAGCATGTTTTGTTCATTGTGATGAGGTTTAGATCCCTGGAGCGTGTGGCTCTGAGGGATTGGGATTTCTTTAAGCGGAGCATGTCCAACAGCTCAGAGTTTGACATGGCCTTGTATGTTAAGCAGACATCGCCTCTGAGTAGACGATATGCCACAGAGTATAGCTGGAGTTTTTTTAGATGGTCAGCATATGGCATCTGCTTTAGGCCTGTGATTCTTTTACTGGGGTACTTCTGTGGCCTTTCCAGCTGTTGCAGATGTCTTGTGAGGTACATGCCAAATGGGGCATTATACTTTATAATGGGTCTAACGAGGGATGAGTACAGTGGGACAATGACCTCCTTTTTTCTGGATGAAAAGCCCTTGGTGATGTGTGCCACGTGGAAGGATTTCCTGACTGTTGTGGCGATGTGGTTATCGAAAGTGAGACCACTGTCCACCTGTGTCCCCAAGTGTCTCATCACACTTTTGATGTTTAGTGTCCTCCCAGCTATGTGGTAGTTCATGGGTACATGTTTTTTTCCAAAGGGAATAACTATACATTTCTTGGCATTAAGCTTAAGCCCATGGCTCTGGCACCAGGCATCTGTTTCTGTAAGGCCCTTTTGTAGAATATCCACATCATTTGGGGATTCAATAATGGCTCCCAGTTTGCAGTCATCTGCAAACTTTGTTAGCCAGAGTCCCTTAGTGTTGGCCTGTACTTCAGAGAAGTAGATGCCAAACAAGAGTGGTCCCAGGACTGAACCCTGAGGTACTCAAATTGTTACCTGTCTGGAGCTAGATTTGGAGTCTGCTACTTTTACAGTCTGGGTTCTATCAGTAATCCAGTTGGTAACCCATTGAGTGACGTAGGGATTTATGCACAGCTTAGTAAGTTTATCTATGATTCCAGAGTGGGGGATGGTGTTGAAGGCCTTGGCGAGGTCCAGATAGGCTGTGTGGACCACCTTACCCTCATCCACAGCTCTGGAGACCGATTCGAAGAAGTCTATCAGATTCAGGAGACAAGATGGGACGGTAGTTCCCGGTATCCAAGGCGGATCCTCCCTTGTGGAGCGGGATAACTGTAGCTGCGCGCCACTCAGTGGGCACGGAGCCACTCACTGGGCACGGAGCCTGAGGTGAGGCTATGATTAAACATGACACTTGGGTGGGGTGCCAGTTCATTTTGTAGTTCATGTAGTACACAGCCTGGGATGTCATCTGGTTCCATGGATGCTGTATTCTTAGCTTTGGAGAGTGCTGTTTCTACCTGTGTGGCTGTGATTATCGGAATTTGGCAATCTTTTGGTATTGAGATGGGCCCTTTAGGGGGTGAGAGGGGAGTGAAGTTGGCACTAAATCGATCTGCCAGGATGTTGGCAATATCCTTGGGATCAGTATATTTAATGCCATTCTGTTGTAGCTCAGAGCAGATCTGAGCATTGCCATTTAGATTCTTGACATAACTATAGAATGGCTTGTGGTTGTCTTTGGAATCTTTGGCAATTTTATGTTCCTAACTAGCTTTTGAGGATTTTGAGGAATTTCAGCTTCTTACTGAGGCTGGTGAGGGAGTTTTTTGCATCCTGGGATTTTCCTCTTTTCTGCAACAGTTTCTTCTTCTGTTGTGTAGTTTGTTTATAGCAGGGGACCACCATATTGGCTTCCTTTTTTTGGAGAAGAGCATCTTGGTTCTATTTGGGATGGCACGATTCATGCATGAGTGGATGTGGTCGTACAATGCCTTAGTGTAGGATTCTGCAGTCGAACTTCCAGATCCCCTGTCTGCATGGGTGTTGTGAAGTTGGTCACTTCTGACTTTAGTAGCATGAAGTTGGCTTTGGAGAAGTTTTTTAAGGAGGTTTCCTTACTGGGGGGGTGGGATGTGGATGTTAAGGGTGATTTGCTTATGGTCAGACCTGACCAATGAGGGGGCGACCATAGGTGTGGAGCATCTATCTCCCATTTTGGTAATGACCAGGTCTAGGATATTGGAGCCCCTGGTGGGACAGTGGATTTGTTGATCCAGGGCATTGGAATTTATGAATTCCAAGAACTGTTGGGAAAAGGAGTTGGTACCCGAGTAGTTTTCCCAATTAATGGCAGGGTAGTTGAAATCACCCAGTATTGGGGTGTTTGGTTGTATCTTAATATTTTCCAGTACGTTTAGGAAGGTGTAGTGAGAATCTTGGGGTATGGTGGGGGATCTGTAGCAAGCTACAATTTGGATTGCAGTCTTACCTAGTGTTAGTTGCACCTGGAGAATTTCAGATGCATTGTGTTGGGCAACTAGCCTGGTGGTGTGAATATCCTTGGTGAATATGGACACTCCTCCACCTTTAGTGTTTCAGTCTTGGTTTTGTGGCCGAAAAGTGTGGTAAGAATTGTAGCCTGGTGTTGCAGGGGTGCTCTCTGGAGCCTTGAACCAGGTTTCAGTCACTGCACAGATATCTATGTTCTCCATTTTTAGAAGTGCCTCAAGAGAGTGCATTTTGAGGTTGACTTCTAGCATTGAGTAGCATTACCTTCAGATTTTGCATGCTTGTATCTGTTACGGTGGTGGTTTTATCCTTTGAACCTTGCCTAAAAAAGGCACTATAGGGGTGGCAAGAGCTTTAGCCAGTAACCTGAATCCCAGGGGTGACAGGTGCAGGCCATCTCTGGCAAAGCATTGTGGTTTGTCGATCATGTCCTCCCAGGCAGACAAATACTGGATCCCCTTTGAATGACACCAGAAGCTTAGCCAATTGTTGAAGTCAATCATTTTGTCCTTGTACTGTGGTATCATTCTGGGAGAAGGCAGGATGCTACTCGGGGCTAGGGTCATACCTGCCTGAGTCACATGATCCAAGAGCTCTTCCATGTCTCTCTTCATGTAGTCCAGGGAGGTATGTCTCAAGTCATTTACTCCAGCATGGACAATGACAGAGTCGTATTTGTAGTTGTTGTGGAGTGACTTGAGTGCATGTGTTATGTGGCGGATCCTGGCACCCGACAGGCAGCTGACTGTAATTTTCTCCTTGTTCAGCCTGGTGAGTGGGACATCAGTGTGCCTGACTATAGAGTCACCTATGACTAAAGTGTTGGGTACATTGTCTTGCCTTAGGGGCTGTTGTTGGGTGGCACACTGGTGTTGTGAGCTGTGTCACTTTGGTTGTGACTGGTGTTTGTTTGCTTGCATTTCAGCTTCGGAGGTCCTTGTTGCTTGGGCAAGTTAATGTTAAGGGCCTCCGCATATGTGGGTTTAGTGTTGCTATGTGTGGGAGTTGATGGTGTGGGTTTGAAGGGCTTTGAGTTGCTAGAGGTGTAATGCAGGTGTTAGCCTTCTCCTCTTGACTGTCTAGCACAGTCTTGACCAGAGAGAGCTTTGCTTCCAGTTTGGCTATGTAAGTGCATCTCTCGCAGGTTGTAGTGTTGGGTGGTAGGAGGAGAGGATTGTCTGTGTACATGAGGCAGTTGCCGCATTGCCCCAGTATGCCCAGATTCACCAGGTGGACAGGAGAAATCACCAGAAGCTGACCCTTGGACATGCCTGTTTAGGTGCTTTTTTGTAAGGTTTAAGAGCTGTTTTCCCTTACCTTTGCAAGGTACTTTGCAATTATAGGCTGTTTAGTGCCTATGATTAATTTCTCCTTATTGACAAGGAGAGCTGAGTGCTTGTATCAGTTTCAGGCTTCCTAGTGCTTTCCGGCAGGTTCTAGAGCAAGTGCTAGTCACAGGGGTTCAGATTTTATTGCTCCTACTGAGAAACCAGCTAGTTTTAAGGGAAAATTTGAAGAGCAGACTTTCTGGCACCTGGAATAGTTGAACTGTAGCTTCGTAGTGCTGCACGATGTGAAAAATGTGCAAACACACGCATTTTTAAGCCAGAAAGTTGCAAGGGATAGAAATCGGCCCAAAAAGGCTAATAAAATTACAATTTCAGAGCTGGAAACCACTCCTCTAGCGTTAGATAGGCAGTACAATGCTCACCAGTCCCACTGGTAGGCAGTAGGACTTCCCTCTACCACAGCAAGGTCTGGATAGCTCTGAGCACAGAAAATAAAGTCCTGAGACAAGTAAGGCCTGGGATATGGACTGGCTGGAAAAGGTGGGAAACGAGCAAACAAGATAATATATATATTTTTTGTTGTTGAAACAGGCTAAACAATGCAATAATACAGTAAATAAACACAAAAAAGGCCACCACTCTTGAGTGTGTAGTCCTAAACAGTAAATGCAATTAAAACTCTACAAAATTAGCAATTTAAAACTTTTTAAATGAAGCAAGGCAAGTGCACAACTGAAAAACGATTTAAGTGGCAGTAATACAGCAGAATAAGTAGCTAGTCTACATATACAGAGAAGTCTAGATATACAGAAAAGCAGCTAAAGCACCCAAACACTTCAGATGCAGTGCAACCTAGAGCACTTGAGTTGTAGCAATATTAAGGCAATTACAGTTATAATAAATGCTCTAAAATATACTCTGTATTTCCAAACTGTTTGAGAAGCACAGTCAGAACATAAGAAAATTCAGGCAAAAAAATTTAATTTTCCTTTTTTTTTTTTTTTTTTTTTTTTTTTGAAAGGGAAAAAGGAGAAACAGAAGGCCTTATCAAATGTTCTCTCTGTGTTAGGTAGAATGAGCTAATGAGATTAGACTGGGAGGAGTGCCCCAGATCAGATTTACAGTAGGGGCGGGCAACTGCAAAGCCACCAAGTATAACACAGGACACCAACAGGGAGGGTGGGGACACTAAAGCTATTCAGATTACAATAAAAGTGCTATATATAAATTGCTAGAAACAATAAACTGTATAAATAATCGAAAAAAAACAGGATACTTGTATATCTCAGCTAAGAGTTGGAGTCAACACCTCTCATCTACTCTGCTCAGTGTGTATAGACAGAAACTCTCTGCAATATGAATGCACTAGATGATACTGCTCCTGGTAAGCCAGATCCATGACTGTCTTAACGCATGTACAAGATACGTTCAATCAGCATTTTACACAGATTTCAGCTAAATGCAGTGCATTGGGTGACACTTCCTGCAAGCCAGATCAGGAACAGCAGG
The DNA here is from genome assembly GCF_019279795.1 of Protopterus annectens. Classification (NCBI taxonomy): domain Eukaryota; kingdom Metazoa; phylum Chordata; order Ceratodontiformes; family Protopteridae; genus Protopterus; species Protopterus annectens. The sequence goes on along the minus strand of NC_056750.1, from coordinate 321,694,665 downwards.
GTAAACCATCATCGGTCATATGTTCAATCGCTTTTATGTACAGACTTGCCTCAAACTCAGCAATTGTATCCAATTTGTTGACTGCCTTTATCTTGGATTCTGACCTGTAATAAAAAGAAAAATAATAATAATCTTAAAAACATACTGTAGCCTTTTGGCCTGTTAGTGCAATAATTCTGGACCGCATCAAAAGTAATGGGGGGGGGGGCAAAGCCCCCAAAATCGGGGATAGATTTTTATATGTAGGTGTTATAGCCATCTGGCGGTGTAAAACTTGGCTGTAGATTGTAACTGTAGAAGTGACACCTGTGAACCCATGTGCAAAATATAAAAAAGGGGTTGTGGGTTAATGGATGGATAAACTTAGAAAGTTGCTAGAATAAAAGATTTTGCATGATCATGTATTTTCTTAAAGATATCAAGCCTGAAACTCGATGCTGTGACATTTAGTGATTACAATTCTCAATGATTTACCAGAAAACCTAAAATTTTATGAAGAGGAAGCAAAATATGGATAGTGCGAGTCGGCCACAGTACAAGTGTTCTGTGTAGCTTCAACCTCGTAACCCAGTAATTGAGGACAGAGCCAAAAGTAGTGGGAGGACATGGGTCCAAAATCAGAAACTAAGTTTAAGTATTGCTTTGATATACTTGGAGCACAGCTAAAGTAGTGGGGTTTGCATTAGGATGTGTTTTCTGAAAGGTAAGGAGTCTGAAACTCATTTTAGTAAATGCGGTCTTCAAGGATATGCTGGAAAATGCACATTGTACTATGAAGAGAGCAGTGAACAAAAATATAAAAACAAGTAACGTTACTTGTGCGATGTTGACTTTATTTCAACCAGTTCATTGCTCAAAATATCTAGATGCTTTCCAGAAAAAAAAAAAAAATACCTGCTGCTATTCAGCCCATCTGCAGTATGTATTTACTTTACCACTGCTGTACAGATTGCCAGGGCAGCCATTTCTTTTGGTCTAAACTTCAAAACTGTCAGGATTTTGGCTCTCTCTCCACCTATGAGCTACACAGCAGATCCTTGCTTGTTGTGGAACTCAAGGGCGAGACTGAGATGAAAGCTCAGAAGTTAAAGCACTTAAGTAAGGCATGTCTTTCATACAGCCCTAACTAGCTGTAATATCTGAATCCTTGGTTAAATTTGGGTGTCTGCCTATTTTGCCTGTGTATAAGGCAGCCATGTTTGTTGTACTGCACCTGTTCTACACAATTTGCACTGACTGCATTGGTAGCTAGTTTTTTTTAATATTTTACCCTAGGCAAGCAAATGCTACATTGTCTGGGTTCTATCGTTATGCATCCCTTTTTCCCCCTATGTGACAGGTGAGGTTGGAGTTTTTGACTGTTTTGAAGAGCTGTTTGGAGACCTCAGGGAGAATAGGTTTTATGTCCTAGTTCTTTAGAATTGGCTGATGTTCCTTCATGTATAGTCATAGATGAATCCCTCTTTAGACAATCCCCATGCTGCCACCTTTTATAAGAGGATTCTGATTGTGAAGCTGCACTTTTTTTTTTTTTTTTTTTTTTAAATTGAAATAATTTTTAATGATCTTAATGTATGCCTGGTTTTATGCTATGCTTTTGTTTGATGGTTGTCATGCTGTTGAAAAGCAAAAGTAGATGTTATACTCAAGTTTTGCATCTCTTAATGGGATGATCTTTGCCTGTTGGTGAGGGTAGTTTCATATTACTACATCTGCTGCACAAACTGAGACACTCCGTTATTTTATTATGTATATGAAGGTACTGAGGTTGAAGTTCTTGATGGGTATGTACTATTTTTAAAACTGGCTTGTAGCTTGGCACTTTCCAGGTCTGTAGATGAATATATTAGGCCATTTTGAGGTTTGAGTTTGTGAGGATATGTGATATAGACAGTGTAGAGTAGTGTTTTTAGAACCAGACACTGATGGATTTTGTTGATTTTTTTTTTTTAGACTGTATGTATAAATATGCAGCTTTATTATAGCTTTGTACTGCTGTACTTTGACAGGATTGCAAGTTAGTAAATGTTGTAGAGCATTTCTGGCGTATGTTTTGTATTTTCTATAAGATTTGAGATTTTGGTCTGTGGTTGCACAACAGTTTTGAATAAGGTATTGTATCAATTAGCTTTTGACCTTGTCGAAATACTGACATTTCTTGCAGTTTGGTTGTGAAGTGGTAGGAGTAAATAGTATAAATTCAACTTTGTTGGGGTTCAGGTGACCTGTAGATTATTCTGTCTGTTTTGCAGTGCTTCAGAAGGATGTTTTGCAATTTATTTTTGGTTACTGGTTGATGGTTGGTGCAGAACATAACAGTATTGAGTTTTCTGCATACTAGATAAGACGTTGAGTAGTGGGCCTAATACATAGTCTTGTCAGGGGATGCACACTGCAGTGCTTCTGGAGTTGATTGCAGGAAACGAGGTAACCAGCAAACAGTTGTGAAACAAAACCAATGATTCTTTGGTTTCTTAAGTCTGGGTAATAGTGTAATGATGATAACCATCTTTCATACATCAAAACATATTAAGGATATTTCTCTTTCATTGTACATCAGAAATGCAAAGTTAAAGAAGGTTAGAGAGGGGCTGTTTCTGTGGTGTGATGTGGCCTAAAGCCATGTTGTGTTGAGAGGACTATGTTCTTTCTTTTTCTTTACATACCGTTTCCAGTTATGCCATCTGGCTGTCAGGCCTCTCTCATGAGCTCAACTGATTTTATTATTCATTACCCCCTTCCATCCTGGATTTTCTTCTTCTGTGTGTGTGTGTGTGTGTGTGTGTGTGTGTGTGTGTGTGTGTGTGTGTGTGTGTGTGTGTGTGTGTGTGTGTGTGGTGGTGGGGTTCACAGACAACCCGAGAGGTGGCTGTGCCCTCTCCAATGCCTTGGCAGTGTGGGTGTAGCTGTATGGTCCTAACCCCCCCTGACCCTGCTGGTTAACCTGTGTACCTGCTTCACTGTTGAGATGTCCTGTGCCTTTTTCTTAAATGTGATGGCTTCTGTGTGCCAGACCATGAGGATTACCTGCACTGGATTTGGGATCATGACACTCATCCCCTTGTTCTGCAGTCGCTGGTGGTCCTGCACTTGCATGGTAGCAGGTTGACCTGGCTGAGACCACTGTCACCCTCCCTTAGGATGGACAAGTTGTTGTAAAGCCACTCATTTCCATGATAGCTCTGAATCTGTAACTAGTTAGTTTTATAGAGATGCTGCCTTTGTATAAGAGAATAATGTATGATTGTTCCCAGAGTTCTGTAACTGATTGTGTGACTATTGACATAAGGTAAAGAATCCTATGCTGTGATACGGAGATATTTTGATGGGGCATTATCAGATGTTGAAGGGGTAGTTTTGGGCTTGTGTAACCACCGTCAGTGGCTAGGAACAGCCTGATTCTGTTACATTTGTTTTTTGATCTCTTCAAAGAGTATATTAAGTTGAACTTTAAAAGCTCTGCCACTGTGGCAAAATGATGGCCTTCACCTGCAACTGTGGCTTTTGCTTTAGGCTTTTGATCTCCTCTGATAATAGAGGTATTGGAGAGTACTATGAAGTTGCCCAGTTTTGATACAGGGACAAGGTAGCGATATCCTTTCTGTGTTGAGCGTCTGGTTCTCCTTATTCTGTAAAATAGTTTGCTTGGTATACTTGCATACTTGTGCCATCAGGATACATGTCTTGATCACAGTTTGGTGTCTATGATTTGATGGGATGCAGGACCCTAACCCAACATGGGTTAGTGAAGCAGTTTGTAAAGGAGCTTAACCTCCATGCACCATTAAAGGCACTTGTTTTTCTTCTTGGGACCTGAACTTTTTTGTTATCGCCCTTTGAGCCAGCTGGATTAGATGCTTTGGATTGTAGGAGAGACCTTTTTTCAGGTGGTCCTTTACCCTGTCTGGGTCAATTTACAAGCTCACCTGATTTAAACTCATTTTCTGCTCCGGTTGGATGTCCTTCAAGAATGCAACTGCAGTCCTTACATATGGGTTGTCCTGCCTCAGGCAGCCCTTCGGTCGGCCGGATTCCAAAGTCTGGGTCCACCGTCGGCTGATGTCGGCTCCCTCCTGACGTCAGAGCGGCCAGGGTATAAAAGCATCAGGCGACGCCATCTTCTTCAGTCTTTCTTGCCGCGCGGTGCCCTAAGCAGAAGCAGTTCGCAAGTGCCAGTCGGCCAGCTCCTGTGTTTTCAGATACCGAAGTCATCAAAAAGCTAAGTACCCCGTTGGGGAACCTTTTCTTGCCTCAGCCGATGTCAGATAAAACTGCAAAAGTTAATAATTGTTTGTCTTGTGGTAAACAAATACCTCATAAGGACTTCCATTCTTACTGCCTTCCCTGCCTCGGCCCAGACCACGACGTCTCGGCCTGTGCTGCCTTTGCTTGCTTCAATAAGCGCACACTTAGGCGACGGGCAGAATTTGCTGTAGACTTTTTTGGATAAAATTACTCCTATATCATGCCGTCGGAACTACCGACAGCACATACTTCCAAAAAACAGAAGGACCGGGATCGACATCCGCGGCCCGCGACTTCCTCCGATATCACGCTAAAGCCTACCGCGAGTGCATCGGTCTCTTCGGAGGCGGTAATTCAACCGCTCCAGGCCGACGACACCGTTTTACCGTTCACTTTGGTACCGGAGGTTCACCGGTGCCGGTTGTTGATATTCCTCCTGAAACCGAAGCCCAAGATTTGCCTGACACCATACCGGTGGACAAAGTTACTCCAGCACGTGGGGCAGCAAGGCCTCCTGTGCCTATGTCCATTAAGGCCTTCACACGTGCTAAGGCTGCCATCCAGGCTAAGTCTCACCCTCCTAAATCTTTTCTACAGGGTTCAACTTCTGATAAACAGATCATGACTTTAGCTGCAGATCTAATTTCTTTAATCAGGGGCTGTCAGGCTCATCCAGACAGAGGTTCTCAGCCGCCTTCAGACAAAAGGCCTAGGGTTGAGCAGGTGGATACTCTTTCCTCAGAGGAGGCCTCTGGTGAGTCAGACCATTCAGATTCCCAGGAAGAATCTTTCCCGGCCTACGAGGATTCAGATGCTGATGAATCCATTCCCTCTGCCTCTCCTCCTGAGGATATTTCTTTCGGGGAGATTCTCCACTCCATGAGAGAGCATTTTCAGTGGCAGGGCCAGGATTTCTCTGACTCCAGGAAAAGGCTTCGGACTTTCCTTAAGTTATCCCAGCACAGGCCTTTAGCTATACCCACAGTGTTAGATGTATTGGATGATGTGTACTCAGACTCCAGTACTTCTCCTGATTCTCTCCCCCCTGCCCCGGTCAAGCCGGACAGATATTACAGGGTTCCTGAAACTCATAAACATCTCTTTAAGGCACACTCTGTTGATCTAGAAACTATTTCTCAGGGGCCCAAAGGAGTGGCCACCTCCACGGCCAAAAATCCTTTGCCCGCAGACAGGGAATCTAGGTCCCTGGAGAGGTGGGGTAAAAAAGTTTATACTTCACCCTTACAATGAGGGCACTTAACTGTCTTTTTCATATGTTTCAGTATCAGGATTTCTTGATGGATGATTTACAAAAGAAATTAACCTCTCCTGAGCCTTTAGATAGAAAGGCCTTGCAGGATTTGGTACATAATACTCAGCAGGTTAGCAATCATTTTCTTCAGTGTGGTTATGATGCATTGGAAGCTTCATGTAGGTCAGCTATGACAGGGGCCGTCATACGTAGACATGCTTGGTTGAAAGAACAGACATTGCCAGAGCATGTTAAAATTAAGCTTCTAGATGCACCTCTGGAAAAACATAAGCTATTTGGTGCTAATGCACAGGGTGTGTTGAAATCAATAGAGGAAAAAGCTAAATCAGTACAAACAGTCAAAGATTTCCTCCAGGTTCAGCCACCAAGGTTCAGCAGGAATTGGCCTTCAAAGAATTGGTCCTTTCCAGACACTGACAAGTTCCAAAGGGGAAAAAACAGGCGTGCTCGAGGTAGAGGGCAATACTGAGGCTCCTACAGGGGCCGCCAATGGCAACCAACAAATCAGAGAAGTGGCGCTGTTGCACAGGTACAACCACAATGACTTGACTTTGACACCGCCGACCAAGGCTCAAAGAGAAGCACCTTTAGGCGGAAAATTATCCTTATTTTCAAAAAATTAGCACGTTTTTACAAAGGACAAATGGATTTTGGACATAATAGACAAAGGTTACAGGTTCCACTTCCATACCTTACCAGCAAGACAAGGCATGCCAAACCTGCCACACAATCAAAGGGCAGAGGCACTCTTACAAGTTTCAAAGCTACTACAAATCAAAGCAATAGAAACGGTTCCTCCTCAGGAACAAGGCCAGGGATTCTACTCAAGACTGTTCCTTGTTCCAAGAAAAGAAAAGCAATGGAGACCTATACTAGACTTGTCCGCTCTAAACACTTTTCTCATTGTGCCAAAATTCAAAATGCTGACATTACAGCAACTCCTTCCCATGCTGGTCAAGGGGTCTTGGCTGGTTACTCTGGACCTCAAGGAGGCATACCTGCATGTCCCAATCAGACACAGCTGCAGAAGATACCTCAGATTTCTTGCAGGGCCAGAGCATTATCATTTCTCAGCATTGCCTTTTGGCTTAACTACTGCGCCCAGAGTATTCACGAAATGCCTGGCATCAGTAATTGCGCACTGCAGACTCCAGGGGATACAAATATACTCCTTACCTGGACGACTGCCTTATTCAAGTGGACAGCAAGCAAGCCTTGATAAGAAACTTGGACTATGTCATTCATCTACTGCAGGCATTGGGATACACAGTCAACATTCAAAAATCAAGACTACTGCCATCCCATCAAATAATTTTTCTAGGAGCCAAACTGGACACAGATTCACAAATGGCTTTCCTCACAGAAGAAAAACAAGAACAATTACCAGTTTACTTCAAAAGCCTAGCAAAGCACACCCAGGTGACTGCAAGGAAGATCCTGCAGGCCCTGGGTTACATGGCATCTTGCATTCTTCTGATTCCACTGACAAGACTACACATGAGAACTACAATGGTACCTAAAAAGTTTATGGTCTCAACACAGCCACAACTTAGAAGCAACTATTCCACTCATTCCATGTCTACAAAAGGAATTTTTGTGGTGGGCACAAGCAAGCCTGCTAAACAAAGGCATGTCCTTCAGCAAACCTCAAGCAAGCCAAACCATTACAACAGACGCCTCAGATCATGGATGGGGGGTGCACATGGAGGGCAGATGCATTCAAGGGCAATGGGCTCCCCGGGAATTGCATCTGCACATCAATCAAAAAGAGATGTTGGCAGTGATTCATGCAATCGAGGCCTTCGGAAAATTTCTTCAGCAAGGTCATCTGTTAATAAGGACAGACAACACCACTGTTATGTGGTACATAAACAAACAGGGAGGCACCCATTCTTACCCCCTCTGCATACTAGCAATGACTCTTAGGGAAAGGTCCCTGAAACTGAACATACAGTTGCAATCCCAGTTTGTTCCAGGCAAGGACAATGTTCTGGCGGACAGTCTAAGCAGAAACATTATGGATCCGCACGAATGGATGTTGCATCCAGACATTTTTTTCACAAATAACTCGTGCATGGGGAAGGCCGGACATAGATCTCTTTGCCTCACACCTCAATCATCATCTGAAGAAGTTTTGCTCAAGGACTCACCATCCTCAAGCCTGGAGAATGGATGCTCTCTCCTTCAGCTGGAATTCTCTAACAATCTATGCATTCCCACCTCTACCATTAATGACCAAGGTGTTACTGAAGATCAAAGCAGAACAACCAAAGGGCATTTTGATAGCTCCAGACTGGCCGAGGCAGCACTGGTATCCATTACCAAGGAGCATAACTCGCACCAAGCCGTGGCCCTTGCCTCAATGGCCTCTGCTTATAACTCAGCACAATTACAGGACTGTTCATCCCAACTTGCAAACATTGCAACTGGCAGCTTGGAGGGTTCCATGATTTCGACCCATATCTCTCTCTCCAAAAAAGTTCAAGAGATCTTACTGGAAGCACGCAGGCCTTCCACCAGTAAAACTTATTCAGCCAAATGGAAGAGATTCAACATCTGGGATGCCAACAGGGGTCAGGATGCATCAGTAATGAGCATCCCACAGATACTAGAATACTTGGCAGAAATGCTTCACAATGGCCTTTCATATTCTTCCATAAAAATACACGCTTCAGCAATTTCAGCAAAATACAACACTGATCCACCTGTGTTTTCACATCCTTTGCTAAGACAGTTTCTAAGAGGGATAAAGAATATCAAACCTCCAAGGAAACCACCAGTGCCTGCATGGGACCTCAACTTCATCTTGGAAAAATTAACCCTTCCACCTTTTGAACCAGCAGCATCTTCAGAATTGCAATTTCTCTCCTGGAAAACAGTTTTCCTGTTGGCAGTTACTTCAGCAAGAAGAGTCTCTGAGATACAGGCCCTCATGGCAGTACCTCCATTTCTCATTTTCCATCAGGACAGAGTCTCTTTAAGAACCAATCCTTCATTCATGCCAAAGGTGATATCCAGGGTTTCTCTAAATCAAGCAATTCACCTGCCTACTTTCTTTCCCAATCCTCAAAATAAAAGCTTCTGCACACTTTGGACATACACAGACAATTGCCCTACTACTTGGACAGAACAAAGGCCAACAGAGAGTCAGACCAACTATTTGTAGCCTACGCAGCTGGAGTACAAGGAAAGGCAATTTCCAAGCAAACAATTTCAAAATGGATTGGAAACTGCATCAGATTCTGCTACTCTTTCCATGGAGAAGGTGTGCCAGCCAATATCAGGCCACACTCCACCAGAGCTACAGCCACCTCCACAGCCTTTCTAAGAGGGGTGGCTATAAAGGACATTCTAGAAGCTGCTACATGGAGCTCCATGCATACATTTTCCAAGCATTACAACCTGCCTTTATATTCCAGATCCCGAGCAGGCTTTGCTTCGGCAGTCCTGCAGGGCATTTTAGCTACACCATGCTTATCTTAGATCCTACCACACCCAGCTTGGCTATGGTATTCAACCCATATGTAAGGACTGCAGTTGCATTCTTGAAGGACATAGTACAGTTTTGTACCTACCATAAATGTAGATGTCCGATAGATATGCAACTGCAGTCAGGTTTTCCCTCCCTCCTACCCCTCTGTTATTCTCTTTATTGGGTCCACTCCCCCTTTCTCAAATTAGCTGGGGAAATCTGTTATGGTGTATCTGTTTATTACTGTTGTGCATGTCTGGATTTTTTATCCATTCTCTAAATTTAGCCTTCCTTGGAGGGCACCTGGCATCTGGGGCAAGAAACACTGAAGAAGATGGCGTCGCCTGATGCTTTTATACCCTGGCCGCTCTGACGTCAGGAGGGAGCCGACATCAGCCGACGCCGGACCCAGACTTTGGAATCCGGCTGATTGAAGGGCTGCCTGAGGCAGGACAACCCATATGTAAGGACTGCAGTTGCATATCTATCGGACATCTACATTTATGGTAGGTACAAAACTGTACTTTTCTGAACTCACTCCTCCAGTTAATCTCCCCTTTTTCTGGAGAAGGGGTGCAGAAATTCAGGATTAGCATGTATTCCATACACTGTATGTTTGAAGTACAGTTGTTTAAACTTACCACCACAATAGATGCTCAAATAGATCACTGTTGCAGAAGCCTAAGCTATTTAGGAAGTTTGTCCAAGGATCGGACCAGCTGGCTGGGTTCCAAAGCTTTAGGGCACCTTACATGTGTCCTAGTCGCTGCACAGTTTGTGGGGAACAGAAAAAAATCTGTGGTTAATGCACTAAAACCTTGGAACTTTCTTGTATTCGAACGAGTTGGATAGTGCACTGACAGGTAGATATGTGCTAGGAAAAAAAAAGAGAGCAGACCAATACATGCTGTTGCAAAAAAAGGGGGGGGGTGTGTGATTTCTGCAAATGGATCTATTCAAACATCTTTTACGTTATATTTACTTAAATATCTGTATTCTGCCCATCTGTAGATCACTGTTGCAGTAGCCTAAGCTATATGGGATGAATGTCAATGCTTAGAAAGGGAGGAGGGAAAAAAATGAAGGTCCAGGAGCCCCTGGAGATTAGTCCTAGTGAAGTATGCTCTGAACCTAGATAAACATTTTAGACTCCATGCCTCTCCAAAAAGCCATTGAAGTAGCCAGGACCCTGGAACAGTGGGCCCTAACTTTGCTTGGAAGTGTCTTGTTATGGTGAGAATAACATAGAATGGGACAACCATTTAGAAACTGTGTTTTAGTGCTGATTGTCCCATTTTCTTATCATTCTAGGCAATAAACAGCTGATCAGCAACCCTAAAGGTTATTGTCCTGTCAGTATGGTTTCTGAGATGATGGACAGGCAGCAGCACAACCCAGGAAGGCAAACCAAACAACGCTGATGTGTAAATAGATAAAATTTATTGCACAAGACACAAGGATTTAACGCTTTCGCAGAAAGCTTCATCAGAATCACTGAGCATCACACAGCACATATAAATATCCAGCCCATGAACACATAACCAGTGAAATTTCCCCATCAATTTAGAACTTGAAATGACACCTGATATGAAACATTTAACATAGAATAAATACAAAATACATTTCAAAAAATCGACTCGAAAAAGCTTGTATAAAATTCGATAAAGCATTGAACTCCATGGTTATACACTTAATACAACCCCACCCCCATACTATATAGGATTTTAATTTAAGCACACACGGACAAATTATCATCAAGACCTGGGGGAACAGTGGCATTAAGTTTCAGTTGCCAACTTAACTCTTTGGCCTCTAATACATCTTTCCAAGTCCCCCCCCTGAAATCCCTCTGAACACATTCTAAGACAAAAAAAAAACGGACATGATCCCTGTTGCTGTTAATATGCCTAGCAAGTTTATTTCTTATATCCCCCTTCCTCATATCCAGCCCATGTTCATACAGGCGCTCCCTGAATTTCCTTTGTCTTTCCCCACATAAAAATGTTCGCACCTTAGGCACTTAGCCAGGTGAATAACCCCTGGTGTATTACAGGTACAATGGAACTTAGACCTAAAGACCCGATGGTATACCTCCATCCAGTCTCCTAACACCATCTTACATTGTGGGCAATTGCCACACTTATAGGTGCCCCATTTTTTATTTGTAAAATTAGGACAATAATCAATAGTGGAATGTTCAAAATAATTTTTCAGGGTTTTGCCTCTCCTAAAAACAATACAAGGTCTGTCCTTGACCACACTGGACATATCCTTGAAAAGGGAAAAAAATGTTCAATACTTGTATATAATCTACCTGATGGAAGCTGCCTCATTGCAAAACTTGGTAATGAATGCCTCTGCCAAATCCATTCAGTCCCTACCATTATTTCCTCTCGATCCAACCCCCCCCCTTGAATTGCCATTGGCCCAATGAGGGGAATAATATCCCCCTTGGTTCTCCTATCTTTGATGTCATTCACAACTTGTGACACTAAATCAGTGCCCTCTACATTGAAACATGGTACCAAGTTTTTCACACTCCTTGACAAACTGATCCCAATTAGACACCATCTAGGCAAGACGAATATATTGTCACTTGACAATCCCTGCTTTTTAATGGAAGTGGTGACTACTTTCAAAATGTAAAATACCATTGCTATAAGTGGGTTTATGATGTATAGTACTGACCCATTTTTTATTCACTACATCCTTAGAAATGGTAACAGCTAAATAGTTTATGGAAGCCAGATTATATTTGTGGGTGAACCTCAGAAAGGGGGTTGAGGAGTTCAAAAAAAAAAAAACCTGAACCCCTCAATTTCATCTACTATTCTATCGAACACAATAAAAATGTCCAAAAACCGAAGATGTAAACTCCAGTGTTTTAGCCCAAAATGTGGGAAAAAATATGTCTCCCACTGTAGCAAAATAATATTAGCAAAGATGGGGGTGCACGCCGCCCCCATCACTACCCCTTTTCTTTGTCTAAAATATTGTCCATCTGTACACACAAAATTATACTTGAGTACCAGTTCCATACATAGAACCAAAACATTGATCGTGTTATTGCCAAGGGAGGTGCATTCACAAAGAAGTAATGGAACCATTCTAAACCCACCTCATGGGGGATAACCTTGAACAACTCTGTCACATCTATGGTCATAAATACACAGTTTTCAGAGAATTGCACCATTTTCATCTTCATCAAAAAATCCCAGGAATCTTTACATATATGTTCAAAAGGCTCCAAACAAGTCTTTAAAATAATATCAACATATTTCCCAAGGGGGTGTGTCTTGGATTACTTAGCATTGACAGTTGGCCTCATAGGTGGATTATTTGTACACTTATGAATTTTGGGTATCCCAAAAATAACAAGTACAACAGGATATTTGACTTGGAAAAAAAACATACACATCATAAGATATTTCTTCTTCAGCCAACATATCCTGTTAATAAAAATCAATACACTGATAGGCCAATCTAATCAAGCTCCGACGTCTCATCATATAAATCATTGTTGTTAGCATGATGTAACATTTTGTTAACCTAGTCATCCTTACTCATGATGACTACCCCTCCCCCCTTGTCGGGTTTCATAACCCTAAGCTGTTTATTGTTAGAAAGCTCCCACAACAATGAAGATTCCTGGGAACTTAAATTGTCAAACATATGAACACCTATCTTTTAAATTCCTAAATTCAAACTACCAATTTTTCAAAGATAAGTGGAAAAGGCAGTGGTGGGTTGAAAGTGCTACTTCTCTTCAACACTTCCCGACACAATGAGATTCCCCATTAAACAAAAGCTAAAAACACACTTCCCTAAGAAACAATTTTAAATCAACAAGTGTCCTATCAATTTTAAAACTAGACGAAGGAACAAATAGTTCACCTCTACTTAATAAATCAACATGTTCACTACTGCACTTGAAATCACTATAATTATACAGTGTAAAATCACCTGCACGGTTATGAACGACTTCTACAACAGTATCATGAACATTAGAAGAAAGTACATCACCAACAGTACCTTGTAACTCGTTTTCATTAAACAAAAACACATTAATATAGTCCAGATTCACCTCTGTTCCCAGTTCTGGTTATAATAGCATTTCCCCTGCCGATAATTCCCCTGCTGATAATTCCGGGGATTGGGAAAACCATTGTTGCCTCTGTTCCTCTATGCGTTTGGATCTCCTAGGCCCATTCCCTTGATTCCCATCTAAAGGGACTTCCGTTTCGACAAGGGGCCTGGTTATCTCGGCTAGGGGAACCCTCCCATTGATTAACATCATGAGAAACCTCGTTCCTATTGGCTAAGGGAGGTTTGGGATAAGCCTTCCCTTCCGTGTACACTATGCGGTCTCTTTCAAACTTTTTTCTTGTTTCTAATTCTCTCTTTAAAACTTTTTTCTTGTTTCTAATTCTCTCTATCTCCATCCACTTTTTAAAAAAATTGCCGCAGTCATTTTTATAGTCTGGAAATAATAGATCATTGTGAATGGCATTGTTTACCCCCACAGCTGACCAGCTACCTGCTGAATACCTGCAAAAGACGGCCAGAGTCGTAGCTTATCCTGTATCATTGCTGATAAATAGAACCATACAAGAAAGCACTATTCTCACCATCTGGAAAATCTCCTCTATTATCCCCCTACACAAGGGAGGAAACTCCAGAGAATATTTTAACTGTCGTCCTATAGCTCTACTTTCCCCATTAGCTAAAATAATGGAAAAGTAGTTACTAGACCACCTGCTCCAGAACAATTTACTGGCCAAATCTCAACAAGGCTATAGGCCTTTCCACAGTACAACAACTGCACTCCTGTCCTTCACTGACAGCATCAATAAAAACCGTAATAACAATCTTCTCTCTTCAGCACTTTTCATCGACCTTTCAAAAGCATTCGACATGGTCAACCACCACTTCTCAATATTCTAAAATCCTTCTCTCTGGACACACAGACTGTAAAATGGTTCTAGTCCTACCTTGATAATAGACAGGCAGTGCTATGGGACAACAACCTCTCATCCCATCTCCCAGTTACCCTAGGTGTTCCTCAGGGCTCTATATTGGGCCCCCTCCTTTTCTCAATATTTATCAATGACCTCAACCTTGCTATTCCTTTAACTGTGTACAATGCACAGATGATTTGACAATAATTTGCTCAGCTAAATGCCAATCCCAACTACACACTAACTCAGACAATGTTCAATAAAAACAGAAAATTGGTTTCTACTACGCTGCCTCCTCTTGAACCCCCCAAAAAACAAACTCCTCCTTCACTGCTACCCGTAAATCACTCCCAGTGAACTTTTCAATCTTATCCAATAATGGTACACTCGTATCTCCTGATCCAACAACTAAACTTCTAGGAGTAACCACTGATAACCTGAACATTGAAACCCATATCAACAATGCCATAAAGACTGTCAACAGGAAACTAGGCTCCCTCTATAGGATAAAACCCTTTCTCTCCCCACTAGCCAGAACCACTATTGCCTATTCCCACCTTATCTCCACACTTCTTTATGCTTCTTCCATATATACTAACTTGTCAAAAAGTAACCTTAACAAGCTAGCCAACTCTTACAAAAGCATTGTCAGATTTGCTATTGCTTCTGCCTTTAGGACCCATCACTGCTATAATCTGAAACAATTGCGGTGGTGGTGCTGCGGTAGCATTGTCGCCTCACAGTATGACATTGTCCTGTTCGATTCTCAGCTAGAGTGTCTTCTGTGTGGAGACATGCGTGAATGGGCGTACCTTCATTGAAGGTTGTGCATCAGGGCTGGCAACTCGGCACATAAAAATCTACTGCCAATCATTGGTGGACCGGAGTTCCGCTGTGGCAACCCCTAACCAGGAAAAGCCGAAAGACACAACAGCTGCCATAATCTGAAACAATTAGGCTGGTTAGAGCTTCTGAATCAGATTCACTTTAAACAACTCACCATTGCTCACAAAACCCTTTTCCACCCTACCAATACTTGCTAGTCTCATTTCCCAATGTAAGAACCTTTCAACTTTACGCTCATCTAATAAACTACTTGTATCAACATGTAAATCTAATAACATGGCAGGAGATGCTCTGTTCTCAAATGCAGTTGGAAAGTATTGGAACCATCTCCCCCATGAACTTACATCACTGTCTTCATTTACACTTTTTAAACACAATCTGAAACTCTATCTTAAAACCCATTGGTTTATGTCCCTGTACAAATTCAGACTAATCTCATACTATATCCCAAATACCCTCTCTTAAGACCTAATTCCTGCTCTATCTGTGTCTTTTTAGATCAAGGCCTATCCTTGGCAAAAACACATCTTATCCTAATAGGTATTTTAAATTATCTCTAGTTAAATTCTTCTGCATATAATTCTAAAGCATCCTACCTAAGGCAGTTAACAAGTATTGTTTAAACTGTGAGCATTGCTGAACTGTTGAAACTTGAAGTATGCATTTGTTTAACAGTTACTTTCTAGTTACTAATGAAGTCTTGTACATAAAGTCTAAAATATCTTATCTAATGCTTGTAACATGTTTTTTGTATAAACTGTGAAGATTCCTAAACTGTTTAAAATTTGTAGTATTTAACTGTATAACAACTAGTACCTGTATGTTAGTAGTCTAGTAATCTCTTGGAGCTGATCTCCCCGGGACTCTTCTCAAAATGGACATAAATCCAGTTAGACTATCCCGGTCAACAAATGTAAAATAAATAAATTGTCCAACCTCTCCAATTCCATAATCAAGCCATCAATCTCTTTTTGATTGAATTTGACCAGGCACTCCAGAAGTTTGCAGCCGTGCCGGTAAAAAAGTTGTAAAAGTTCTTCATAAAAAGGGGGAACCAACCTTAACCCCACTGGGGAATTTCCAGGACTTGAGGCCCTTCGGCACCCACTGGTTTCTGAAATGCCTGTGGATAAATAGAGTAGCACAATATAACTGAGACAGCCCGGGCCTAAAGGAAGCATTTCTTCACAGATTACTACATCTCTGCGAGAGAGGGAGGGAAAAAGAGCTGAAGATGCCTCACTGTAAGAGTTTGCAACTCTGATACCATTCTTACAGTCGGAACAAAGAGACTTTTCCAAGATAAGAACTTCAGTTAGCCTCTTGAACGGATTAAAAATGAAACCATGTAAGATTTATCAGTGAGAAATTTAAGATCCTAAGAAGTGGCCACCTGCCTTCTAGGTGGATGGATATGTAAAACCTCTTTCAAAACCTGTTTCAGTTGAGGTAGGTTAGAATGGTGGGGATCTAAAGGCAGCAGAGAGAGCATTAAAACCTTGATAAGATTAAGTGAGGACAGAGGAAAATAACTTGTACAACTACTGCAAAACCAAGTAGCCGGAGCCTCAAAAAAGATTCCTACTTTTTGGTTTGGCACCAACTAGAAAGTCTTTACTGCTAGTTTGCTGCAGAAAATGGTGCTTATGAGCTAGAGTAATTCTCTCATCCGGACACTCTAAGATGGAAGTTGGGATGCAAGTCCATTCTGTGAGTAAGCATGTGGTAATTGCACTTTGCAGTTTTCAAAGAAGTGCGAATCACTGCTGCTGGGCCAAAGAGTCCCAGCAGTTATCCTTGATGAGTCCTTCTGCTTGTTTAGAAGAACCTGGGTTATTAGAAAAAAGGGTGGAAAAGCATACAGACACATTCCCATTCATGGAACTAAAAAGGCAATGGTCTTGTAGGCCTTTGAACAAGGACGCCAGAGACATCCTTCTTTGCCTGTCCATTACGGCTGGAAGTAAATGGATTTACTTTAGTTCACCACAGATCGATTCTTTGAAGACCCCCATGTGCAACTTCTTTGCGAGGGTCTCACTCGGTCCTCCTCAGCTTGTTTGAATTAATCTAATACCCTGACTGTAGGTGGCATGGAGACACAGGTAGTGCTGATTTTGCTAGATCCTCTTCTACCTTGGCTATTTTGCAAAGATGGTAGAACCTGATTCCCCCTAAAAGTTTATATACCACATCGTGGTATTGTCTGCAGTTACTAAGAGGGCCTGGAGTCTAAAAATGGCTCTAATTTGAGAGCAGCAATTAGAGCCATCCTTCATTTTAACATGTATGGTTATCTTGCTAATTCCACAGGCCTTGGGCTTTCACCCTTGACTTCCCCATGTGAAGTCTGATACAAGTCTGGTTACACACTTGGAAACTAAAAGGAAAAACAGGGAGACTTGGAAAGAGAGACAAATGATTCACCTACTAGACTACTCCCTCTTTATCAAATCTAAACTCTGGGGGGGAAAGGGGAGGTTAGCGTTTGGATCAAACTGATTTGATGATATTGAATTTTTCTTGAACTCTGGCTACAGGAATTGTAAAAAAAAGAAAAAAAAAAGGCCATGGATTCTTTAATTCTAAAATATTCCAAGGCAACTGCCAGATTTGGTTTGTGAAATCTAGGGAACTGCTTTTTGTAACATCCCACTCTGTGCTGAGGAAGAAAAAACATTTAGGAAAGTGTGGAATGTAAAATGGACAAGTCCCTCAGAGACCAAATGGGAAAAAAAATTCTCTGCAGTCACCTGACTGCACAGACTGAGAGGAAAAAAAATTGTATCTGTTTTAATCTGTGTATTTATATATTTTCCATTTTTTTTCTTGATCAGATTTTTGACAACTTGAGAAGGGAGTGCTGTAAAAATAAGGTAGTCATCTAAAAGCAGAAAAACACAAATGCCCTGAAACCTGCAATGGCTGTTAGTAGAGCCTGGCACTTCGGGGGGGGGGGGGGATCAGTAACTCCAAAATGGTTTTCAAAGGATAAAGCAAAAACTTCAAAATGTAAGCCAAACCCTGAAAAGCATTTGAAATATTTTGAGACCACAGTTAATAGAAAAATGAGAGGACTTTTCTAAAGGAAAGCCCTAGGACAGATTTGTAAATTATTTTGGCACCAGAACGTTTCTTGAACAAAACCCCTTCCCTCTTGGATCTGGGGGAAGGGGTTCAAAATCCCCTTGATAACAGCATGTGATCTAATGGGAAGATTTGACTGGATGGCAACAGAGGAATTCCCTGTAAAAATTAAAGGAATCCTGCTGGCATTTCTAACCTTTTAGAAAGAAAGATCAGTACCCCAGCAACAGAAGTTGTCATCTGGTGTCCCAGAGGAAAGTAAAGAACTAGACTTTGGGGCTGCTTTGCAGGAATGCCAGGGAGGGAAAATGGAAAGCTGTTCTAGATGGCCCCTAAATTTGGGAGCATTCATGTTCCTTGTTTTAACCTCCTTGTTGCTTTCTGAAATTTAGTTTGCCGTCAAAGGACACGTGTACAGTTTTCTGAAAGAGAAAGCTGAGGTGACAGAAACATTTTTTTCTATTATGATTTGCAAGGAAGGTTAAAAAAATGGGTAACCCCTTGAAATCACTTGTACTGCAGCAGAGGAAGGAACATATAACCCCTTTTAATAGAGGGGAGCATTCAGAATTTTAGCTTTGTTATCCTCTGGTAAATTCTGGTAATGTAGCCAGGCAAGTCTTCAACACAGATCCCCTGGCAACTGCTCTGGAAACCGCATCAGCAGTGTCATAAGTACAGTTAGAAACTCTCTTTAGCAATATTGATGCACAGATGATACTAAGGAATACTGAGATGACTTGGATACTGAGGAAGGGAGAGCCACAATTAATCTTTCTCATATTGATTGAGAGCCAGCGGAAAAAGGAGTTTATGGGTCTTGGGCCATGATATAATTGATTAATCTTTCAGGGAGCAGGTGGCTGACTGTCGAGTAAATTGTAGGCTGCAAAAAAAAAAGCAAAGGGGGGGGGTGGCTCGTCATTGCATCCAGTGAAGGAGCATCATCTTCCCCGATAGCAGCAAAAGTCGTCCTCCCTGACATGACTAGGGCATTTAAAACGTTGCAGAGGCAATGCTCATTTCCTGGCCCTTAGTGACTTCCTGAGGAGCACACTAGTGGGACAGAGAGAAGTCAGTATAGGTCAAAAGATCAATAATCTGGCCCCATTGGAGTCTCATAACTGAGGCTGAGGTGAAGGAGAAGCACCAAAGCCTCCCAGATAACTTTTCTCTTCTTGAGGCTTAGGCAGTGATAGAGTTACCAGGACCTAGGTCCATGTCCATGTCCTAGCTGCAAAAGGTGACTGTGCAGTAGATAGAGCCTTTAACTTTTCAATCAGATGATAAGACCAATGCTTAATCTTTTAGGTAAATGTTTTTAGTGACAACCAGCAAGCACACTAGCCCCTGTCCCAAACCGCAAGAAAGGGTCATGATCTACCTGAGTTTCCAGTGTTTGAGTCAGTGTGTAGTGCATTTGTTGGAGTCTGGATTGACTGGTCAGCAGCTTAAATCATTGAGTTAAGCAGGCTGTGGAAAAAAGAGGCTGACGTCCTGCAAGAAATATGGGCAAAGGTGGCCCTAAATTCTATGCATTTTTAAATCAGTTAGTCTAAGGAAATCCTTTAGTGCTGAAAGGTAGTGTTGCTAGATTGTTTCATCTACTAGCTCCTTTTTAAAAACGGAGTGAGTTTGTGGAAAATTAAAGAAGAGTATGGTATGAAGCCTGGAGATATGCATGGCCATCTTTA
Source organism: Protopterus annectens (assembly GCF_019279795.1). NCBI lineage: Eukaryota > Metazoa > Chordata > Ceratodontiformes > Protopteridae > Protopterus > Protopterus annectens. The sequence goes on along the minus strand of NC_056750.1, from coordinate 321,675,090 downwards.
GGTATCAGGAGAACATGCTTCTAAAGTGAGTTTCAAGACCAATTGCATTCCAGGGTTTCATCCCTTGTTATGATCTCCATGTCCAAGGGGTCCTGTGGAAATGCTTTGCCAAATTACCATAAGGGAAAGCTTCAGAATAAGCAACTATACTGTATTTTGGTAAGAATTCATGGCTTTTGCTGATATTCATTTTAGTAGTTTTGTCAGATTTTGGAGGAACTTGAGCTTGGTTTTTGATCCCAAAGGGTTGTGAAATTATGGATGGAAGGTGAAGCTAAAATGCAAAGATACTACAGCATGTACCAAATTGTTTTGTTTTTCCTCTAACAAGGGAGTTTTTGCTGACCAACCTGAGTCTTACTTTTGTTATGTAAGGCAGAGTTCATGTTGTACAGGACTTATCCAATGATGATGTGGTTTTGCACTATGGAGAAAGGTCTTTGGAAAGATTTGCGTATTTATATAAAATGTATGTATATATGAGAGCATAGCTGGATCATGGCCTAATGGGGCTCTGAATGGGTTAAAATACCATCCCCCTCATAGTTACCATAAACACTGCTCAAAACTGTCAGTGTGCATAATATTTTCTTGACTTTTACAAAAATTACAATGGTGTGGATTTAAATTTTTATCTTATTTCAAGTGTTATAGTGCAGACACTGATGTCCATTTGCAAAACAACAGTTGAACATTGAAAACAGACTTAACATGAGCGACAGTAAACTTTTCCCTTGAAGCTCCAATTAATTGAAAATGCATAGATATTCACATTCATTGAAAATGTATCAAAATTAACTTTTATTGAAATACATCTGTCTAGTGGCAGATTGTATGTCTTGGTCCCTGGGCTATTTTCAAACCATGGGTTCCCCATTCATAAATGCATGTGTTTTTTGATTTGCCTTTCTAATTGTTTTTAATTTATATTTCTTGTTTAGGTGATGACTAGCAAACTATGACAACAGGTTCATAGTTGGGCATGCAGTCTAGGAGACCATTAAAGTGTCTAGCCCAAATTCCCAGTTGAGCTAAAGCACTGCCTGGTTAAGTGACTTGTTCAGTGTTGCACAATAGGAACTTGAAGTTGGAAAGATTCAAACCCTACACATAGCTCATTAAAAGCTTGGAGCTTCAGTCCTCTGCACTGATTGCTACAGTAACAGTTTTTAACTTCATTCAGAATTCCTTTACACTCCGATCTTGTAGAGACGATTATCTTGGTAATATGCCACAAGGACTACACGATGGATGTTAAAAACATTGGACTGTTCTGTTCACTCCAAATCATGCAGACTGCATGACCTTGACAAATGTTGATTCCTTTGCAGTTGCTGAAGGCTGTAAAGAAGATACAGCAAAAATGTATTTCTAACATGTAACTTGGTTAGACTATATTAACAACATGCAAGCCTATTAATGGATTAATTCTTTAGTACAATAAACAAATTAAAACAGTTACAGACAATATAAATGCTGCAGTGGCTTTTATTCAACAGCCCACAAGTTGTACAAAAATCAGAAATATTGCTACATGTAGCATATTTTTTTTTTTGGGGGGGGGGTCTTACATGCTTGCAGGATATCTACATCTCATTTTTGATCCCTGATGTCTTCTCTGTCATAAAGAGTAGCTATCCCTTCTGGCGTCACTTGGTAGAGATCTGAACTACTTGAGTGGCTAGTAGTGCTGTATTATCGAAACATATACCTCCAGAGTCAACAGAGCCAGATTGAGGAAAGATGGGGTCCTATGCAGAGTAATGAATCAGGTGGCCGCCAGCCATACCAGTATCCCATTACTTGGCTGTTTCTCCTCAGTTACCATAGACAGTTTTCACACCTGTCAATGTACATAGGTTTTCTCCTTTGCCTTTACAATTATCACAGAGATTTGGATTTCATTTAAAACTATTATTCAAATTTTACAGAAGGAAAAAAAAAACACTGACAGCTATTTTCTAAACACCTCAGAAAAAAGGCTCAGAGACTTTCTTTTACTACCTCAGCACAGACCTCTTGCTATTCCACCTGTTCTAGATATTGTAGATGTATTTTCAGAGTCTGGCCTGTCTCCTGACTCTTTACCCCCTGCACCTGCTAAGCCAGACAGATACTACAGGGTCCCAGACTCTCATAAATTGCTATATAAAAACCCTGCTGCTGACCCAGAAACTATATCTCAGGGTCCCAAAGGGGCCAAGGCTTCCACTACAAAAAACCCTGTCCCCTCTGATAGGGATTCTAGGGCACTGGACAGATGGGGGGGGGGGAGTTTACACTTCTTCTACCTTGGCTGTAAGGGCTTTAAATTGTCCGTTTCATATGCTTAAATATCAGCAATACTTAATGTCACTGCTTAAACAGAAAATGTTGACAAATACTGAATGTTCTAATAACAAGGAAGTGCAGAATTTATTGCATGCAGGTGAACAAGTGGGAAAGCATACTTTGCAATGTGGTTTTGATCCACTGGAGGCCTCTTGCAGGGCCGCTGTTACGGGTTCTGTTATTAGAAGGCATGCTTGGTTAAAGGAACAGAATCTGCCTGATCATGTTAAAGCAACATTTATTGGATGCTCCATTACAGCATGATACTTTGTTTGGTGTTAAGGCAGAAGAGGTGTTGAAGAAAATGGAGGATAAAGCGAAATCCTTGCAGACAGTTAAGGATTTCTTACAGGTACAGCCACCCAGATTTGGCAGGAACTGGCCTGCAAAGAATTGGTCCTTTCCAGTGTCAGACAGGCCACAGAGGCAGATACAGACATCCCAGAAGCAGATCTCAGCCCCAAGGCTCATACAGGCCTAAACAATGGGGTGCTTCTACCTCCAAAAGCGGAGAAGACAAATCACAACCATACAGGAAACAGTCCCAATGACTTTCCTCTGCCAGATCAAGCACTTATCTTTTGGCAGCTCCCTTAGGGGGAAAACTAGCACTTTTTTTCACCAAATTGGCAAATGATTACCTAGGACAAATGGGTCTTGAACATAGTGTCCCAGGGCTACAGGTTCCACTTTCACACCCTGCCAAGGGCAAAAGGTATGCCAGACCTGCCACACAATCAATGGGCAGAGACAAAAAAGCAAGTTTCATCCCTCATGGACATGAGGGCCATTCAGCAAGTACCACAACAAGAGCAGGGGCAAGGATTTTACTCAAGACTTTTCTTGGTGCCCAGAAAGGACAAAGCCTGGAGACCAATACTGGACCTGTCTATACTAAACACGTTTCTGGATGTTCCAGAATTCAAGATGTTGACTCTGCAGCAGCTACTGCCCATGCTGGGCAAGAAGGCTTGGCTCGTAATACCTGCATGTCCCAATCAGGCAATCTTGCAGAAGATACCTCAGATTCATAGCTGGCTCAATGCACTACCAATTCTCTGCACTGCCCTTTGGGTTATCTACTGCACCCAGGGTCTTCACAAAATGCCTGGCACCAGTAATTGCATTTTGCAGACAGAGGAATTCAAATATATCCTTACTTGGATGACTGCCTTATTCAAGCAGAGAACAAAGACATTCTTCTAAAGCATCTGGCGTTTGTAAAAAGATTACTAATTTGCCTAGGGTGCACAGTAAACGAAAAGAAATCAAAACTAGTACCCTCTCGAGAGATAATATTCCTGGGTGCAAGCTTAAATACAGCTGCCCAGATGGCTTATCTCACGCCAGACAAACAAAGGCAACTGACTTCTTACTTCAAAATGTTAGCAACAAAGACACAGTTATCTGCAAGGAAAATCCTGCAGGCTTTGGGCTTCATGGCATCCTGCATTCTGTTAATTCCATATGCCAGACTGCATATGAGGAAACTACAGTGGTATCTAAAAAGTGTTTGGACTCAACATTGCCACAACCTGGAAACATTAATTGCCCTCATTCCCTGCCTGCAGCAGGAGTTTCGATGGTGGGCACAGGCCCGTCACCACAATTAGGGACAGCCATTCACTTTACCCACAGCCAGGCAGACACTAACAACGGATGCATCAGATTATGCCTGGGGGGCCCACATGGCAGGAAAATGTATTCAGAGCACATGGCCCGCAAGCCAGATGCATCTTCATATCAATCAAAAAGAGATGCTAGCTGTTCAGAATGCCCTGACTGCTTTCAAGAATCTACTTCATCCAGGACAACTACTGATAAAGACTGACAATACTACAGTCATGTGGTACATAAACAAACAGGGAGGCGCACATTCCTACCCCCTCTGCAGACAAGCCATGACCGTGTGGTACACAGCATTGACTTATCAAGTTCACCTGCAAGCACAATTCCTGCCAGGAAAAATAAATACTCTGGCAGACGAACTAAGCAGAAACCTCATGAATCCCCACGAGTGGAAACTGGATCCACAAGTCTTCAGCATGATACCAAGGAAATGGGGATGCCCAGACATAGCTCTATTTGCCTCCCCTCACATCTGCCAATTACAGAGATTCTGCACAAGGATTTATCAGAAGCAAGCATGGAAAGTGGATGCCCTATCCTTCAGGTGTAAAAACCTAACAGTATATGCCTTTCCACCACTGCCTCTCCTCCCCAAGGTACTCCTAAAGGTCAGACAAGAGAAGCCAAAAATTATACTGATTGCCCCAGACTGGCCACTCCAGCACTGGTACCCAATCCTAAAGAACTTGTCTCAAGGTCCAGCATGGACATTGCCTCAAACTTCTCACTTACTGACCCAACAAAACAATCAGATCCTGCACAGCCAACTCAGGACCCTAAATCTGGCAGCATGGCGGATAATGTAGCCATTCAGAACACTCCTCTTTCAAAAGCTGTTATGGATGTTATCTAGGAGGCCCAGTACCAGAAAATCTTATGCAGAAAGATGGAAGAGATTCTGTGCTTGGAACCAGGAACAAGGCATTGACACGTATGTACCAAATATTCCTCGGATTTTACAATACTTAACTGAGATGCTGGACAAAGGCCTTTCCTTTTCATCAATTAAGAGTCCTGCCTCTGCCATTTCAGCCCATTACAATATGGAACCACCTATCTTTTCTCATCCTTTAATATGGCAGTACCTCAGGGGGGCCAAAAACATCAGGCCTCCAAGGAAAGCACCAATACCTGCATGGGACCTCAATTATGTCTTGGAAAAACTCACACTGCTTCCTTTTGAGCCAGCCTCAACAGCTGATATAAAATTCTTATCCTGGAAAACAGCTCTGCTCCTAGCAATAACCTCTGCAAGACTAGTCTTGGAGTTACAGGCACTCATGGCTGTGGAACCCTTTATCATTTTCCATCCAGACAGGGTTTCTCTGAGGATGAACCCTACATTTATGCCTAAGGTGGTGTCCAGTGTGGCCCTTAACCAAACTTGCCTACCCTTTTATCCAAACCCACAGAACAAGGGTGAGAGACTTCTGCACTCTTTGGAAATACACGGACAGCTACGCTTCTACTTGGACAGAACTAAAGCTTTCAGAAAGACTGAGCAACTTTTAGTGGCATATGCTGCAGGATCACAAGGAAAGGCTATCTCAAACAGACCTATTTCTAAATGGATAGGTCATTGCATTTGTTTCTGCTACGCACAACATGGCAAATCAGTGCCTGAGGACATTAGGCCACATTCTACCACAGCAGCAGCCACTTCAGCAGCCTTCCTCAGAGGAATACCAACATCTTAGTAGAGGCTGCAACTTTGGAGTTCAGTGCACACTTTTACAAAGCACTACCACTTACCTTTCTACTCTAAATCCAGAGCAGGCTTTGCCACTGCAGTTCTGCAGGGCCTCATAGCCTCTCCTAATCCTATTTAGCCCAGCCATCCATCCTCAGCTTTGGGATTCAACCCAAGAGTAATGACTGCAAAAGTGAAACACGATGAACATAGTACAGTTGTGTACCTACCATAAATGTAGTGTATTCACTGTTGCAGTCCAGGTTACCTTCCCACCATCCCCCTTTCATTTGCTGGGTCTTATCTATACTTCTCTATTCTATACAACCTATGTGGTGTATTTGCTTGTAGTTGAAGGAAATGTTTACTTTAGTGCATGCATGTTTATTGGCATAATCTATTTAGCCTAGCCTTTTGGGGGCACCTGACATCTGGGGCAAGAAAAACTGAAGAAAATGGCGTTGGCTGCATCTTTTGTACTCCTGGCGCACTGACGTCAGGGAAGAGGCGACAGCAAACGACGCTGGACCAGGACTTTGGAATTCAGGCCGACTGCGGGTAGCCTGCCAGCAGGATAACCCAAGAGTAATGACTGCAACAGTGAATACACTCTAACATCTACATTTATGGTAGGTGCACAACTGTACTTTCCCATCTAGTGTTAAATGGAATGAAAGTGAAAGAGCAAATGGCTACAGTCCTGTATTTAAAGTTGCTGCTGATGGATCTAAAGGCAGTGAATGCCTTCTTAACTCGACCCCCAAAATATACTTTCTACATGTCTGATGTTCAGTTGTGTGGGGGGAAAACCACAATGTATTTCAGCTTGTTGCTTGTAGAAGATGCATTGCTCCATACAACCTGTATCCACCTTCTGTGCCTACTTTTGAGCAAGACCAGTTTTAGACTGGGTGGGGCCCAGGGCAGAGGCCTCTAATCCTGTGTCATAATCTGTTAATCTAGCCTGAGGTGTATGTGCCAGGGCCCTTGATGAATGCATGTCATTACTTACTTTAGACAGACAATTTTTTTTTTCCTGCTTGCCAGTGTTGCATGTGTCCATGGATGGTAAATGTTTTTCCCACACATGCAGACACACTGTGACATTGACACTTTTCCTGACAAGCCAGGCTTGTCATAAGATGCACTGATTTCACACCCTGCATGCTAACCTATTGGCAAGTAGGAGGAATACCCTTTCACCTATATCAGTAAAATGAAAAAAAGGCTTCCATCACAACGAAAAGTTCACCTATATCATGTAGTTCTGAGGAAGTCCATTGTGCTAGGATGAAAGCGCTTAATCTAATTTAATAAATGTGGCTTGACAGTTATCCCGGTTCTTTTTTTGTTTTTCAGTTTTTGACAGTGTTGTATTTTGGTTTGTTTGTTTGTTTGTTATGGAAGGAGACAACTAGAGTAATTGTCCACCGTGGGTGGACTATCAAGATAGCTTGGCATCTGTTGGATCCTTTACTACTATAGTGAACAATCTCACGCAAAAAGTGGCTGATTTGATTAATCAGAATACGAGGAGTAGTGGTTCTTTTGAAGTTCCTCGTTTCCAACGAACTGATGGATCATTTATTGCTCCAGCACAAAGGGCTCATTCATCTATGAATTTTACATGTGGTCCCTTTAATTCGCTGACTCAGGCTGTATGCCCGTCCAGTCAGAAGGCTCCTGAAGGGGCTGACGTACTTCCTTTTCAGTTTTCCATTCATGAGTGGTTAAAGGAGGGAGAACAGTGGAGGACGAAAGCAGCTAGTGACGGCAACAACCTCGGAACTCTGGATCACCAAATTAAACTGTTTCGGGACTTGGTCTTTAAATTTAAGAAGTTACAACTTAGTGTTACCTCAAGGAATGTCTTACAAGAGAAAATGTGCCTAAATGACTTGCTGTTGATTTTGTTGACAAGAATGTTGCTGAATTAAAAATTAAACGAGAAGAAACTTATGAGGGACCAAAGAGATTATGAAAGTGGGCAGGCTTATCCTGCTCCACCAAAAGGTCAACAGCAATATATACGAACTGGTGGTTATTACGAAGGGCTTAGGACTGTTAATGTTGAAAATGAAGAGACTTCTGGTAATGGGTCTGTCCCTTTAGTTACACCCCCTCTGAGGAGATCAGAGAGATTAATGAATTGGAGGGAGTAAATTGTCATACCACCCCAACAGAGGGGGAAGTGAGAAGGTACTATTAAATGAGTGTACTGTAGCAAAGCATGTGTAAAATTGTGTGCAATTCCAAAGGGGACTTTGTTATATAATTTGTCATGTTTCGATCACCAGTGAATGGGCAGATGTACTAGAAAAGAGGCTTAATTTTGTTCCTACACATACAGCAAGTATTGTGGAAGCTATTTTACAGCTGAAATTAAGAATATTGTACTTGGTGGGGATTTTGATTTGGCTATCAGAGAAGCAAAACTGTGTCTGATAGAGGAATTAGTCATGAAAACTGGACAAGGGTGAGGATATTGTGGTCATGGATTTGAATGATTAAATCAGCAGGATGTTTTCTGTCCTTTATACTGATACCTTTGAAGAAGCCTCTAGGAATTAGTTAAATATTGCTTACTGCAACATTGACCTAACTTTGGAAGAACTTTTACTTGATTGACAAATTTCCCTAGATAAAGTCCAAAAGCAAGGGTATGGCTGCAGAAATAAAAAAAACTGTCGATATACAAATCCAAATGCTCAAGAAAGTTAATGTCAGCTCAGCTTTATTCACACAAGCGCTTTCACAGATAGCTTCATCAGGTGCATAATACATGCTGATTAGAGCACCTATTTATACTAACAATCAAATCATGTGACAAGACTTGTATTCCAGTTAAGTTAAAATTTCATAAAAATGACAAAATATATAAAATACACTCTTAAAAACACATAGACATAAAATTGATAAAATATTCTAATATATTAAAAATACAGAATAATAATAAACGCCTTATTTTCTTAAAGGCTTTTTCTGTAGTACTGGTTTGATAGGAACATGGTCATTAAGACCATATTCACAGTTGGCCCCTAACCTAACAATCCAACTGGCTTCTAACTCTTCAGTTCTACACCTTACATTCCCCCTTCTCATTGTTTCAAAGGTCCTAGCTAATACTTAAAACATGAAAGAATGTTGTGTATCTGTTTCCACCATGTGCTTAGCAAGTGCATTAATATCATTCTTTCTCTTGATATTGTATAGATGTTCTCTAATCCCCTCTCTCAAAGTGCTGTCAGTCTTGCCTACAATAATATTTGTTACATAGAATACAGACCGCAAGATATACAACATGCATAGTACCACAATCAATGTCAAACCATTAATTCAGGCACCAAACCATGTGGTGGCTGTAACTACTGTAGTTATATATCCACAGCTACTGATTTTAAGCACCCAGATACTGGTGAACACTTTAAACTTAATACCGATGCTGATTGTGGTAAAAGGACAATTTGTAAGGCTGGTTAGGATTATGATCTATACGGATGTGATGTTTCATAATGATTGTCTCAAACTGTACAGATGTTTTTGCAGAGAGGATATCTTGAAACTTTTATTCAGGATGTTATGAACAAAGTGAAAACCAAGACAAATGGGTCACTTGCTCCATTATTGGGGACAAAGTCCACCATCCATATCAGATGCACCTGATTACGACTAGAAAGTTTCAGAAAGCCATGGTTCTCCCATTTAGTATACACTTTTATGACATAAAAGCTATTTTATAGAGTAATTGGACTATTTTTCATCTAGATCAGTAATATCTAGCTGTAGTAGGGGGACAAACCTGTTATTGTTTATAGGAAGGATACAAATATTAAAATGATGCCTGAGAGATCTTATCCCAAACTCGATAGGGTTCAGTGAAAAAATGTGGCCACTGCACTCAACGTAAATACATTTCGGAAACTGATCATTTTTGTTAAAGTGGGTGGTAAGGTTAGACTTGAGCACAAATACTGTTTTTCAAAAGGTGTAGTTTACGTAGTCCTTTGCCAACTTTGTGACAGATTCTACTCCTCAAAGCTTTTTTCATTTTCCCTATGTAGAAACTATCAGTATTTCTGTGACATAAAGATGAAAGT